>NW_021620443.1:1350561-1363545 GCF_004785775.1 Grammomys surdaster | reverse complement strand
TGTGTGTGTGTGTGTGTGTGTGTGTGTGTGTGTGTGTGTGTGTGTGTTTCCTCAAATGCATTGTGGTGCTTGCCTGCGTTCCCTGCTCAATATGGTCTCTCTTTTGAACAATGACCTTCACTTAGAGTCATCTCAGGAGAGGCTGATTGTGTCAAAGCTCTTCTTAGACTTGTCCCACCTTTCAGGGAGTGGATTGGCGATCGAGGGACAACCTGCTGTGATGTTCTCAGAAGCTTTTCACACAGTGGCAGAGTGCCAGGGGGATGGCCATCCTGGGAACTCAGTTTTCAAGTCCAAAGGTCTCCTTGGAACTGTCACTGCCCTTGACCGATTCATAAGGTGCTGTGAGGAAAAGATGTGTTTCTCCCTGGTTTACATATTGGCATATCATTAATCTAAATTAGATTATAGCAAACTGGTTAAAATGGATACAGAGTAAATGAAAAATAAATTGCCTAAGAGGAGTCCAGGGAGTAACGTCATTGTGACTCAGGAGTTCTGCATAAGTAATTCCATCTAGGAGATGGGTGAGTGGGTGAAAATACCAAATAGCTTCACAGGAACCTCACCCCCTCGCCCAAGGGAAAAACCACAAAATAGGTCACATCATATACAGGGTCAGAATTAACTTTTAGAAAGCCCAAATATTGCAGTGTCCCAGCCAAGGGCATTCTGCCTCTACTTGATGTGTTATTGTCATTCCGAGGTGAGCTCTTTGTCCCTGTAGCATATCCACATCATGCTTACGCTGTGGCACCTCCAGGCCTCATTCCTGCTTCTGCTGAGGCGGAGTCTTGAGTGCTGAGGAGATAGACTCACAGCTCAGCCATTTGTGGTGAGGTTCCCTACTATGTTACTTTATGGAACAAACAGAATAACAAAGTATAAGTTGAAGATGTTAGAGAAACAGTAGAATCGATATGAAACCAAGTGTTATTTGGTGTAGACTTCACCATATATGAAGAAGAACATGGAGACGCTGGGCCTTACTTGAAGGTTTGGCACAAGAGATGGGTGGTGCCTGACACCAGTGAGTATCTTTTTGCTGTAGTCTGACTATGAAAGCTACACGGTTATTTCATAGCTGTTCATAATGAAATACAAGTCTGGCTTTGTTTCTAAAAGGCTACTTATTTAGGTGCTATATACATTTTCCTTAAATTAACAACTATTAAGCAAGAATGCCTTCTTGAAAACCAGAATTTAAGTAGATATATTTAATATATAAAAAGTATCAGACATGGAAACACAAGTATTTATATTTTGAGTATGCATAAGTATATAAATATTTAGAAATAATGTGCACATGTATATGAATTTGAAAAGAGACTGACCTCTTTATTTAATGAGAATCGGCAAGATCGTATTAAGGATAAAAGCTGATAAATGTATGTAGTATATATAAACTCTAGTTTACTGGGTATATGTAATATGCACCAAGGGTTTGTACTAAGCAACAGAATATTATTAATTGATATGTTCATTTTGGACTCATTTAGACTCTCTCTTCAAGAGAAAAATATTATAATATGATTTAAGCAACCATAGATTTTTTTGAGTGGTGCTCAGTGAAGAAGTAGTCAGGATGATGTACCCCACCTTCCGTCATGATATCTGCCAAGCCAGAAGCATATCACCCTCTGAGTTCATGTGCTTCATAAACATAGCACTTCTGTGTGTCTGCCAGCCCTAAATATACTCATTGAAAGAAAAGTTGACAACTGTAATGGAGTCTCTTGTGGCACACCTCTATCTGTTTTGTGAGGAGCAACTTCTAGCCTTGCACATTTTATTATCTAGATCTGTTTTAATACAGAAGGACAGCTAACAAGAGTTTCATATGTAGTCTGACCTAAAGGCAGAGAATTCAAGAAGCCATCTCTAGTACTGTCAGTCTTGGAGATAGTGGTGGTCAAGGATACTCAGTGAAGGAATACGTGAATGGAACAGTGCTGAGGGAGAACACAGAGGGCACATGCATCCCACAGCCCCTCTCTTAATGCTACCTGGGAGACATCATTTGTTAGAGATTTAAAACTCACAGATCCTCACCTGTGGGCCCCAAAGAAGTTCACAGTCCTGTGTGTTCCCCAAGGAAATTGGTTACCATGGTATGCTCAAACTGTGCAAAGAGAGCATCCAATTCACAAGAAAACACACACACACACACACACACTCACACACACACACACTCACACACACACACACATGACCTAAACAGCAGAAGGAGAATTATGACATTCTAGGAAGCAATTAGTATGAAAACCATAATAGATATTCGGTTGACTTACATGCAACTACTTCCTAGCTACAACAAGAAAACATCCCAGCACAGAAACTAGAGATAGACTGCTTTTTCAATCCACAACAGTTGCAAAGAATTCATTTTATGTTGTCATACATGAGACCAGTAAAAGTCAGTGACTAAAGAAAAAGCCAACTAAAATCCTGGTCCTGAGCTCTGGTGAGGCACCACTGATAAAAGAATCTCTCAGTAGTATTCCTCAAAGCATCCCCTGGTCTTACAATAAAGCAAATTACACTATCTTAATACAAATAATCACATTCTATAAAAGGTCATTTACTACAACTGCCATGACCATTTTAATCTGGAAAAGAACCATAGTACTTACAAGTGTGTAATAAGAGACACTATTGTAGATCCATTAGCTCTGTGAAGAAGCATTGAGACATTTTCTTTACAATTAGGTAACCTTGGAAAATTCGCACAGATCAGGTGACTAGGTCAAGATTAGATAGAGCTAGTCTCTGAACAATAGCAAACCCAATTTTGCACTTGAACAAGGGACTTGTGTTTGATCAATCAGAACAAAAGAGTAGTGAGAAGCCCTGCAAACCACAGCTGACCTGTACCAGGAGATGATCCTAGACCACAATATTTTATCTCATGGGAACGTCCAGCAAATTTTAAAGTCTAAAATAGAGTGACGCTAGAGATATGTGGACATTCTAAGAATGGAAGAGCTGTCTCTGTCTTCTAGTTTTCTAGCCCACCTGGAGTAAGGAGTATTCTTGCCACATGGTTAAGTAGAGGGAGGACCTTGGTCTGCGTTTCATTGGCTACTTTTGGCTATGTGAAACATAGATACTGTTGTCACTAGGCCAAATGGCCCTGCGTGAGCACAGGTGGACTGAAATCATGGCTAGGAGTTGGGGTCCTGTAGGAAGAGGAACGGAGGCCGTGTGTACAGGAATAGTTGCTGGCTGTCCATGGTCGGTCTGTCCAATCCCAAATAAACGGTCAGATTCTTACCAGTCCTACTTGCTACATGGTGCGCATCTCTTTTGAACAAAGACTTTCATTTGGAATCATCTCATGACTGGCCATTTAAGTTACACAGAGATGGGGACAGCTGGAGCTCAGAGATTAAGAACCCTGGCTGCTGGCTGCTCTCCCACAGGACTTGAGTTCAGTGGGTTCAACCTCCATCGTCCACATGGTGGCTCACAGCCTGTTTATAATTCCGATTCCAGGGAATCCAATACCTTCTTCTGGCCTCCTCTAAGTACATACATGGTGCATGGTGCAGAGATTTGCATGTTGGCAAAAGACTCAGACATGTAAAGTTAAAATACCATTGTAGGTTTTTTTTTAACAATTAAGATTGAGTGGCAAGATTTAAGGGCGGCAGGAAGTGAATGGAGAAATCCGTATTTGTTCCTCTAGACACCAGCATCCATAGGCTGCACACACATTCATTTCCCACCCTCAAGAACACTATCACTAAGAACAGAAGGAGCATAGGAGGGAAACATGAGTCTGGGCATTTTATCCAAATGTAAGAATGAGCACCAGCTGAGAAAGGCTGTTTAAATTATCAGGCATGACAGCTCGAAACTTGATTGGACATTTAATTAATTTGTCTCCCTATCCTCACTCATGACTGATTGAGTGCTTGGGAAGAAGCCTCGATGAGCTGCAACTAGAACACAGAAAGTCAATTATATTTTCATCTTATGGACAAGTACTACCGTGACTGAGACTTTGAAGGTCAGGTACATCTGAAAGATTCCAGGTTTCCACTCTGTGTCTTTGCTAAAGGACTCAGAAAAAAAAAAGTTAGAGATTGCATATGGCAATCTCAAAACAAAACAGGAAAGGTGTATGAATAAAAAATTGATTGCATAAGACAAGTTAAAGTTCTCAATAGCTCCGTGTAATGTAACTTTAAGTCCAGAGAATCAGATGTCTCTGCTGTATGGATTTCTCACAGCAAGTTCCCCTTCTCTGAAAGGGATATTTAGTGCACAAAAGTGGGTCCAAATGTATTGCCAATGTCTGGTGTCTAAATCCATGGTCTGGTTTATGCACCAGGCTCAATAGGGGCCCAAAAAGAGCCACTGTCTCTCTCAAGAATTTAGAACATAAACATAGAAAGTGGCTTGCTATAATTGTTGGAACACGATGCATTCGATGACATGGCAGAAGACGAATAATGCATACATTTTACATTTGTTTCAGGAAGCTAGAAACTGGCTGGCTTTCTTCTTCCATAGACCTGCTTGGTCAACTCATGTTGTGTTCTTTGAAATGCCAGAGTGTGTCTCAGCCAATTCCCTCCCTTATGCTCAAGTTGGCTAAAGTTTATTTCAGTTGTTTTCAACTTAAAAGAGCATCCTGTTGCCAAAAGCATGTGAACAAGAAATTCTTAGAAATTGCTGTAACATTCTAGACCTTCTAACACTTAGCCTAAGGGGAAAAAATAGAGATAGTGAATGCTCACTTAGACTTTGCTCAGGCATTAAGACTGAAGGGCTGTTGAGTCTGATAATAGTTGCAAATGTTCAAGATTTCCATCAGAAGTCTCTAGAAGGTAAAATAAACACCAAGAATGTCACTACCTTGGAACCAAAGGCCGCTACATTATAGCACATTGGTTCCCAACCTGTGGGTCGCGACATCTTTGGGGTTGCAGATCAGACATCCCATATCAGTTATTACATTACAATTCACAACAGTGGCAAAATTAAGGTTAAAGTAGCAAGGAAATAGTTTTATGGTTGGGGTCACCACAGCAGGAAGAACTGTATTAAAGGGTGAAAACATTAGAAAGGCTGAGAACAAGTGTGCTAGCATGAAATGTTCCAAGATGTAGTTCATAGGATAACTCCCCCAGAGATACCCAAGGTTGCTTTGCTCCTACATCTTGGTTAGTCTTTTAAAGCATGTATCAGTTGAATGCAGTTGACTGTCAACCGAATATTGGCTTAAAACCATGACAACAGGCAAATAACACAGTGTCACTTCATCCAAGGACACAGGCCAGTTGGATCCAGTACTGAAAGGATCTTGATTGATCAGTGGAGGGATGGTACTAGTTATTTTTGAAATGACTATTAGAAAGTCTGGGACTTTTGAAGGCAGTTGAATGGAAATCTCATTTAAAAAAAAAACAAAACCAACAACAACAAAAACCAACCAAACAAAGCAACATGAAGGCTTGCAAGGAAAGCAATCTCTTTAATTGTCCCATTAAACCAAGTGCATGAAATGGTCCAAACTTCGAAGAGAACAATCCATGCTGTTAATAAAGCATAAACCAAATGCATGAAGTGGTCTAAACTTTCAATAGAACAGTTCATGCTATCAGTAAAGCATAAACTGAGGCTTAGCGCTCTTGAAGACCGCCTTGCAATGTTGTATATAACCACAAGGTGGTACATGTTTTAGTAATATTTTATATACTATGTACTATAACGCACCTGTTAAGTATGTGATATTTAATGTTATAGAGTACTAAATATATCTGTGCAATAAAAGAATACATATAAGATAGACTACATTAGGGGACAGAAACTTTACCCAAGTGGTTCAAGGGTTTGTTCATGTCTGAAGGACAAAAGACAGTGACTCTAACTAGACCATTATCCCTCTCCCACATTAAGGATGCATTTATTCCCCTATAGCCCATTACAAACTGCTGTGCTTTCCGCTTATAGTCCTTTTCCTTGTTGTGCTTATTGAGAAAAATACTTGAATCTTTTCATGTTAAGGAAAGTATTTTAAGAAAAACTGTGTATTATGAGAACTGACTTAAAAAAAAAAAACCTATCTGTGGCTTAGCTACAAGATGAATGGGAGCTCTTTCTTCCTTCCTTTCTTTCTTTCTTTCTTTCTTTCTTTCTTTCTTTCTTTCTTTCTTTCTTTCTTTTTCTTGCCAGCTATTTATGAGTATTTAGAAAATGTGTAAACAGTAATGAGGGTGAGGAACTGGGTGGAACAAGGGGACCGGGGTTGGAGTAATGGCATGAAATTAAGAAAAGGGAAATTTAGGTTGATTACCAATTACCAATTGAAAATCTTCTTAATGCCAAGGTCTATTAGACTGTAGGGTAATCTTGTGAGGGAAGTAGGGGAACTCCCATTGCTTGGATGTTTCAAATTAGAGTGGACAGAGCGCCATCAAGGGCACCCTGTGGCGAGTCATCTACCCTGTTGTGTGAATGAGTGAGTTCACCTTGGTTGCCTTTATAGGCTCAAACTTCCATTCGACCTGGGGACAGAAGAGAGAAAAAAAAAGCCACATAGCTAGGTCTGCCCCACATAGCTCAGGATTTACCCAAAAGATCATAGGATCATCTGGAAATATTTCTTCTGCTTTTCATCTGGGGCGGTCTCTGAACACTTTGATGAAAGCTCCAAAGAGACAGTTTTGTTGGCAAGAAAACACCTTCCTAAGATATATGCTTTCCACCTGGGAAGCTGACATCTTTCTGAGATTCATAGAAACCAATATCTTGTGTCATGCAGCACTCGGCTTCTCAGTAGAGCAAAAATTAAAGCAACCAGGCAAGTGACATTTTAATAACATGGCTATTGGGGCAAGGTGGGCGTGCATATTCTCTTCTTCCTAAAAGGCAAACAGATGAAAGGAAAAGACAATGAGAAAGAAAGTTAGAAGGGGAAGGAGAACAGATTTGATTAACAATTGATAAGCATTCTGCCGTTTCATTTATCAGCAGCCAAATAAAGTAGACAAGCTTAAAAATGTGGGGAAAAAAAGGGTCATTTCTCTTTGTCTGTGGGAACTCATCATCTGGGATAAGATTTCAGAGAAAGGTCTTTTAATTAGTAGAAATATCTGTGGAAGTTAATGTGTTCATGTGGAGGTGGTTACATCTGCTGATTTTAACCATAGGAGTTCTGTCACCCATAAAATAAACACAAATATTGTATGCATGTGATACTGCTCTCCTTTTTAAATGTCCTAGGTTAAATAAACATACCCAGATTCATGAAAACCAAGACATACAGCATGAACTAACACTCATCTTGCCATAGTTTGTCTTCATTCAAAAATCACACATTGAAGTTTTGATGCCGTGGTGGTGGTGGTGGTGGTGGTGGTGGTGGTGGTGGTGGTGGTGACTTGAGGAAGTGGGTTTGGTCCTTGAGAGGGAGTTCCTACTCTCGACTATTTGAGCCACTGCATTGCTACACATTAGGAAGAACATCTGTGTTTGCCTTTTCTACACACTCACAAGTCATCCTTCCAACTCCCTTTATGCATTGAAGCAGCAAAAGCCTTTGCCTGTACCATATCTTGGACTTCCCTACCTGCCGCAAGGAGTTGGTGAACCTCTTTTGTATCCCAGTTACCTAGGTTTAGGTTTTCTATAAGAAGAATAGTGTGATGAGTGAAGATTCACCTATGGGCTATGAACAGAAAATACAGTTAGGGCCAGTGATAGATTATGATCTGATATCCAGCATCCAAGGCCTCATGTAGAAGAGTCTCAGGTGTTGTATGAATGCAGAGTTCCTATTCTGAACTCTGAGTATTGAGTAGGTTATATCTCCACCATGAGGATGACACCAGATGCTCTCTCTTCTTCCTCCCTCCATGTTCTCTACCTTTCTCATGGTAAGGGGTTATAACCATCACCTGTTGTCTACAGAGACAGTAAATAGAGGCAAAAAGAGTTCAACAGCATGTGGTGCTGTCTTTGTTCTGGAAAGTGTCTATGTGTCTGCCTATGTATTTCTGAGTGTATATGTGATTGTCTCTATGTGTATTTACCTGTGTGGTTGACTCTGAGTGTATGTATGTGTGTATGTATGTCTCCGTGTGTCTGTGTATGTCTCTAAGTGTGTGTATGTATATCTGTTGGGGGGGGTAGTGGAGAGAGAGAATCTATTTGTGTCTGTGTGTGTATCTATGTATGTGTCTCTGAGTGTGTATATATATCTGTGTGTATCAGTATGTGTGTGTATATCTAATTGTGTGTATGTATCTCAGAGTTTGTGTGTCTATAAATGTGTGTGTATCTGTGTGCATGTCTGAATGTTTGTGTGTGTGTGCATATGTGTATGTATCTGAGTGTGTTTATGTTTATATGTGTGTCTCTGAGTGTATGTATATCTGTGTGTGTCTCTAAGTATACGTATATCAGTGTCTGTGTTTGTGTGTGGTGTGCATACATGTGTGTGTTTAAGTGTCTGTGTGTGTATGTGTGTATTTGAGTGTCTTTGTGTGTGCGTATGTATGCATGCATGTGTGTGCATGTAAGTGCATGTGCGTGTGCATATGTGTGTGTGTTGGGGCATCTCTTGTGCTCTTCTCAATTCTCTCACATTTTGTTTGACAAACTCTTTGTGTTTAATATTCTTCATAATACCACATGTCTGTAGTCTGACTAAAGCAGTAAAATATCTCGTTCCTCTAACTGATTCCACACGTGAGATTAATATTTTCTAGAAAAGTATGAGTCTTTTATCTCCTCATGTGATGAACAGTTCTTCAAAAACCTGGGGTTGTATACAAATATGTGTATATTTGAGACTTCAGACATTTACAGGCAAGTATCCCTTCCACCTCCCTTTTCCTGGTGCCAAGGTTTTGATACAGGGCCTTGCACATGTCAGATAAATTGTTCTACTAATGAGTTACAGCCCCAGGTCAGTGTTCATGCAATCTACTCTTAGCAACCTACTGATAGAGAAACTGTCCATATAATATTGTTCAGGAGTGGGGTTGTGAGGAGACCTGTTTTCTCTGCTGTGAGCTGAACTGATGTGAAGTTACTAGTGTCCTGACTATGAGTCTGTCCCAACACCCAAAGAACTGAGTTGGTCACAGTCAGACATGTAACATACTTTCTACATCCTATGTCCAGGGGGAAATTAAAGGGGCCCCAGTTAGCAAAAGGGGCAACTCCCCAATGAGTCTCACTGTCTTCACAGGGAAGTGAGCTGATTTCCTAAACGCAAACGAGTTTGGTCAAGAATCCACTCTTCCAAGCACACAAAGTTAAATTACAGACCCAGTGAATTGACTGCTGTCTGTCTGAAACACAAGCCAAAGGATTCTCTGCTGAAAGGGCAGCACCTTTGAGAATTTTCCTTCAGATTTACCCAAAATAATATGACATTAAAATTTCTGGTAGTTTTTACTTTTTGCATTTAGTTTAAAGGGAAGACTCTCCCCTTAAATCTGAACATTGCAACTTATATCTACAATGATGATAATACTCTCTCTATAAATGAAATTTTAAATACTTCCATATATGGTAGCTAATCTGGTCATTTAAGAAATACTTCATTCTGAATTACCAAATGCCACATTAATTCCATGATAGCTTAGTTTCATTAACTGCTAGGAGAAAAGTTGACTTGAAGATATGAAATGATACAATTCACACTAACCTTGATCATAAGAGACTTCTGACAGCTATGACTACTTGAACTCTTTCTATCATACTTTGGAAGTGGGCTTTCAAATGGGAGTAGAATATTCACATTCCATAAAAATTATGGCAGCCTCCTTGGAAACAGACGTTAGATACCTGTTCCTTGTCATTTTGGTTTGGAAGCTGGAGCCATGCCTGGCATCTATTTGGGGGGACACAGTTTATGTGGTATAGAGATCTTAAATTCTGGCTCCTCCCATTGGTTCCTGGACACTCTCTGAAAACCATCCTGGCTGTAGCTGGTGTGAGTTTGCACTTGATCTGGACCTGAAGTTAACTGCTAAAACTTTTAAAGATGAAAACATGAGATCAAACTCAGTTTGAGAGGTCTCTAAAGGTTCCAGAAGCTCCATTGCTCTTCCTCAGTGACTATGAAGTGGTACACAGTGGCCAGAATGCATCTATTCATGAAGCATGAACCCAGTATATTTACAGTGGGATCTCTGTCTAACAAAGGTCTGGTGACCTTCTTCTGTGTTATTATGTTCCAAGTGTGGGGACAGATGTGTCTCTAGAATCCGCATGGAAACTCCACAAAGCCCCTAGTTTATCTCCACAGTGTTCTTATTCCAAGTGTGCTGAGAGCAAAGGCTAGATATGGGTACCCTCATTTTCCAAAACAGAAAGGTAAACGAAGCTGTCATTTTACAAGGTCCTGAGCTGCTAAGAAGCAGTTATGGGCTTTATTTATTTTTAACCAAGTATTTGTTTTTAACCAGTTGCAGGCTTTGACTGGCTAACTTAGTTGTTGTAGTCTACACTTCTACTTTTGATTAGCAAGGCAGGATTTGAATTATTATTTCAATAGCGAAGGAGAGGGAGGCTGGGTAATACTGAAGGCCAGAGATGACACCTTACTGAAGTTTCACATCGCTTCTCTATACTTTCCTAACTGGATGAAGAAAAATAATGGCCAAAGGAAGGAAGAAAACACACGGAAGCCTAGAAAACCCATTTCTCAAATAAAACCCAAAAAGAGTATACATGACCAGATACACATACACCAAAATATCACAAACACCTCCCATCTAAAAAATAAGCAATTTTTTATCAATTAGTCCCCCAACTGTAAAACAAAGCTTCAGTTAGAGTCAGCTGTAGAATGTAAGACCCAGCCCCAATGACATCATGGGAGCCTCTCATGGAATGGTCAGTTGGCAGTTTGCTTTTTGGATTTTAGGTTCTTTTGTTGTTACTGTTTTTCAAGATGACACAAAGCTAGGGTCATGTGGAAAGAAAGAACTTCAACTGAGAAAATTACTCCATCAGATTGGCATGTAGGCAAGTCTGTAGGGCACTTTCTTGACTGATGATTGATGCGGAGAGTCCAGTCCACTGGGTACGAACTAGCCCTGGGTGGGTGGTCCTGAGTTATGTAAGAAAGCAAGGTGAGCAGTTCATGAGAAAGCTAGAAAACAGCCACCTTCCCTGACTTCTTCAGCTCCTGCCACCAGTTCCTCCTAGAGTCCTTGCCCTAAGTTCCCTGAGTCATGAGGTGTAACCTTGGCATTGAAAGATCCAATGAACTCTTTCTTCCCCAAGTTACTTTTGGTTGTAGTCTTTTATCAAACAAAAGAAACCAAACTAGAACACTTTGTTCCACAAAAAAAAGAAAGATCTCAAGACCTAACAAGGGCATTAAACCAAGCATAAGCCTACACCTGTACACAGGTCCCAGCCCAGAAAGTGGCTTTGGCTGGTATGGTTTTTCTTGTACTTTGCCTGGTTTTAACTCAGTTATCTGATTTCAAGGGAAACTGCCTTCAGAGCTGCTCACAGATAGAACAGACTGGTTTTCTTCCCAGTGTCCTGATCATCCAGGGAGGTTCATCTTGAATCTGGCTGGCTTTCTCTTAAGTACAGGGAATGGTGGATAGATACACTCATCAGGACAGAGCTTGAGTTGTCCTGAGAATTTCCTCCTTAGACCCTTTGAGAGTCAGCTCTGAAAGCATCTTTCATTAATGTTGGAAATGGAGTCCAGTGTACTTAATTTTAAGATACTCTTATCCTTTGGCATTGATCATTTATACTTGGCATTGGGACCATTTACTAGGATATTAATTAGTCTCATAGCATGAGACTAATTAATAAACCTGAAAGGCAGCTAAGAGGGCTTGGACATTTTCTAGATGTAGATTTCTCATGTTCCTGTTGTCGGTTCAGGTGTAGATAGAGGTCATATTGCTAAAGAGCATCACAACATCTCCTGTCAAGTATATCTTCATGGATCTATGACGTCACTGTATGTGGAGACTAAGGTAAGTCAATCTGCTAGGAAACACTTAGCAGTGTCTGTCAGGGCCATAAGGTAAAATGCAAATTAGCATGATGGTACTCCTATTACAAGTGGCAGATCTCCTGGGGTTGATCAGAGAAACAACAACAATAAAAACAAACTACAAACCAAAAGCAGGACCCCCACCACACACAGCTGATCAGAAAAAATAGTTCAGAGCTCCTAGATTCTAAGACCAGAAGCAACAGGAGAGAAGGAGAATCTACACCTTATCTCGCTTATATCTTAGAACTTACTAAGGGAGAAGCATCAATAACAACATCAGCATCTTATAGTTTCACTGAGTGTCTCTGTTTGAGACATATCTATATGAGCTAAGTGCCCCCAAATAGCAGTTAGGTCGGTGTGGTCCCTGCTTCCACACTGTGCCATCCCATCATTCAATAACATTTGCCTTTGCCATTTTGTCAATAAAATAAGGACAGTGATAGTTTTTAGCCTCCTGGGATTTTTGTTGAGCAAAGCAACACTGTGGTGCATGAAAGGCATGTCAAGAGATCTGACGTAAATGGAAATCATTGCAGCTTTGTAAGTGCGCACAACAGGTGCACAGAATAGATGTTCAAAAACGCTTTCTATTATTTGGCTTTTTTGGAATCAAATCAGAATCAAGAACAATAGTGGCCATTTCAGATAAATTATGTCTGCACGTTCCTGCAGACTGAGCAGCTGTAAAGGATAAGTGTCTGTATGTGCATGTGTAGAGGAGGAGAGCAGAAAAGCCGGGGGTGCCAGCAGTTAGGAAGGTGGATGCAAGCACATCTGTACTATGTATACGGCGTACTCTGTATGTTAAACGTTCGTCTTTCATGTGTCATGGTAAAACCAGCTTTCTTTCCAGGATTGCATGATTCATTAACACCACACTTTAATAATTAAAGAGTACATCTCTGGAGGCAAAAAAGAAAGAAAGAGAGAGAGACAGACAGAGAGAGAGAGAGAGAGAGAGAGAGAGAGAGAGAGAGAGAGAGAGA
>NW_021620443.1:1344146-1350551 GCF_004785775.1 Grammomys surdaster | reverse complement strand
AGAGAGAGAGAGAGAGAGAGAGAGAGAGAGAGAGAGAGAGAGAGAGAGAAAGAGAGAGAGAAAGAAAGAAAACAGCCAAGATAAAAGTTTACAGACAATCCATTATTCCTTAGTCAGTCCCTCTGAAAAGTCCATGGAGATGTGGTTTAGTGATTTAAGTTCTAAAATGGGCTGTTTAATAAGATATTGATTGTTTATGTAGGCTTGCCCTCACAGGCAGTGTCCCTGCAGTCACCAGGTAGTGCGTCGCTAACGATGGGGCAGGTGACTGGCAGCCCTCCCTTGTATGTCACCCTCTCATTCTGGACTCTCTCTGACCATCTTCATACTTTACTACCCCTGTTAGGAATTTTTAATGTTTGGCAGGGAAAGGTTTGTTTTTGTTTTAGTCCTGTCTGTCTGTTACCACATTCTATTCCAAGTAAGGAGAGGGAGGCAGGCCCTAGTTAAAGGAGATATACAATTGGGTGTAGTGGGATTCAGTTATTATTAGAGTACATTCCATACATCCACCCATACATCCACCCATACATCCACCCATACATCCACCCATCCATCCATCCATCCATACATACATACATACATACATATATATATACATACATACATCCCCATAAAGAACTCATACCAAAAGCATTAATGAGTTAGGAAGAGGAGCAGGAGGAGGAGAAGGAGGAGGAGGAAAAAGAGGAGGAGGAGAAGGAGGAAGAAGATGAGGAAGAGGAGGGGGAGGAAGAGGAAGAGGAGGCAGAACACCATTTTTATTGTACAAACTGTTTAGCAGACTCTTGAAAGGAGCATCAGACTACAAACATAAGCAGCCACTGTTCCTTGTGTTCCTGTGCCCATTCTAAGTCTCAAGTTTCTGCTCTGTAGGGTTTTTCTTACATTTCAATTGAGATATTTAGCTTTGCTACAACCTCAAAGCTTGAGTCAAATAAATTCTCTGAAAAGTTTAGATCTCCCATAGAAACAGATATATGTTTATCAGAAATGACCTCTTCTTTGCTTTTTCTTTCAAAGCCAATGTCCCCCAGGTGGTGGGAATAGGAAAAAAAAATTAGAGAGCCTATATTTAGGCATAAATCTGCCCAAGTTTAAAAAAAATAAATTAAATTCAAAAATTATAATGTGCTTTTATGTTAGTGTTGAAAAGAAAACCCATGTCCTTCTGGTGAGTTCCAGGCTGCTGCTGCTACTGCTGTAGGTGAAGAGGGGAGGGTCCCACTGTGGGACTGCAGATGTGTTGCTTGCTGCTGGGACTGGGTGTCTGTCTGATGGGTTTCTCTTTGGCATGAGCGTGCTATCTGACTGACTGCTTGCCACTTAAACTGTGCAAATATGCATAGCAGATCCTTTCTTCCAAGGAGCCTTTCCCAGGGTTCTCCCTTTTACAGTAAAGCAGGATGTTTTCTCCCCTCTTAAAAAAAAAAATCAAACAAACAAACAAATATTTTCAGCTCTCCTGACAAACAGAAAATGCTGTCATCAGTATGGGCCACTCCTGTGCTTTGCTTTTCAATTCCTATTCTGATCATTTCTTGTCCTATCCCACGTTTTTCTGGAATTTAATATCGCATAATTTTTCTAAACAAAATCCTTACTCCTCGAAGCCATGCTGATTCCCAGGCTTGTTTATATTGAACATGTGTTAGTGCTGGGCATTCTGTTCGATGGTAAAGTTTTCAATCCTATGCTTACTCAAGTGACAGGTTTACAAACCATTGAAGTCCCCCAACAGGCTGTGTGTTCCCATAGTCACCTCTGTATCATCTGTGTGGAGATTTGTCTAACTTTTGTAGCTGGTATGGGCAAGTCAGAATGGTGCCAGCCTGGTGGCTGACTGAGCTGCTCCCTTGATGTAACCAGAGGAAGGGGCACCACAGGGGACTCATTGTGAAGGCAGCAGGGAGATGCAGGATTTAACCTTGCAAAGATGCAGTTTCTTCTGTGTTTGATCTATCTTTTCCCTTGTATAAAATGGGCTTCAGTTCTCATGCATAAACCACTAGGTAGAGAAATGAGGAGTCTTTTGCATGAAAAACGGTGAATCCGAAGGTGGATAAGCACTTGATGTTGGAAGTAAATTTTCACTTTCTCTTCATTCGTTTTCTATTGCTTTGCAGAATAGAAATTCCACAGCCTCAGAAGCCTTTTTTTTTTTTGGGGGGGGGGGGGGACGGGGAAGAGGAGAAAGAAAGAAAAAAGGAAAATGAAAAAGAAAAGAAAAAGAAAGAAAATCCTCGCCACTTGGGGATCTCAGCCCCAGCCTGAGATACACAGACCAGGGAGAGTCTAAGGAAGACAGTTGCTCGCTGCCAGATACAATGTTCCCACTTTTGTTTCCCGTGGAAACCGACACAGGACAAATTGAACCGGTGATTATTTGAAGGCTGCACGGTCTTCCCTGATCTAGCATCTCCACGATTTTCACGGAAACCAGGAGCAGGGAATGCAGGGAGACATCAGACTTGTCAGTGGCTGCTGGACTCCCTGGCAGGGAGCTCAAAGTTTGAGCTTTTCAAATGAGCTGAAGAAATCTCTGTTTTTTCTACTTCTGAAACAAAAATGTTAGTTGAGCACCGACTTCACCTTTACCTGTCCCTTCCTTGACTTCTTTTTGTTGTGTGATTTTTTTTTAAAGGGAGGAAATAAAGAATAACACACTAGTTGTATATATAGGTGGTTGTGTCAGGAAATTCAAACTTCGTTCTGTAAGTTAACCCTTGAACAAAGGATTCCCTCCAATCTTTGGTTGGTGACTGGCTTATCCAGCAGGAGATTTAGTACAGTCCTTTTATAAGTCTGTTTTTTTTTTCTTACGGATTTTCTAAAAATAATCCCTGCTTTCCATGAGTTGGGGATGGGGAGATTGGGGTGTGATAGATACAGTTTGCACCCCACAAATCATGAATTATTAGTGGTCAAATACTGAAATTGAAAACTAGCGTTATCTTTACATGGAAAAAAAAACTTATTCTGGATTGCATTGCTACCATACTTCTGGAGAAAAACCCTTAAAAATCACCATATTTAAAATTTCAGAACAGTATGTTTGCCAACTTTGATCACCCAGTGCAAGGCAATCCATGATGTTATTATGTCATGCAAATACATTTTAAAAGGCTACACTACAGCATTAAGCAAGAAAAGGTGAATTCCCTGAATGGTAAAAAGGGAACTCCACGGTGTCCACAGTACCCAACATTACTCTGTACTGGTCCCGTTCTGGCTTTTGCATGCTTTTGCCCAGTGAATGCCCTCATAGTGTTCTGGGGTGCATACTCCCATCCTTGTCTTGTAGATGAGAAAATTGAAGCTGGGCTACAGGACTCTGCTGAGTCAGACAGTAATGGACTGACTAGAATGGACTGCAAACCCAGGGTGTCTGACTGGAGAGCATGTGTTCCTAGAAGTGACACCTTTCAGACTCTGACTCACGAAGTCCCAATGACACAAGGTGGGAAAAGGCAAAACATTATTCATTTTCATATTGTCATTGTAGGCAAAAGGAAGGCCCCAAACTTCTAAATGGACAGAGTGGTCTGTGCAGTAGATACACTCATTACAGAGTGGCTAGGTTTTTAGTAGGACTGAGTGTTGCTCACAAAATTCCGCTTAAAAGAAGCAAAGTTTGGGTGTGACTTCTCAATCTTTGCCATCAGCAGCTGGAAGAGAGAGGAGGAGACTAGGCTGGGGAAGGAGGAATTTGGGGGAGGAATCTTTGAAAAGGTTCTCTAAGCCTTTCAAAGGGCAAATCGAATATTTCTTAAAAACCAAATTTAGTCTACAAGTTGTGATTGTGGTAATCATGACGGTATGTATAAGATATATACCTATGTCTATGCAGTCATACCTTATCTATGAAAAATGTGTGCCCAAATCTCCAGCAGATGGCTCAAGTATGGTTAGAGCCAAACCGTACACATTGTGTTTTTTCCCCTATATGTATATATCTGTAATATCTGATAATTTCAATTATGCACAGTAAAAAGTTAACCAGAACAGCACTGACTGTTTTGTTGTTTGGTGTCATTATTGATTGAAAAATCAGATAACAAGAGCACACAGACACTGTGAGCCAATTTGATGACCTGTAGGTATGCATAGGAACAAAAAGACGGTTTATATTCCTGGAGGGATGGGGTTGAGGAGTGTTAGATTTTGCCCTACTTCTTGGAATGGTACGTTGTTTAGAAGGCATGCAGTAGTTCAGGAGTTTCCCATTTACTGTTTTCAGAGTTTGGCTTGGCCCTGAGAACCAAACCTGAAGCAAGCAAAGCCTCAGGTCAACAGGGATGGCATAGTCGTAATCATGCCTTACAGGTGATGGTGTGAGTAGCACAGGCTGTGATGGTGAGTAGCACAGGCTGTGATGGTGAGTAGCACAGGCTGTGATGGTGAGTAGCACAGGCTGTGATGGTGAGTAGCACAGGCTATGATGGTGTGAGTAGCACAGGCTGTGGCCTGAGGTAGCTCTCTGGCTGTTCAAAGCATCATTGTCTAGTTACAGGAGCTTGGGTGAGCTCAGGCTCCCTGAAGCTTGGTAAAACCACTTGCTACAAGGACAAGACTCAAGTTCATCTTGCAGTGTGAAGCACCATGGACAGGCTTGTCTGCTCATGACAATTTGATGCTGTCTGCTCTGACTCCTCAGTCAGTCTGATGAAGCAGGTCAGGCCATCATACTTAGCGTGGTGATGATTCTAGTCTACCTGATCCTAAAGGCCACATTCTTCCCACAAAGGAGCAACACTTTTCCTTAGATGTGTAAAAGGATTTTCTTTCATGTGCATAGATTACTTTTTCTACTTAAAGGTATTCAACACATATTGGGATATTGATTGTTACTAATGAGAGAGGAACATCACTGTACACACACAAGCATGCACAAATGAACAGGTGCAGGCACACATACGTCACACACACACACACACACACACACACACACACACACACAGAGGAGCTCAGTTTAAAGCCGCTGTCTCTCATCTGGGATACCAAATAAGGAAAGAAACGATAGACTTGTCAATGAACAACTAGGAAGAAAAGATATCAAAAGTTAAAATTAGATCTCTACCACATAGTGTTTCAAGAATATCCTGGAGGCAAAAATGGCTAAAATATGAAAATCAAAGCAGACACTTCAGAGGAGAGTGTGGCTTCAGCCTGAGCTCTAAGATTTTCCCAGAGGAGATGTCACATAAAACACACAGGCAACGAGTTTCCTGAGGATTGACCACAGAGGAGACATCACCTAAGATACAGTCAACATCTCCATTAAAAGTGGCCTCTGAGAAACATGTCTGTATCCTGGTCATCCAGTGTCCACCGGTCTGTCTTCCTCCCTCTCTTCTTTCTGCTCCTTTGACACTGTTGGCTTTGTCTGCCTGGTATTCCATTCCCTTTCCCAGCATCCGCTTCCAGAGGCACTGCACTGTTCTTTACAGAGCAACTGTTCTGCTGCAACATTTCTTAGAGACAGGCAATCAGACTCTGGTTCTCATAATTCTGTTGCCCAGCAACAACCTGTATTTGAACTTTTTCACTTGTTGTTTAACTGTATTCTCCCAACCTCTTAGCATATTATTCCACTGGCTTCCTTTATTTGGGGCAGCAGAGGAATTTCCACTCTTGAATTCGGCTGCATGTGTGGGAACATATTCAGGAGGAGACAGAGAATGTCTCAGTAATAGAGAGTACTCCCCTGCTAAAGACTAGGGTTAGGTTCCCAGCACTTACATGGGAGCTCAAAACCACTGATCACTGTGATTCTGAAGAACCCAATACCTTCCATTCCACAGGATCTTGCATGCATGTGGTACACTTAAACTCATTCAAGCACACATATACACATAAAAACAACAAATACATTTATTTTTATACATTTTTAAAGTATTCAAGAGATTACACCAGTGCATTCTAGTGTATGAGTCAAGTAGACGGCCTTGTTTGTGTCCTTCATACAACAAGAACTGAGGTTGTGAACATCCTAGCTGACTGCAGCCAGGGCAATGTCTCAGAGCACATTATGCAAATTTCAGAGACTAAGGTAGCTTTCTATCTTAGAATTCCATTTCCATAATCTTCTACTTATCAAGATATTTTGTCTTAGAAATCAGTTGATTTTGCACAGCACTAAGAAGTTACAAAGTATGACATTGGAGGGCCAGAAATTCCTCTGTCCTGTCCTCTGCCTTTCACACAGGTTATCCTTACAGGAGAGCCCTCCTCCTGCTGTTGCTGCTGAGAATGAGGATGGTGGTGGTGGCAGTGGTGGTGATGATGATGATAATGATGGTGATATGATTATGGTGATGGTGATGATAGTGGTGGTGATGATGATAGAGAGGAAGAAGAGAAGAAGAAGAAGAAGAAGAAGAAGAAGAAGAAGAAGAAGAAGAA
>NW_021620443.1:1343322-1344136 GCF_004785775.1 Grammomys surdaster | reverse complement strand
AAGAAGAAGAAGAAGAAGAAGAAGAAGAAGAAGAAGAAGAAGAAGAAAATCTATAATAATTACTGGAATATATATGATTTTGAATGTTTGTTGGAGAAAAGGTTAAATCAACACTGATTTCACAGCACAAATCAACCAAGGAGGGTAAAAACAGTGTGACTACACACATACACACACACACACATACACACACACTGAAAAGTCACTTACATGCAAAGCCACTTCCCATCAGAAAGCTAACAGAGACATTTTTGCAGGGCCATGAAACCAAGACATTTCTTTTGCTCGTGACGAAAGTACAATGCCCATGAGCAGGCATGCGTTTGGGAGTTTATATCTTGAAGAGAAAGAAAAATATAATTTCGATGGATGAGACAGTATTAGAGAAAAGAATTTTTTGAGAAGAGAGAGCACTTCCAGACTGGAAAGAACAACCTTGATTCTCACACAGAGAAAAATCGTCAGGAGAGCAGAGTTTGAATCTAAGAATGTCGAATGTTGTCAGCATCTTGGCCATAGGTGTGACTTGATAAGAGACACAAATAGTCAGTGCAACTATGTGAGAATTGTCCCCACCATTGCCTGTTCTCAGAGACTGCTACTGCTACTCAGAGAATGTCTCACTGCACCAGCGGACTACAATTTATATATTCATGGAAGTGGTCTGCAAATATTCAGGTCATTTCCAGTTTGGGACTGCTGGGAATAAACTTGCATGGACTTTGACGTAAAAGCTCTGCATGTACCTATGTTTCCATTGTCCTTTTATGTGGGGAAAATTTAAAAAAAGGCCGCCACAGCGGCGCAAGCCCGC
>NW_021620443.1:1323823-1343312 GCF_004785775.1 Grammomys surdaster | reverse complement strand
AAGTACCTGCTCAACCATGACCCAGGATACCCTTATGCAGTCCCACACTTTTATCCATAAATCCCAACTTGTAAGTCTTTGTCATAAGTCAGATGGTTTGCCTCTTTGAAGACATTCACCCTTCCGGGTCATTTTAACTTTAGCTACTCTCATGATCATGGAGTCTGCATCCTTGTAGGTGGCTCTTGAATGAAGGCCTTTGCATAAAAGAGTCTGTGAAAAACACACTTTGAAGTGCTTGGATTTCTTATTATATTTGGAGATTAATATTTTAGAAATATTTCAGGATGCAAGTCTTTGTCTGAAACATGCTTCAGGGATATTTTCTGCCAATTCATGGGAGTTTGTATCGACTCGCCATCTCTTTGAGGAGTGGGAGATTTTAATTTGATGAACTCCCAGTCTGTGGCTTTGTTGTTGTAGCTAAGACTTTGAATTGTTCCAACGCCATTTTCTAAATGTTCCCTTTCTTTGATGTATCTACGAACATGGTGTAGAGAAAACCCACAAACAATTGCAAAAGATTCCAAGCTGCATTTTAACTGTTAAAAACCTTAAGATCCGAGAGTCTTGAGGCCCAAGGGAAGGGAAAAATCGGGGTGTGGGTGGGGGAGTGGGCAGGGGGAACACCCTCCTGGAGGTAAGGGAGAGGAAGAATGGAATGAAGAACTGTGGGAGGGGAGACTGGGAAGGGAGGCAACGACTGGAATGTAAATAAATAAAATAATTTAAAAAAATAAAACCTGGAGATTTCTGTAGATTCAGGCCAACTCATGAGAAGTTATACAAAATAGTAGCAGAAATACGTGCCCAATTTTCCCCAGGTAACATGTCAGGTCAGCATAGCACATGCGGGGAAACTCACATTGAATGGGGGGGGGGGTCAACACTTCCGGTTTTATCTGAGATGTTCCTCTAGGCGTGTGGAATCACATCTCGGCTTCCCTGATGGATGAGGAGACCAAGCGTCCTCCCCTGCTCAGCTGCCACCTGAATCCTACTCACTGAGCTGTTCCTTTTTTATCGTTTTTGTTTGTTTGTTTGTTTGTTTGTTTGTTTTTGCAATTTCCCAATTACATTGTTTGCAAATATAACCCAGTCTGCAGCTTGTCTTTTCCTCTTTTGGATCCTGTTTTTTGCACCAGCGAGGGTTGTGTTTCCAATACATTCTAACTCACACTACGGTTCTGACCAAGTGTCTAAGCCTCTGCTTCACCTTAGATCCACAAAGTTACCAACCGCCCCCACCCCCACCCCTGCATCTTCTAATACTGGCTGTTATAGCTTATTACTTTTAGGCTTATAGTCCGTTTTGACTTCATTTTTGTGTAAAGTCAGAAACACAAGTGAAATTCCATAATCGTGTCCTCTTCTATGCAATCACTCCTAATGAACGTGAACCCGCATTTAGTAAGGTGCCTCTGCTTCCTCTTAACTGTTTGCACCTTTGCAATAGATACTGATTAGCAAAGAGAGAATCAGTTTTCCCCCTGTGGATTGTCACTGTGTACCTACTACAGTTCAGGGCAAGCCTCACGGCCAGGTTGTTGGCCAGAAGAAAACAAATGCTATGCTTTGTGTATGTGATAGGCTTTTTATTCCATTTTTGTTTTATTAGGTTTTTGTTTGTTTTGATTTTCTCATTTGCTTTATTTTAATTTTGAGACACACACACACACACAGGGTACATGAAGTCCAGTGGGGAGAATCTAGAAGTTAAGGGAAGGGAAATGATTAAAATATATTATATAAAAAATTAAAGTATAAACAATAACAATATTCAGTTGGCCATACATGCATGGGACTATCTTGTGGTTTCTCTGCTTTTTTCTGTTACGTATCTTTCCCTGTATTGATACCATATTGTCTGCAATTACTCCAGTAATATTCTCCCATATTCTTCTAAAGAATTTCCTTTAGTTTAGGACCTTGAGTTTCCATATGAATTAAAATTGTCTATGTTTGTAGAAACCACTGCAAGAGTTGGATATGAATTACTTTAACCCGACAGAACAAATTGAGAATTAATATCTAAGTGGTCAGGTCTTCCATACCCTAAAATACTGCATATGTCTGCATTTAGTCAGATCTTTGATTTGGCTCACCCACAATGAATAATTTTCAACTTTGAAATTTTATATATGCCATGTTAGATTCATAACCATTTCATTTTCTCTGTAATAATTATATATTGTATTTCTTAAGGTTTCCACTCATTTGTTACTGTTTCATAACATTGACTGGTGTCTCTACGTTGACTTTGTGTCCTAGAAACTTTCTGAACCTGTTATTCCTGAAAAATACCATTGAAATTATTTTTATTTTTTTACTTAGAAAATTATGTCAGCTAGAACTAGGAAGTTTTGTCTCATTTCAATGGATCCATGCCCTTTATTGCCAGGCTATGATGTTCAGCATCATGTCCGTTAGGAGAGGTGCAGACCAACAAACAACACTTCATGTTTCTGACCCTAGTAGGAAGGACACAGACTTTCACATTCTGCATAATGGTAGCTATAGGATGTCTCATAGTCGGCCCTTATGAAATTGACACTTCCCACCATGCTCATTACTAAGTTTTAATAATGACTTATATTGGTATATGTCCAGTGATTTCCTGCATTCATAGATATAACTATTTTTCCTTTCTACTTATTGATGTGGTAGGTTGCATTGATTGTTTAATGAATGTCAAATTAAATTTGTATATCTGGATGAAATGGTGATTGGTGACTGTATATAATCATTGAACACATTTCTAATTTCAAGTCATTAATGTTTTGTTGCAGGTCTAAATGACTGAGAGACGGGGCTAGGTTTTGGTCCTGTGTACCTGATATTAATTACTTACATGAGGTTAAATGAGCGATTGTGTTGTGGAACTCCAGTGTAACATCTGAAAATAGTGTGCTGGTGTTTTCTTCTGCTTTGAACACTTGGTCAGCTTCCCAGAAATTTCTTTACTGGGAGCCTTTTAATTTACCGGTGCAAAATCTTTAGAAGTTTGGGCCTGTTTTACATTTGTTGATTTTTATTCGTTGGCGGTTTTGAGGAGTTAGGTTTCTTTGTCTTCTACATCACTGACACCATAACGTATCAGAGACTTTCCCCTAACAACTGGTTGTTTTACTTTTTCTTTTTAATTTTTCCTCTCCTTTCTTTTCTCTCTCTTCATTTTTGTTTGCCATTCCAGAGACTGAACTCAGCAACTATGCATCCTAGGCAAGACCTCTCCCACTGAGGTGCACTGTACCTCAGACCCTTTCTCAATTCTTGGAGAGTGCAGGTTCTTTCACGGTGCCACCCATTTCAGTCTTAGCACTGATGACATCTGTCCTTCGATCTTTCTCAGGTTTCTAGAGCTGACATTTTATTTCACTTTTCCTCAGCTGTTTGTGCTAATGGCATACTTCTGATTTGTGATTTTATGCCATTTTCTCAACTTTATTATGTCTGCTTTCTTTGGATTCTTTTCTTGTTTCTGGGTATTGGAACTTACATCTACTAACCTGGGATTTTTGTTTACTTTTCTAATGCAAGCAATTAATTCTACGAACATTTCTCTCAGCAACACTTTACTGATACCTCACAAAGCTTGATATCTTAATTTTTTTCTCTTTTCGTGTTCTAGTTCTTAATTTCTCTTCATACTTTATAAACTGTGATTTATAAATATATATAGGAGACAGGACATATCTGCACAGTTTCATTTTCAAAACAGTAGACATGTTTGTGATCCAGAGTCTGATTAATCTCTAGAAAAACTCTTTGGGCTCTTCTGAGTCTATAGAGTTATTCATTAATTCTCTATCCAGGCAGATTTTTCTATCTCGGAGACCCAATGATTGTTCAGTCTGAATGTTTGAAGTCTTAAATTATGATGGTGTATTAACCTTCTCTTTGTAGCTCTGTCCTGACATGTGGGTGAGGTTGCATGTGACTGGTACTTAAATGCTTACTGTGCTTGTGCCTTATTTCTGTATTGATTCTTTTTTGGCGTGACTGTGCATGTGAATGAGATATATGTGTATGAGCATATGTGCCTATGTCTGTAAAGGTATGCTGTGGACATTTGGGCTTGTGTATGGAGACCAAAGCAATGCTTCACATGTGTCTTCCTAGCACTCTTCAAGTTAATTTGATGCGGGGATTTCCCTCTGAAGCTGAAACTTCACTTAGAATGGCAGTCACTCTGAGGAGCTTTCCTACCTCTACTGCCTTAAGTACCAGTCA
The DNA here is from genome assembly GCF_004785775.1 of Grammomys surdaster. Classification (NCBI taxonomy): domain Eukaryota; kingdom Metazoa; phylum Chordata; class Mammalia; order Rodentia; family Muridae; genus Grammomys; species Grammomys surdaster. The sequence goes on along the minus strand of NW_021620443.1, from coordinate 1,339,079 downwards.
CATGCAACCTCATCTGCTTGTCAGAATTGATAGAGCTACAACAAGATTAATACACCAACATAATTTCAGACTTCAGAAACTCTCTGAACAATCACTGGATCTATGAGATAGAAAAATCTGCCTGGATAGGTGTTGTGGGAAATATTAAAAATGATCAGCAAGTTCCCTCACTATGTTCAGCTACTCTCTTGGCTGGCAGGCTGGCCGGCTGTTCTTATCTCCTGGAGACTCTCTAACTCTCTGAATTCCAAAATCTCTCCACCCAACTTACTAAATTCCCACTGGTGGGTTCCACCATGCCAGCCCCATGCTTTAAAAACCCCACAGCCTTTGTGGCACACATCTGGCAGCCCCATGCTTTGTCGCTGTACCTTTCTCTCTGGAACCCAAACAAGCCACCACATGAAGGAAAACACAACACAAACTTAGTTCTGAAACAATGGTAACTCAATAGCTGGGCGCAACAACTAGAATCCTAATCTTGTAAACCATATTAAATCTAAATTCTCCAGTGGGGAATCCTGGCGGATCCACCATTGAAACTGAGAGACGCTAGCAACTACATTTTGTCCTCATGCTATCCTCATCCAAAAACACCCTATCTCTTTCCTGCTTCCTCTCTTATCTGTCGAAGCAGGAAGTCCTGCCTACTTGCCCAGCGATTGGCTTCTTTATTCATTAGGGGATGGTTGACAATAAGTACATGACTCACTCCTCATCCGCAGCCCCTCCCAGGGGAGCAGAATTAACATCAAAATACAAACAATAGCAGGGTCATCCATAGCAGATAGGGAATTAATGACTAACTATAGACCAAGAAGAACCTAGAGAGTTTTTCTAGAGATTGGCAAGATTTGGGGTCACAGACCCCAAAATTTATTATATAGACAATCTTATCACTTAATTGAAATTTTCAAAATTTTTATCAGAATAGTACATTTTATTTTTACAAATTTAATTTTGAATCTGTTAGCTCATATCCTTATTTTGTTTTATGATGCTAAAGAGACTAGATCCTATGAGTAATGCACAGGACTACATTGTGCTTGCTACCTGGGTGCTGGAATCTGAATCCCAACCCTTATACCTCAGCTATCATGACAAACCACCAAGCCATCCCTCCAAATCCTGAATCTTTTTATCTTTATTAGTTTTTTTCTTTGCCCTGAAGTCTACTTTACCATTTAATTACTGTAATCACACTTGTTTTTCATATTAATACTTTCATCCTATCTTTTACAATTCAATATTTGCTGCACACATTTACATATGCGTTTGTATCTGAAGTGGGTTTCTTGCAGGTAGTATAATGTTGTATCTTTTTTGAAAAAAATTCACAATACCAATGGGGTCCAAGAAAAAATAAAATGTTATCAATTTATAGCAGTAACATTTCATGACTACCTAAAAGGTGAAATATGGTAAGAAGTAGCTTTCTGCACTAGAAAACATTAGGAGAAAATATGAACTTCATAGTAAAAAATAAATAAATTTTCAGCAAACAAAATGATAAATGGTTTAAAAAGAATCCATTAAAATTTTAGCAACGTGAAGTAACATGCAAAGAGACAGTGATGTGTACAATGAATTTGATCGAAAGACTGTAACTCATACTTTGGAGGTCAAATAACACATGTACATGGTAATAAAATTCATAACTATAGAAAATTATTCTATAATAATAAAAGCATAAGAATAACCAAACCCATTCAGAATCAGCAAGATAATGAAAGGAGCTTAAATGTCTTCTCGACTTATCTTAAAAGTTATAACAATTAACTTGCTTTTCAGGACCCCCCCTCCCTGAAAAGCAAGATACACTAATAATAAGAAAAAATACTTTAGAACTAAAATATAAAAAGAATGTAAATTTACTATTTAGACAATCTTACCACTTAATTGAAATTTTCAAAATTTTTATCAGAATAGTACATTTTATTTTTACAAATTTAATTTTGAATCTGGTAGCTCATATTCTTATTTTGTTTTATAATCCTAAAGAGACTAGATCCTATGAGTAATTATATTTCTTTAAAAAAACTCCTTATATTTATTTATCAGTTATATTTTTATTATAGTAATTTATCTATAACCCCTGGCTTACTTATCTTATGTTTCTGAGTTAATGATATGATTAATTATATCCTGTGATATACGTGCTATAGTCTAAATTTATTTCTGATTAGAATGGTGACAATGTACATTTAAATATGTAGAATAAAATAGATTACTTATTAATGATTCATAAAGGCCATTTCCCCTAGCATTTGGCATGTGTTATCCATGCCCTTTATTTATTTAGACATAGTTCTATATTTGTTTACATTTTAGCCATTGCTATTTTAAGTCAGTAATTTCATTTTCAGAAATTATATTTCAGTACATCTTAAAAGGATCATTCTCTGTAGGACACACCAAAAGATATCACTCATTTTTCCCCTGGGTTAGAACAAATAACAATTTTCATGGATCATCTTTGTCTAGCTTTCCAATGATCATGAAATAATACATAGCATAATATAAGTTGAAACTCTCAAGTACCCCAAAGAATAACAGTTCTCATCATGACGTGGTCTCAAAAAATTGAGTAACTATTAAAACTAGACATTTTGGACCCTACAAGAATTTTACATCATGTTTAATACTAACTGCCCACCTTGTTCTTTTTTTTTAATTTTATTCTTCTCTTATACATTTCATCCTGACCTCAGTTTCCTCTCCCTCCACTCCTCCCAGTCCTGTTCCCACCTGCACCCTCTCCCAGACCCACTTCTCCTTCCTTTCCCTTTAGAAAAGAGCAGGCCTCCCAGGCATACCAATCAACATAACTTAAAATAAGAATAGGTACAATCTTCATATCAAGGCTGGATAAGGTCAACCAGTAGGAGGAAAAGAGTCCTAAGAGCAGGCAAAAGTATCAGAGACGTGCCCCCACTCCCATTGTTGGAAGTCCCACAAGAACACCAAGCTACACAACCATAACGCATATGCAGAGGACCTAGCTCAGATCCTTACACATTCCCTGATTATCACTTCAGCCTCTGTGAGCCTCTGTGAGCCTTGCTTAGTTGATTTTGTGGATCGCCGTATTTTTGTTGTGTTCTTGACACCTCTGGTTCCTACAATCTTTCCTTCCCCTCTTCCATGGAGTCCCCCAAGCTCTACCTAATATTTGGCTATGGGTCTCTCCATCTGTTCCCATTAGTTGCTGGATGAAGTCTCTATGGTGAAGATCAGGATGACCCTGATCTATGAGTATAGCAGAATATTATTAGGAATCATTTTACTGACTATTTTTGCCAGTCATGCTTGGTCTCTGGGCTATCCAAGCCTCTGGTTCCTGGCCATCCAGGCATTGTCAGGTTTGGGCTCCCTCTCATGGGGTGAGCCTCAAGTTGAACCAGTCATCAGTTGGCCACATCCACAAGTTCTGTGCAGCTCATTTTCCAGGCAGGACAAATTCTAAGTGGAAGTTGTTGTGCTTGGGTTGGTGTTCCATTAGAAAGGACCTGTGAGATCTTTCTGTGTGAAGAATATTGACATTTCCTTTTTTTTTTTTCCAGTGTCACCATATTACATTTTCACTAGGTGTGGGACCAAAAGAGTTACTGGACTAGAAGAGAGCAGACCTGGAGCAAGGGTGGAGATGAATTGTGTCCAAACCCCTGAAATCTCATCCTAAGTTCAGCAGAAGTAGAATAAATCCCCTCTTGACCCAGGAGGGATCAAGGTTTATGTAACACTGCACCCCATCATTGCCCACTGGAGGAGGTCAAGTAGCCCTATAGCCAGATTAAACTTCCTCTTCCCTTATAAGGTCATATCTGGCAGCACTTGGAATTCCTCCGTATGCAAATGAGGTATCCCCAGCACCCTGTCACCTGTCAAAGATGTACACTTACCCCAATAGCTACTACTCACCACCCCAAAGGTTTAAATAGCCTTTTCCCCCTCCCCATTAAAGGAGCTGAGTTGTCTCACTGAAGCTGCTTCCAGAGAATCAGTTCTCACTGTGCTTACTCACTGAGGTCTCTGGTTAATATGCTTAGCTTTCCCTCTTAGGATCCGTGGGTTCCAATCACAGGTCGATCACACTGTGATGGGTAGAGAGGGAGGTGGAGCCGGAACCTCAACTGGGCATGTGGTATGTATGCTATAATATCTATTACACACCATTGGGTGATTTAGACATTACATTAGCAATACTTCCTTCAGATCTGACCAGTTAAAGCCTGATAATATGTATCCAGTTCCCTTCCTTCTGTGGATTCTCATTCACCTTCTTCTAGTCCCCACAGGTATCCATTTATGTAATATGAAGAGATAACCTTAGGATAAACTGTCACAAGCATTATGTTCTTGTGAATGTGTGAGTAATATTTTAAAGTCCTTATTGATTTTGTCATCTGCCATTTTGAATTTTCAAAGGTATTCTGCACGGTGGTACCAGGGAACTGTGACCTATTTGCCTCTCATTTCCTAAGTGATATACTTGGTACCTTTTTTTTTTCTTTTTTGGTAACAAGTCATTAAATTAGTTTCTTCTTGTAATTTCGAAGATAATGATCCTTTTTTAACTCTAGTAATCTCCTGATCACCTCTGCTCCTCTCCGTTTCTCTAGTACAAGAGATTGACCTTAGGGTTTCCCATATACCAGGGTCACGCTCTACTGCTGAGCTAGCCAACTGGCTTGTCTATGAGGTTCCTTTAAGTCACAAACAGCTTTGGAGTAAGATCTTGCTACTGACTCCTTCAGGCACCAAGAAAATTTTTCTGCACCTCTGTTTTGCTATTCTTCAGCCAAAGGAATTTAGATGTTATTATTTAAAAGCTACAAAATCAGATGTATGTAGCCTGTTTTCCGTCCCCTGAATGGGGACAATAAGCTCCCAACTTCTCTACCTGCCTTCCAATGTAACATAGTCCTCTTTTTGGAACAGGGAATGAGAGTTTCCTGTTAACATCCTTTTTTGCAGCTCAATAGAATGATGCCTTACTTGAGGTTTTAAAGAATTATCTAATGCAATTTAAATTTCCAGAATAATATTTTTCTCCACTTTACTCCCTGGTAGTCTGTTTACTTGTTTTCATTACTGTTGCTTCTGACTTTTGCACATCTTAATTAGACTCTGTGGACAAAGGATTGGTGTCTGAGTTCAAGGTTGCTCTTTATTGAGCTGACACTAATTGTCTAGGTCTGATGTAACACATATCATGGAAGAAAAACTACAAGGTACTTTTTAAAACGGCAAATTACAAAAAAATCAGTTTCTCAAATTATAAAACTTTAACAATATGTATCTTTTTGTATATAGTAAATATAAGATCTACCTAAAAAATAGATTTTATATCATGAATGTGGACCTGGTTTGTTAATCATCATATTTTAAATCTGATATTTAAATGTGTGTGGAAGTATGGACTTACTCAGTTTCCTCAGGAAAGTATTTTCAACACACAATGGCATACCCTAAAGGAGAATAAACTCTACAGTAGAGTCAATAGTGATACTTTTCAGCCATCACAAATACAAATGCCGTTACAAGATTTACAGTCCAATTTCTGTAGAATCATTTCAGTGATCCTGTTTCCTACAATTTTTGAGGTCTTTCAGAGGATATGAACACATCTTAACTTTAGAATATCCCTTACTATGACCTATGTAGTTTACAAAGATAAAGTATCTGGAACCTGGAGGGACCAATGTAGTGATCTTCCAAAATGTCAACTGTTGCAAAAGTTCTTCCTTGTTCTGATAATTTCCTGAATGTAGGTCACAGTGTGACAGACCAGGGTTCCATTGTGAATAGTTGGGTTTTTTTAAAAAAAATATGATTATAATTATTTGAGTTATTTTTAATAACCACTTTTAAACATCACCTGAATGAAGTGTTCATAGTCTTCTTTGCATGCTTACAGTTGAAGCTTAATTTATAGTAGTATTTTGAAATGCAAAGTGGGAGTTTGATGCCCTTGTTATAATTAAAAGTTTATTTTCCTATCATTAATTCATTCTACAATGGCATGCACCAAATAACACAATAATAGTAAACTTGGGAAAGAAAGTTAGATAACATTAGTCAAACCCTTTCATTTACAGATGAGGAATCAGGTCCCATAGAAAGAACATCAGTGATTTGTGTAAGCGAAGAATCACAGTGTTTCTAGCTTTTGTGTTTTCCAACCCAAACAGGATGAAGGCAGAAATTTGAAGTGCCTCCAAACAGGGAGCCAAGGTATCTGAGTTCAAAGAGCCTTATTGGATGCTTGTCCTCAATTAATGGCATGAATTCCATGTATTCTTGCTATTTGCATGCCCTGTCTTTAAATGTCTAATGGATAGTGACTATGTAAGTATATGAAACACAATACTCCTTTTGCTAACACATATTACCTCTTTATTATGTACGTGGTGACTAAATTACACACATCTATAAAAATTCCAAGCTCTTCTCTATAAATTCAAGAGCCTTATGCAAGTCTACATGTTTAGGGAGAAAATTTGATCAGAAGGAATAATTTGTACATCTAATTGCAAATGGTATCCATTAGGCTTTGTGTAGACCGTTGCTAACAGTCTTCAGATCCCTCTGCGGGTTTTTGTGATATTATCCGTCTCTTTTCTTTGCTTGCCATGCATACACACGGACCTCTGTCTGCAGGAATGGTCCATGGCTCTTCTGTCATTAATATCCCGCTCCATTCTTTTTTTTTTTAAGTGAGTCTAACTTACCCTCCAAAACTCCCAGTGACTCTGTGACTTCTTTAACTTCTGCTCTCTTCCTGGTCTGCTCTCCCTCTGTCCTGTTCAGTTTTTCTTGGGAACCCCTCCCCGGAACCCAGGTTCCCATCCCCTACATCCCATCCATTTCCCAAGAACCTATCTAAAGTTGCCTATGTGTCCAACCTGGGTATGAGGAATATGGATCTGGCTGAAAGCATTCCAGTCTGCTGCCTTTACTTTCATCGGTCACCTCTCCTGTTGGCCATCAAAGAAGCTTCCCAATACTGCAAGCAAATAGTTTGCTGAGAACTTTGGCTCTTTAAACTCGACAGACTAGGAGGCTTATTTGTGTAATTCTTTGCAAAGAAACGGTTACATATTTTTCCTTTTCAGCTTTGCTCAATGGAAGAGATTCCTTATTGATTCACAGCATAAATTATTTCCATCATCACTGGAGATATATAAAACTAGTATCCGTGTCTCCTTTTAAACCAAGCTTCTTGTGCAAAGCCCCTTGAGCAGCAGGCACTGGGACTCTCGGGCTATTGCTGCAACAGGGAATGCATGTGCTCATCCAGCTTATATCTTTCCAGAGTTCAGTGGTTCTGAGCATTGTTCTATGTCTTGCCATCTTCTGCAGCTGCCCATACTCTGTGACAAGACCACATCTCTATCTCTGGATGAGTGATGCTGTCCTGAGCCCTGTCTCTGCTTAGGTGCCTGGTTTCATCTCTTTGCTTTGCATCCAATCTGCCTGATTGTCTTCCCCTACTTCAACAGCTTTTCTATGACTTCAGCCATCTGCAAGAGATTTCCTTCCAGGCCAATCTCACCAAAGTCCTAGAAAAGAACAATTTAGTCTTGTGTTGTGATTCCACAGGAAACCCATTTCCTCCACTGAGAGAACTGAGCCCCAAGCAATGATCTCCTGCTGGGCTTGAGGTGCCTAAGTGTCACTTCAAACTACTCTGTTTAGGAAGAGTTGGTAAGCTCTGGATGGATGTTGCCTTTCATTTCAGTCAGAAGAATCTCAAGATCCTGCTGCCATAAGCCAGTGTTTCCTTGTAGGGAAAAAGTAAAAATAAAATTAAAATTTAAAAAAAGAAAGAAATCACTCCAACAGAGCTCTTCTCATTCAGATCTGAATGTTTATAACATGTATGGTAGCCCCAACTGGACATAGTCTGATGGCTGGGGTCAGAGTGGTACTTACCCTTCTTAGACTGGTCCAGCCCTTCCTTGCCTGAGAGATGAGCAAACTGAGACCTTAGACTTGAACAACCCCTAAGGAGGCCTCCGGTCTTACTGTGGCATGAACTGGGGACATGAGCAAGGGGACAAATGAGAACAGGAAAGAACATAGCAGTTGATGTTAGAGATCATTAGACTGTCTTTCTGCACATAGGACAGCTAACCAGCTGATTTTGAGTCAGCCTGGGGAACATATCCCTATCTAGTTGTGTTGCTAGACATATATACTACTATACTACTTTAGTTGTAGTATGCCATAAGAAATTTCTTAACTACATTCTTTATGAAAGCTTAGTTGAAATATCAGTTTTCCAGTTTCAAATGAGGAGATAAGGTATATGAACATTTACCCTGTTCCACCCCTCAGAGCTACATTGACACTGATGTTCAATAAGAATGTATAAGTTAGTCAAAGAAAAATCAAGGCAAACCAGACAGGGCAAGATTTAAAAGCAAGCAGTAGAGAGAAGATAGCCATGTGTGGACTGGAGTATGGCGGCTACTGGTGTGGCTGGAGGTGTCATAGAGCCATGACCACTGAGAGTAGAGAAGGCATCCATCCATGTGTACATTCCAGAATGAGCTTGTGGATGTCACGTGTCCACTGGATTTGTTCATAATCTCCTAATAAATAGTTACAGTTGCTGGGAAGTGACATAACTCCTGTGATAAAACCTGCTGTCTTAGTCAGGGTTTTTATTCCTGCACAAACATCATGGCCAAGAAGCAAGTTGGGGAGGATAAAGTGTTTATTTTGCTTACACTTCCACATTGCTGTTCGTCACCAAATGAAGTCAGGACTGGAACTCGAGCAGGTCAGGAACCTTGAGGCAGGAGTTGATGTAGAGGCCATGGAGGGGTGTTACCTACTGGCTTGCTTCCCCTGGCTTGCTCAGCTTGCTTTCTTATAGAACCCAGGACTACCAGCCCAGGGATGGCACCACCCACAATGGGCCCTCCCATCCTTGATCACTAATTGAGAAAATGCCTTACAGCTGGATCTCATGGAGACATTTTCTCAAGGGAGGCTCCTTTCTCTGTGATAACTCCAGCTTGTGTCAAGTTGATATACAAAACCAGCCAGTACACCTGGTATCTACAACACACCTGGAACTTGGTGTTGAAGCAAAGACTAGTATATTCTGGAATGGCTTCACCATGTATTATCTAATTGTTTGCATATTTTGCATGTACTTGACCCTGAGGCAAAGACAACACATGGGTGGCAGAAGACCCCTTCAATAAACTTCTGTCCCCAAGTCATCAGTCTTCCAAGAGAGGCAGATACTGGAGCATCCTCATTTATAACTCATGACGATTGAGGTTCAGCTGTAAGCATCCCAAGAAAATGGGTGTAGGAGAGAAATCAGAAGTCTCCCTGAGTGCAGTAGCATGGTTCTTAGAGCAGGTGTCTACACTCCACCTCTGTAGCCACAGTAAGGAAGGAAACACCAGGAGAAGATGCAGACAGGTGCCACAAGAGCCAGAGGCCCTGGACACAGAACAGAAAAACCAGCGCTTTCATGCTCATAGTGTGCCTTGTGCGTGAATAACATAATCCCACAGCTCAGGAAAGTGGATTTCCAGTAACCCTTTACCCTGGTGCATTTAAAAGTGTCAGTATGAATTTCTATTCTGTTCAGATAGATCACCAAGGCACGAAAATTAATTTACTAAGGTACAAGTGGTGGATGTGCATTCTTCAGCTGGTAGACTTCGTGGCAGTTGTTTAAAGTGTTAATACTTTGACTTTTGGGCTTTGGTCTTGGTAAGGAATTATGAAACAGGTATTTTCAATAATGAAACAAAAGAAGACTCATACTGATAGGCACCACACAACCTGTCCCCTTCCAACAGAAGGCCATGTAGAACTTCCTTCCTGGCGTTGCAGCCCATATCCTCAGTCGAATACAAATGAGGAACAAGAGCTTTATTGTGTCAGACATTCGCAAATGTAGAATCATTTACCAGTGGATTTAAGAACAATTGGAAGCTTTTCCTGTTTGCAGAGGGATCTGAGACAATACCTCGTGATGACTAGAAGTTGTCATAATTGTCCTAATTGATGTTATTCTCATGTTATCTGGGTTTATTGTGTATTTATATGCATTTGCTTATCACAGGTCATGCTTCAACTCGGGCTTTCAGCTCCATTCACATAGGAAGCTAACAAATCAATCAAGGCATGTCTGTATACGTCTCAGCCCCGCTTGTTTATGTCAGATGGGCCTGCCATATGTAGTCTCTATACATTTTATGCCCACATGTTTATATCCCGCAGATAATCCATCTGAGATTGATTTCCACTTTACTTTTAAGTCTCTGGAACTGACAGTGAAAATATCCATCCTGAAATACAAGCCGAAGTTGCGATTTTTGCCAAAGAAGAACAAAAAGAGGGAATTTTTTTTTCTCTTGTAGCTCTGTTATGGATCTATTTAAAGTAATGTTCCTGTGGCTTGTTACTAGATTTTGCCGGAGAAGAAAGTTACCATCAGGACGCTGCACTTCTCCAGTTTCACGCTCCGTATTTGCCTCTTACCCCCTCTTCTCCCTCCCAGCAGCACTAAAAGCAAAAGGATGGTGTGAGGGAAACACAAAGAAGGTCCCTTGCAGAGAAACACATTCCGACATCAAGCATTTTCATCACGGCTGACAGAGAAATGGCATGTTCAATTTGCACTTTATTTACAAACGATAAACATCTATGCACACATGCCTACCCACCTTTCGTATCCTTGTATCTAAAACCCAAGCAAGGAAAACAGCCTATGCACAGGAAGCAAGCAAGGGAATGAGCAGCCGCTTCATCCAGTGCATTTACAAATGGACCAACCACCAATACACCACAGGGAAATGTGCTTCTCTGTGTGCCAAAATGCCAGGATGTTAATTCACACATACGTGCAGCTGTGTGCTGCCTTTTTTATACCCCACCACCTTCGCTGTCCACAGAGGGGCGACGATCGAAGTTAGCATTCAGAATTCAGAGGCCTGAAATTTTTGTACCCTAAATAATTCCCTCATCTGAACTGGGAAGAAGTCTTTCTTGTACTTGTGGCATTTGGATGTTCCAAGATATCAATGTGTGGGAAGTACATACTTTAAGAGTTGGGTTCCTAGAAGTTTCATGGCTCTTGTATTTTACTTGCTAAAGTATCCAAAAGCAAGCATCACCCATATTGATGGTTTGTAAGCAAATCTTCTAGGGGATGAAGGAGAGTTGCAGTGTGCAAAATAGTCTAAAAAAACCTGGCAAAGCTATTAGGGTCCATTGTGTCTTTCCAGCTGCTACATAGGCATACTTTATCCATGTGTCAAAAATGCTTACTAAGTTCTTCTCTTCGAAGAAAATAAACCACAAGTAAGTACACAATAGTCTTTGTCTGTGTTGAGGCTGGCTAACGCAGGGACTCTGCACACCAAGATCACAAGTGCTCATGCTTCTTTACCTAATTCCTTAACTAGCACCTTACCTTCCCTGAGTGCTACACAGTGAACCAGGGACCAGGGAAAGCTCTGTGCTGGGAAATACTTTGATCAGGCCTCTATACCCAGTATCCTGAGAATGATCCTGCTCTTCTTCCTAGTCTATGTCTCCAGGAGTCTCTGGAAGTATCCTCCATATGGAGATTCACATACTACCTAGATGCTAACAACCCGGCTCCACAGTGATTCCGATGCTTACCTGCAGTTAGATGCATCAAAGAGGCTAGCCGATGACTAAACACACAGGGCAGAAAGGAAAAACATGACAACAAACAAGCAAAAAAAAAGGAAAATGTTTTATCACAAGAAAAATAATAACCAGAGCTAGGAGAAGAAACATCCAGGCACAGAAATAGAGGACTCCAGGAGCAGTGTGTAACAAACAGGACTAAGACACCCAGATAGTTTGCACGTTAAATGACATAATTCCTGGTTCAGAAACAATACAAAGGTCTAGCTCTCTGAGCTCCTAGCCCAGTGCTCTTCATCAGCAACCCCAGGCCATTCTCTGCGTAGAAGAATATTCAAAATTAGACAGTTTCTTTTAAAAAAAAAGTTTATTTTGTTTCACAGATTGACAAATCCAAAAGTCTGGTGTTCTAATCTTAAGGACTTCTGTTATGGGCCTCATGCTATTTCAACTCATGGCAGATCATGAAAATATAGTAAATGCTCTTGGAAGAAGAAAGAGGACACAGCAGGCTAAGCAGTTTACCAAAACCTGCTCTCAAGACAACTAAGCCATCCATGTGGGGGCAGAATTCATTCCTTTGTGAGAATGGAGTCCCTAGTCCAAGCCCCTGGAAGGTCCCCTGACTATATAGAGGACCAAGCCTCAGTATGAATTATGTTAGGGATAAGCCATACATAAGCAATATCACTATGCTCTATCTTTCTACCACATGCATGTCATTTTGACAGAAAAAAAATTAATGAAATTCCAGAAAAAAAAATAATTACACAAAATCTCTATGTATGTTACCAAAGTATTTAATTTGTGTAATTATTTTTTTTTCTGGAATTTCATTGATTTCTAAGCATGGCCCACAAGTAATCACTCAACAGAGTTGAAACTACTATATCCTGCTTTGAGACTTTGAAATGAACTTCTGCCCTCTTAAACAGTATGTGCCCAGTGTGGCTCAAATAACCTTGCAAGAACATTTCTCAGTATATATGCTCCTTTAAATATAAAACAATTCTACTTCAGCATGTGGTCCTCATCTAAGTTTAGGTAATCCCAATCTTTTATTGTGGAATCCTTTGAGGTCAGGGAGCCTGCTTTGGAACTAGAAAACAGGTATAAGTCCCCTCCAGAGAGACAATCACATCTCATGTCGGCAGGAGTATCTCACAGAAGCAGGGGCCTAGAATACTATCTATACTTCTGAATGGAGGCTTGCCTTTCTAGTTAAAATTTGGGGATGATTTTTAAAATAAGCTATTTTTCAAAATGATATCTTGCTACAACCCATCTTGCGTAGCAGGAAAGTACTTTCTCTTATGACAACGCCAATTCACCTTACTTTAGTGAACAGTTGGCAGTTCAAAGCATCGAGGTAAACACAAATCCATAACAAACAGCAGGACAGGGACTTTTCACATCATCTTGCTGCTCTCACATTAGAAAGTTGTCTTATAATTGATTGGGGTCATGGGAAGTTAGAAGAACATGGCATGCCACCAGATATTCTGAGGTGAGTTCTGTCTGGAATGGCCCCATCCAGGTCTGTGGGTTGCTAGATGGATTCGGTGTGCTGCTGAAGTAATATGTGGGGTGCTTCCAGTGCAAAAAGCTAAATGAGTCATTATGAAGTTTTCATTACTGCAGCTTCAACTAATGGCTCAAAGAAAAGATGTGTCAAGGTCTAGAAACTTTGTAGCCAATGAGAGAGCAGAGAAATAATGAGGTAAGCTTGTCCAATCTTTAGGTAGATAAAATTCTAATGAGCTCCAGTAGGGGGTAAGTGCTTGGAGTTCACCTTCATTGGTTCCAGGTGTGTGTGTGTGAGTGAGCATGTGTGTGTGTGTGTGTGTGTGTGTGTGTGTGTAGAGACAGAGACAGACAGAGAGAGAGAGAGAGAGAGAGAGAGAGAGAGAGAGAGAGAGAGAGACTGATATAAGAATTTCATTCCTAGAAAGCATGTTTCTATGTTCTTGTCATGTGCTTGTTTAGACACTACTGAGTGTTATGTTTCTGCAAAACACTTCAGAGTCTGATGGAAGCTGTGCATTCCGTGAATCGTGAAGCAGTACGCTGAACCCTCTAATAACAGATGTAATAAATGTATTTTGACATGTGTTTAAGAAGTGTTCCTTCTCTTGACGCTACAATGTAAAGATGTACAATAGGAAACCCTCAGACATATAGATACATTCTTGTGCAAGGAAGGTGAGTGGAGAGATCAAGTTACAGATCAGGCTACAGGCATCAGAGAAGACTTGGTTTAAAACCTCACCGAATCAAGGCATTAAATTCAACATCTGCTCTCTCTAGAAAAGTTGCCTACTCAACTCCATGCTTTGTCCCTAGCCATCTCTAACATCTGCTGGTGTTAAATTCATCCTAACATTTAACCTAGATCTGCCCTGCTTCACCCCAAGCTTATTATTTCTTGTTTTGTCCCCATTGACTGGCAATAATAATTGGTTCTTATCCTCTTTGTAATGTCACTTTACAGGGATAAAATAGATATTATGTCCCCCTAGGGTCTTCTCTGTGAATTGGATGTGTCCAGTTCCCTGAACCTTTCCTCATGAGTACATATTCTCAACCTTTTATCAGAAGTTCCCCCCTTGTTAGTTCTTTCTGTAAAAGGCAGGATGCCCCAAACCCAGGATCCAGACAAGATCTGTTCCCATCAAGTCAAATGAGATTACCAAGCAAGGTCTATTCATGAATGTCTCTTAGCATAGTGTAACCAAGGCAGCTCCGTTTTTCTTGGCTGTCTTCTTTTATTGCATCTTAAACAGCAACCATCACCTGGAGAGAGAAATTAATGGCCTTTCTCTGTGAAGCTCTTACAGCCCTCTCAGCAAGCTTGTCCTTACTGGAATCACCCTGCCAATGGAACCCTTGATTCCTTAACAGGCTTCTTTAAATGAAGCTCTTCTGCTGAGTGGTAAACTTTCATCTTTCGTATTACAGGATAAAGAAACCCACCTGATGTCCCTTTCTTTCATTCTTTTTCCTTTTTAAGAATTGTTTTCAGTTCACAGCAAAATTGATCAAAAGGCATAATGATTTCCCATATACCTCCTATGTACGCATGTACATATGCATGCATGAAGGCCAGTGGAAACATATATACAACCACAAGCACCCCCAACGAGACAGAAACCAGTGCCCTGAGTTTGTGTTGAATGGTGTTCTTGGTATTGCCTATTGTGTATGTGGCTTTCAGCAAATGTAAGGATACCACGTGCCCACCTTGTTTCACAAAGGGTCACTCAGTTGGCCCGAGAGTCACCTGGAGAGACCGTATGCCTTCCTTCCACTAACTCCAAGCAGCAACTGATCCCTTTACTAGTCCCCTGGTTTCTGCTCATCCTGAACTTTACATATCTGGAACTATGAATTATGTAGCAATTTATGAGGATGTACTTTTAGTTTTGAAAAATGAATAAGCTGATAAGGTAATAGCATTTCCAGAATCATCCAATGTCTAGATCATACTGGATTTGGTCTTGGTTGCTGTTTTTCCCATCTGGAACAGACTAATCTCTTTCTCAATCTCTCCCTCTCCCTCTCTCCCTCTCCCTCTCTCCCTCTCCCCCTCTCCCCCTCTCCC
>NW_021620443.1:1263629-1323423 GCF_004785775.1 Grammomys surdaster | reverse complement strand
TCCTCCCCCTGCCTCCTTCCCTCTCTCTTTCTCTCTCTCTCTCTCTTTCTCCTTCCCTCCCTCCCTCTCCCCTCTCTCTTCTTCCTTTTCCCTCAACACATTTTTATTAATTCTTTGAAGACCTCCACAATGTATTTTGACCATACTAACCTCCTCCCTGACTTCTTTCAAGATCTTCCTTTGTGATCCCACTTGGTGTCTTCTCCCACCCTATCCACTCCAGCAAGTAAAGTTTGTGCTGTCTGTATACTCTCAGATATGTGACTTCTCACTGGAGTGTGGTCTACATATCAGAGGCTCCACCCTTAAGGAAAACTGAATCTTCCTCTCTTGGCAACCGTTTCATGCTAATGATTTATGTGTTGAGTTGGGAAAGAATATCAAAGCCTTTAGCATAACTATTGGTATGGATGCTAATGGGCAATTGTATAGGATGTAAACCCAAAGTGTCAGTGAGCAAAACATACTGTGAAATGACAAATATCACAAATAGTGAGTCCCGCACAAAGCAGACCCAGGACAGAGATGCCAGATTTTAGAGCCTGTGAGTACTTACAGAAGAAAGCTGTATTATGCTGGCATTTGTCTCTTTGTATTTACTTAACTGTTGTTTCCTGGTCTTGCAAGGCACTATCAGAAAAAAATATAAACATTTTAATGACAGATGAAGAAACAGACAAAATCTGAAGAAGTTAGTGATGGTAAGAGGGACTACTCACTTGAGCCCTTCCTGAGCTCAGCCCATGGATTCCCTCACTCAACCACCTTGGCCACCTCGTGAAATAGCCTTTTGTTGCTGCTGGTTTTGACACTGCCAGTAACTTCCAGCTTTGTGCAGATTAAGTACAAAAGGTGTTTATGTCTCATAAGTCATGATTTAAATGAACTTTACAGAGTGTTGAAGCCTGTGCTCTACATAATGTATTCTCTTTGCCATCTGTCAAAGAAAAATGGCAATACCCAGAAAAGCATGTGTTAAGTATATCTAACAATCACAGATGTAGTTCAAAAAAATAAAAATGGAAAAATGAAAATAATTATAATAGAAAGAGATACTTTTTTCCCTAAAACTTACAATTAAAATTTGTTACTTTATCATACACTTGCTTTTGAACAAAGAGACATCAAGGCCTGCTGAGAATCAAGATCTTCTGGACACGGCATGGTCCTTGTGCTCCTGAACTCATAGCAGCTGTGGTTATCTGCATGAGACACATACAAGTTCAAAGCAGCCAATGTTTCTCTATGGATAAGGGAGGGGTTCATGAGGACCCAACCCTAACATAAAAGCTATTGGCCATTGATGGTTGCTGAAGGAAGAAGACTGATTTTACTGTGGGGGTGTGCCTGCTGGTAGGTGCCAATGCACCAGTGGATGGCTCCACACGCAAGCACATGCAGGCAGCTCTAAATAAATTGAGGGGGTAAAAAGAATAAGATGTGGAGTTGGGAAGAAGAAAGGTTAGTAATGCTTCTAAGAGGAGCTAGAGGAAGGATGGGGTTTGTGATCAAAATACATTATATACCTCTATGAAATTCTCAAAGAATAAATTAAAAAGAAAGAAACAAGGTGTTCTCAGGGGTATTCTGGGTATTTAGAGAGAGATGATATTTAAATAAAGTCAAGGTGCAAATGGAGAAAGACCTGATACTTTCTACCTTTCCATCAGCCTTTCCAGATAGGACTCTCTATGTGGTTCATTTCAGTGTTAGACAGTTCTATTCTGTGGCCTCAGAAAATGGCAAAGCCTCTGCTCACAGCCATAGTGCCTAATTTTTTGATCTTTCAGCAGTTGCATTTTGGGGTTTGAAAACAATATTTTTGCGCGCGTGCACACACACACACACACACACACACACACAACCATTAATCTCTTTTATGTGAAAATAAAATGTGAAATCGCCTTTAAAAACCACCAACAGTTATAACCAAAAATATAAAGAGTTCCAAGCTCACTCAGCCCCAGCCTCCAATTCCATGGGACAGACAGGCATCCCTTGTATCCCTTCTGAACTCCCTACCACAGAATCTGCACGCATCATAAAATGAATGTTTTCAAGGACCTCGCTTTGGAGAAATACTCTGGGCAGCCATAAATAACTGGAAATTTTACTGAACAATTTTGAAGAGTGTCACTGTATATTAGATAAAGCGATGCTACAATTAGGATCCAAGCAATTCCTGGCTTCCCAGTGCAACTTTCCCTTGCAAGACATACCACCACAGAGAGAGGTGAAGAAATATTCACAACTGCTTAGGAATGTCTGACTCCCTCAGTATCTGTGAAATGACTCCAGTCTTGAAGCCAACCTAAAGTCTCAAGCAAATCGTAACACTCGTAATTACCTCTTTCTCCATCTCCTCCTCCTCTTCTTCCTCCTCTTCCTTCTCCTCCTCCTCTTCTTCCTCCTCCTCTTTCCTGTAGAGCTGGAGCCTCAGACACTTTGTGCTCTGCCTTTGAGCTATATATACCCTCAGTCTCCAAACACACCCTTTCATACAACTTTTCTTTTTAAAAACCAGTGCTAATTCCAAGAACATTAAGAACACACCTCATTTCCTAAAGCTCCTATCCGTGAGTTTCACATTGACAACTGGGTACAACATTTCTTATTCTTCAAATATACACAAACTCAGAGCATTGTATTCATCCAAAATATTAATTTATATATGAGATATATATATATATATATATATATATATATATATATATATATATGTGTGTGTGTGTGTGTGTGTGTGTGTGTGTGTGTGTATATATATATATATATATATATGTTAAAAACCAGTCATTATAAAAACTCATTTTTGGTTAATTTCTTCTGCAAATAGTGCACAAAATTAAAAGAACAAACTCTTATCCAAATCCTGAGAAGGCCGCCTTTCAGTTGCCTCTGACCACTGCCGTGGTTTTACTCTTCTATTGCCTTGTAAGATGTACTGAGAAACTGCCTAGCCTTTGCTGCAGTGTGATTCTTTAGTGAGCTATCTGCACTCTGTCACCTTTCCTCACTGGGAAACATTGCAAGCCCACATAGTCATTACTGCTCAGACTCAGAGAAAGAGGAGATGGCTCCTCTTTCACTGTCTCACCACACCAGCTATTCACAGGAAAACTTTGCTTCTTCAGGTCTTTAAAGATGTGGTACAAATTCGGGTAAGATGTAAGAAAAGGGTGGGGGGAGGGCTTTACCTTCTGCTGGCTGCTTGTGTGCTTCCTGGTTTCGGGTTTCTAAGCAGTAGAATCTCTTCGAGTTCCTTTTTTCTCTGCCTTTTCAGATATCTCTGTTCGGCGTGTTGGCGTAACTGAGATAAATGCCAAGCCAGCTCCCTGCTGTGTGTGGTCCACCACCCCTTGGCCATTGAGATTCCAGCTATTTAAGTTTGGAAATGACATTTCTTCACACTTCTTCCAAGATAGCAATGTATGTCAATCACCGAGAGCCCTGCCAACAACAATGCCAATGGATTTGAATTCCCCATTCATGCTAGGGTGAAGGGGCTATCTCTTTGACTTCTCTGACTGGGGCTTTCATCTCACCCAGAAAAGTTTATTTCCCAAGGACTTTTCTTTGTGATCTCAAACTCATAACGACCTTCCTTTTATAACCTCTGATATCACCCAGGGTTTTATTGCCAGGAAGTACTTCCTAGTTGACATGCTTAATATTGGGTTCCTATGATCTATTCTAGGATCCTGAAACTTATGGAGAAAATTGAGAAAAGTAATATGGTTTCCATATTTGGGAATACGACTACACCGCTGACCCTTAAGGATAGATGGGAAAGTAACATGTAGAATGCAAATTCTCAGAAACATTGTGTTCACACCAATAGGAAGATGTCTCCATGTATCAGTATTATTGCAGAGTTTTGTGAAACGCCGAGTGTATTGTGGGCGCCGGAATGGTGTGGATGCCTCTAAGATGCATAGCCATAGTTGTCCGTGTGTCACTCACACGTGCCAGATGGCTGTGTCTTTACATGGGTATGGCTGGCCACAGGTCAACTATGAGGGGAGAGTGAAAATCTGCATAACAGTCACATTTCACTCATATTTGCACACATCTTAGCCTTTAGGTGGCCAGAAGATTTTTTATTTAGCACAAGCAGTTTATAAATTTGAAGGGGTTTGAAGGGATGAGAGATGTGATTGTTGCCCAAGGGAAGATAGTTGAAGGAATATTCAATAGATGTGAGCTGGAAGGAACATTCTACCTGACCTTCCTCTTTGTCACATCCCAGTGACAAGAAGGATACCTGGCCGGCCTCCCCGGCTGCTACCCTCCTGTCCTGGCAGAATATCTAAGAGCAGTGCAGGGCTGTTTCCACCCACCTGACCACCTCTCACGTCAAGGAAGAAAAAGCAACAGCTTGCGAATAACAAGACTTACTGTCCTGGAAGGAATTCCCATTTTTGTCTGCTTGGGCCAGGCTAGGCTTGTAGTCCATCCTGGGCATGGCCATCCTTACCAAAGGCTATGGCAAAGGTCTCTGGGCGTTTCTAATGCCATAAGCAATGATTTGGCAAATCCCTATGTTCCTCAGACTAATAATGTATTCAAAAAGAAGGACATATTTGTCAATTTTCTCTTGCTATGATAAAATATTTGAGATGACCAACTTAAAAGAAAAAATATTATTTTTTTAATCCAAGATGGGTTAACCATGCTATTTTGGGTAAAGTAACAGCTCACAGGAGGGCAGCAGATCTTAGAGCCAAGCCCAAGAAACAAGAGGTCTCCTTTAAAGGCTTGCCTTCATGGGCTGGGGATCCCAGTTTCTAACCCAAGGGGCTTTTGAGGACATCTCAGAATCAAGCTAAGAGTGTTTGAGAAACAATCTTCTTAAGGCCCATATCCTTAAGACTATTGCAGACTGGTTCTCACATTTCTCAGGAAGTGTTCTGTCTCTTTGGGCTTCATTGAATGCATTCCTAGTGCAAAGTCAGTTTTACAGTATTTGATTTTCTGACTAGTAGTTTGGTCTGGTGGTTTAGGGTGGCCACTAAAAACCCCACCTTTCCCTCTGGCCTTGGCAGCAACGAAAAACTCAGAAGAGACTGAAATGCAAATGAAAACATCCAGTTACAATGTGACTTCTAGGCTGATGATTTAAGAATCTGGTTTACCTCCTGTCCACACCTGGTCCCTCCAGGTCTGAGTCCCACACAGGCTACTACTGTCATGCTCAGCGCAGACTCCCAAACTCTACTGCCCAACCCAGAAGGAAGGTGGAAATGTTTCTCCTTTATTTTTCCAACACTGGAAAAGTGAAGCAAACGTTCTTTCTCTCTAGGGGAAAGACATAAAATTAAAACTAAACAGTCCAACCAGAGAGCCTGCCGTACACAGTAGACTCCCAACCTTCCTAGCTTCACTGTGTGTCTGACTGTTGAATATGAAAATTTATAGCACCTTCAGATTCCAAGGTATTTGTTTCTAAACAAAATGAAATATTCTACTTACCAATCTGGAAACGATACTCAGATTATTAAAAATGCCTGCTAGTTCTTTGACCACAGTCCTGGGAGAAAAACTGAAAGATATAGACACAGATCCTTGAACAAGCAGAACCACTCTATGAGTTCCTAGATAAGCAGACCTTCTCAAGTCCTGCTGTGTGGATTTTTGAGCAAGAAAAACTTGTATGCCTCTGCCCTCATCTCTCCTTCAGCTCCTTCACAATTGGAGCTGGAAGCTATAATGTAGCAAAACAAGGCAATAGACCACAGTACCTCCTTGCCCCATGCTACCTGGAAGCTTCCATAGCAGTGGTCTGGGCACATGATGTTCACATTTCATCCCACCAGTGCCTTCACAGATATAGCTGGAGTGGGCTGATATGCAGGCGAACAAAGGTGTGAGCAGGCTGTATACAGCGGAAGAGATGACTTTGCTAGATGCCTTTCAGATGCACAGTTATCACCTTTGTCCCTGGAATGACACACAATAGTATATACACAAGAGTAGTTCTGTGTGCTGTGTTAGCTTGTTATCATTGCTTCTAGGCTCCACCTTATAGTTACCTAGCAACAGCCAGGTAGGCCTGGCTTGCTATGAAAGGGAATCTTTGGCCTCTCTTCATTCTTTCTGCCCCTTTTCTCTCTCTGCCCTTTCTCTCTCTCTCTCTGCCCCTTTTCTCTCTCTGCTCCTTTTTTCTCACTCTCTGACCCCTTTCTCCCTTTCTCTCCTTCCCCCTCCCCTTCTCCACATGTTCTCCATATTCTCTCTCGCTCTCTCACTCTC
This sequence comes from Grammomys surdaster, assembly GCF_004785775.1. Taxonomy (NCBI): domain Eukaryota; kingdom Metazoa; phylum Chordata; class Mammalia; order Rodentia; family Muridae; genus Grammomys; species Grammomys surdaster. The sequence continues at coordinate 1,317,174 of NW_021620443.1, read as the reverse complement.
TCGCTCTCTCTCTCTTTCTCTCTCTGTCCTTCTTTGTCCCTGCCCCTTGCCTCTACTCCCTTCTCATGCCCCAAATAATCTGTATTTTATACTATGGCTGGTACCTCATGGGGAGAGGTGCTGCAGCATCCGCCAGCTGAGACACCTCTCCCACTGTACCATACCGCACTCTACAAAACATATCATTGGCTTTACAAAACATATTAGACTGCATTGTAATATGCTTGGCAGGATGGTGAGCCATGAGAAATCACAGATACATTGTGATAAAATGTCACTGCTGTTATTTCAAAGTGTGTGTGTGTGAGTGTGTGTGTGTGTGCACAAGTGTGTATGCTATGGTACCTGTGGAGGTCAGAGACATCTTGTGAGAGTCAGGCCTTATCTCTCACTGTGTGGGTTCCTCAAGTCATCCAATTTGGAGACAAGCACCTAGTCATCCACTGGTCACCAGTGGCCTCATTTTATAAATAGATGAAATGAATTTCCTAGAAATGATTTCCTAAAGTTCTGATGGCAGTAGTGGGGTTGGTTCATATCTTTCTAATACAGAAGCAGGTTCCATTCTTTAATTTTTATAGCAAAGCAGAGATACTTTGAGGCTATCAAAGTTACCTCTAAACTTTACGGAAACAGAAGTTACTGGTGTTTCATTCTTCCTCTTCTTCTTCCTCTTTTTCCTCCTCTTCTTCCCCCTCCTCTTCCTCCTCTTCTCCCTCCTCTTTTCCTCTTCCCCATCCTCTTCCTCCTCTTCTCCCTCTTTTTCTCCTCTTCCTCCTCCTCCTCCTCATCCTCCTCCTCCTCCTCCTCCTCCTCCTCCTCCTCCTCCTTCTTCTCTTTCTTCAGTGTATATGCTGTACATCTTGGCAGTAAACTAGGTCCAGAAAAACCATGGGTTGCCCTAATGACTGTAGAACAACAGGCAGGACAAAGGGCAAGGGGTTTAGAACAGTCTATGGTTGGAAAAGAACATCTGGGGAGCCGTGAGTTTTTTCTGCTGACACTGGTGAGAGGCTCCCTGGTAGAAGGAAGAGTCTGCACCATTTAGCCAGAAACAGCCTAAGCTTTTTGGAAGTGGACGACATGAGAAAGGAGGATACCAAGGCAAGAGGACCACTAATGGTGGAGGAAGAAGCAATTTCTGAGATGTACATATAGCTAAAAGCAGCCCAGTAGAGTTAGACCCAAGGATGGCACAGGGTGTTTGCAGAAACAGGACTACAGGATTAGGAAGTAAGCAAGGATCTAGTCCCAGGATATTGCCTTCTCCCCCGTGGCGATGTAAAAGCACAGCAGTGCCTAAGATTATCTGGACTACAATAACCATGAACTTGGAAACAAGAGACAGAACACCGGCCACAAAGGGAGACTCTGGCGTCAATTATGTCCTGTCATCTGGATCTGTGGAGAACAAACAAACTATATCTAAGGTGGGTTCATTCGTCTTTGAACCAAGTAAAGTAACTGACCATGACAAATGGAGACTAACCAGTGAGGTCATAAGCAACAGTTACCAAGCCTGCCATCTTAAAATGGTTTAATTTGCCATTCAGTGTTACATGCTGTGGAAGCCATAAGCACTTGGGTGGAATAGTGGAAACCATGTATTCTGATTGGCTTCGGAGGGTATTTATTCTTTTTTCTTTCCTCAACTTGATACAAATTAGGGTCATCCAGAAAGGGGAACATTCATTGAGGGATTACACCCATCAGATTAGTCTGTAAGCAAATATGTGGGCATTTATTTTCTTGACTGACGATAGATGTGGGAGGGCTTATCGCACTGTAGGCAGTGCCTTTCCTGGACAGGTGGCAAGCCAAGAAGTTGCATACCTCCATGGTCTCTGCTTTGGTTCCTGCCTCCAGGTTCCTGCTGGCTTCCTTCAGTGTAATGGACTGTGATTAGACCTTTTGAGTCAAATAACACTCCCTTCCCTGTGGTATTTATCACAGTAATTAAAAGCAAACTAAGACACTACATTCTCATTTTGAATTTGACTGCTCTACTAGGGTGAAGTGATCTCTTGTCACAACACTGAGCAGTGTCAGCGAGCCTTGGCTCGTCGTTATCCTTGCCATCCTGAGGGAGACACAAGCCACCCTCCAGTGGGCCGTGCTGTGCATCCATGGAGTACCATAGATCAGGAGTGTTAAACATACCTTCCAGGTTGTTCCGTTTTACAGCAGATTTATCAGTTCAGGGCCTGTTAAGGGGATGAGAATTTAAATACAGTTTAAAGTTATGTAAATTATACATGAGATCATTTGACTCTGCCTAGCACATGAGCAAAGACCTGGTATTAGTTCCTTGGACTGTGGGAGAATAGTGGTGTTTATAAAGACTTGGGAATCCTAAACTGAAGAAGGCTTTCATAGGAAAACAATAGTTTTCTCTCTCCCCCCCTCCCAGAGAATCCAACTTTCCTTTATAATTCCTGATTCCAGATTTTAAAATGTGATCTAGAGTTTGGACTTCCTTTGAGCATTTCAGTTCTTTATAAAAGTGATTTGGTCAAAAAGAAACTCAGCCCAATTCTGTTTCAAATTCCCCTGGCCTCTGTAGAGCTGTCAATTTAAGCTACCTTCTGTCTGGATTTCCCCTGCCAACAATTTGCTGCTTGGTCACCGTTTCCAATTGCTAAAGTGACCCTGAGCTGCATTTGCTGGAGAATGTCCTGATTTAGGCAAGGGAGTGGAGATGCCCTAGAACATAGGGCTGCTTCATTGACCTGGGAGCCATGACCAACACTTAAGCAGCTACATTTTCTTATGACCTATAATGTTACTGATGTGGTATCAGCGACAGGGTGTGACATCAAAAACAAGAGGCCATCAGCCTCAAAGGCTGCCCTTTGTTGCAGGTTCATAGCTTTAGTTTGCTACCCACAATATTTCAGAAAAGATCTGTACCTTAATGCTCCTAAAGGAGCTTATTAAGGGTGTGTAAGTAAGCTCCAATCCACTGGAACATGCTCCAAGAACCTGGGTGGAGACTGAGCTAGGTGGCCTCATACACTATGATTGTTTCCATATATGCAACCTTACCTTAACTTCATCTCTTCCACTTACATCGGGTATATCTCACATCTCTGTAACATGTCTGAATTGTCAGCATCACTACGTTGTGTCTTTTATAGGTGAAAGTAAGAATGATTTGAACACAAGCACATTGACACCCTTACCATACCATTGCACCAATATCTGTGACAGCTACCAGGGAACCACTAGGCAGGAGCTATGCAATGTGGGTGTGCTGAACAAAGGAAACGTATACTTCCATGTGGGATGCAGGGAGGCAGCACCATCCTGTCAATATAATTGAATGCTTACAAATTCTTTATATCTAAATTTTCTACTTCATGTTTTCAGGCCACAGTTGACCTAAAAAATACCCTGAGACTATGAACAGGAAAGAGGGTCCACTGTCCTGATTTGGACGCACCATGTGAAGACTAAGAATGTGGCTTTTCTAACAGCTCCAAGTGAAGCCTAGTAAAGAAACTTAAATGTTGAAGCAAGAGTGAAGGAACAGAGCAGGGTGTGTAGTGGTTCAGTCATGGGATCTCAAACTCGATCTCAGAACAAGTTGAAAAATGACTGTAAATTGAGGCCAGCTTAGGCTGTACAATGAGACCATGTCTCAGTATATTTTAAAAGATTCAGAGATGAGACTCTGGTTTGTTCATCTCCTTAGCAGGGCAATTGGTACTTTGTTCACTCTGTCCAGCTTCTTTGGCTCTTTGACAAATGATGGGGTAATGTCAAATGACCCAGCAGTCATAACCTCTAATTCAGTGGCTCTCCACCTATGATTTGTAATCCCTTTGTCAAGTCTCTATATCCAAAAATATTTATACCATGATTTATAACAGTATCAAGATTACAGTTATGAAGTAGCAAAGAAAATAATTCTATGGTTGGGGGGTCACTGTAACTTGAAGAACTGTATTAAAGGGTCACAGCCAAAGGAAGGTTCAGAACCATTCTATCTGCTTCAGTGATACACAGTGAGAAGTTGAATCTTGGTTTTGGATGTTGTAACTATCCATAAAATAAGTACAGAGACAGCATTTCTAAATGTTCCTGAAAGTGGACAGGAAGTTATAATTTCATCTGCTCATGAATTCATTCATTCATATCTTTCACATACTATCAACAGCAAAGATTGCTGGGAGTCATGAAAAGAGCAAAACTGGGTCTTGTCCTATGAAAGCATACAACAATTCTGTGTATGTGTGTGTGACTCTGTGTACATATGTGTGAATGCTTGTGACTGGGGAGCCAGAAGAGGACAGCAAAACTTCTGGAGCTTGATTGAACCAGCTTTAGGTGGCTGTCAGCTATGTGACATGGTGCTGGGAATTGAACTCTGGTCCTCTGTAAGAACAGAGAGTACCTCTGAAATTAAGAGGTGGAGCCAATGCCTACCTAGAGCCCTCATCACTAGTGACAAATGCCCACTGTGCTGGAAGGGCCTTTGCACGCTACTAGAGGGGAATGGTACACACCAAGTCAGCTACAAACCATGTGATCTAGAATGGCAATCTGCCTGCATATTATACTGGTGTAATAATGACCCAAAAGTTGTAGAAGTAGGCAGCCATTGTCTGTCTGGAATTAACATCTGCTCCATAAATGAGAAAAAAACCCATGGCTGGCATTGCTCAGATGGTAAAGAACCCAAGACTAGATAAGCAGCGATACAAGACCAAATCCTCCTGTTCTGCTAAGGGAACATAGCAATAAAATGGCTCCTAACAACATCTGCTAAGCTCATAAGTCAGTCTCAGCCACCATCAGAGAATCTCCCTTCTACAGTAGATAGGACCACAACTGGACAATGTGCAGCAAGTGAGAGACCTTGGACCACCCAATTCTAAGTGGAATGTTTCCATCAAATCAATGAATAAGTTGGTTCAGTGTTCTGGGCTTTCCAACATCAACTCTAGGCCTCCAAAGACATAGGCATGCACAACATAAATGCATACATGTAAGCATTCATATACATATGCATACCACACAAACACACATGTACAACATACATACACACATGAATACACTCATGCATTGCAGACACACATGCATATATATATATATATATATATATATATATATATATATATATATGAAAATTCTTTATTTTAGGGGACAGTTACTGCTAAACATATATTATTAAAAAGAAATTCTTTGAAATATAGTTGTTTTAAATTTTACAAACAATAATTGCCATGATTTGAATCTTTCTGTTCCCTTCACCAACCAACCATGTGTTGGAGACTTACTCCACAGAGTAATAATTTTAAAAGACAGTGATACCTTTAAGGAGTGGCACTTTGTGAATTATTGACAGGATACTGATGGATGTCTCCAAAAGTAATTGCAATATCCTAGTCTTGACCTTTCTCTCTTGTTTCTTGACATGAGGTAAGTGTTTTTTTCTGGGTCCTGTGTCCCCACGTGACACACTACTTTATCAAAGCCTAAAGCTGCCTGCCAATCTTCAGTAGACAGGAAGCTCTGAAACTGTGAACCAAAATAATCCATGTCACTAAGGTATCAATAAGGTATAAGCAAGGTGATTAACATCACTCAGGTATATTATTACTGGGGCAGAAAGCTAAAACAGTAACTGAAATACATCCAGTTGACATTACCCTTGGTCAGCTCAACTTTATTGTATTTTGTGAGACACAATGATCCTCACTTCATAAGAGTACTACAGACTCAATAGTACTGAAAGCAAAGTAGTTTATTTTTCTGTCTTGAAACATTGCACACTAGACTTTAGAAAAGGCAAAACATCTGGTAAAACAATGTAATAGCAGCTGTTTTTATGATAACATAATTTTTAATTGTGAAAAATCCCTGCCCTATTTTTCCCTTTGGGTGATACTCTAGAGAGTTAGACTATTTCCTTCTCATCTAGCATAGCACATGCTCTAAATTTCCTATCCTCTGGAATCCTGAAGATTTCTTCTCTCTTTTGTAACACATGGACTCAATCATATAGCAGACTTTAAGGTTTCAACCCTAAAATAAAAGAGAAAGCTCTCAGACAAGCAGGTTCTAGTGAAAGACAGTGTCCTAGAGAAGACTGATGGATGTCTCCAAAAGACTGAGTGCCTCCTGCTTTTCTGTGATTCACTGATGAGTTCTAAACAAACATCACACTAAAAATGAACAATGATAATTGATTTCTTACATTGCCCATCTCAGTTAAAAGTCACCCAATCTTTTCAGATGTTCAGACCAAAACTCCTCTATTTGTCTTATTTCAAATCCTTCAACCAAAATATCAATAAGTCCTACCCAAAGATACAGAAGAAAAAAAAATAAAACCTTTTGTCATATATTCATAATATAGCCCACTTCTGTGATTCTCAAAAAGTATGCATATGCTTTGTATTAGTAGTCAAACAATTCTGTTTTTTACTATTATTATTATTATTTTACCTATTCACTTCACATCCCTCCTACTACTCCCTCCCCATCACTCCCTCCAAGATTTCTTCCCCCCATCCCATTACCCTTCTCCTCTGAGTAGGTGGGACTCCTTGAGTGCACCCCCACTCTGGCACATCAAGTCTCTGAAATGCTAGGCAAATTCTCTTCCACGAGGTCAGACAATGGAGCCCAGCTAGAAGAACATATCCATGCACAAGCAACAGATTTCAGATAGCCCCTGCTTCAGTTGTTCGGGACCCACATGAACACCAAGCTACATTTCTGCTACATGTGGGCAGGGAGGCCTAGGGCCAGCCAGTATATGTTTTTTGGGGTGGTGGTTCAGTCTCTGAAAGCCCCCAGATCCCGGTTAGTTGACCCTGTTGGTCTTCCTGTGGAGTTCCTATCCCCTTTGAGGCCTGCAATCCTTCCTGATATTCTTCTATAAGAGTCCTTAAGTGTCATCTATTGTTTGGCTATGGGTGACTGTATCTGTCTGAGTCAGCTGCTGGATGAATCCTCTCAGAGGATAGTCATGCTAGACCTCTGTCTACAAACAGAGTATCATTAATAGTATCAGGGATTGATGATTGCCCATGGGATGGGTCTCAAGTTGGGCTGGTTATTGGTTGGCCATTTCCTCAGTCTCTATTCCATGCCTTCACCCTGCATTTCTTGTAGAGAGGATAAATTTGGGGTTGAAAGTTTTATAGGTGGGTTGGTGTCCCTATTGCTCCACTGGGGTTCCTACATGAATACAGGAGGTAGTCTCTTTAGGTTTAATATTCCCAATACTGTGAGTCACATCGAAGGATACCCCATTGTTTCTTGGGCATCTTCCTTATCCCAAGTCTTTCTCTTTTCCTGGAGATGCCCCCTACCTCCAAGAGATGACTTGATAGCCATGAGATTCAATGAAAATCTACAACTGACAGGAATGGGGAGGTAGGATGCATCTTCAGAAATCAAACAATTCTTAATAGATAATATTGGAGCCTCATCTGTTCACTTCAACCTGTGCTGCTCTCAATCCCAAGCTCCAATGATGCCTGTTCACAACCTACAGACTTCATGCAGCCAGATAACATTTTGTGCTGTATTCTATTCAAGTGAGTCTGCCTGATCCTCCTATCAACGGCACCTCTGGCCCACATATTTACTCCCAAACTCCAGACTGAGAACAGGATACACACCCTGTATGATAGACTACTATATTAACCTGCCTTTATTATATCTAAGCCATTACCTTCAAGTACATCCTGTGCTCTTTCTCAGCCTGCCATTTTCACATCAGACACAGAACTTACAAAGAAAGTCCAAGTACTTAGAGTGCCTCACAAGAACACAAACAATATGAAAGATCAAAACAGTATCTCAGCCCCCAAGAGCCACCATTCCTATAGGAATGTTCTAGAATAAGAACTATGTAGACGAACCCCAGAACCGGTCAATTCTCACAATTCTGAACTTCATCAAAGTACTCAAGGGGTTTAAAGAAGGTGCAGTGAAATAAGAAAATTAAGTTAAAGAGAATAAATGCCAGCCTGAGTGAAGCCTAGGAAAATAGGAACATAAATAAGGCTGGCTGAAATGACTCAAACAACCCAGGATTTAAAATTGGTGTTCATAAAGAGATAGCAACGTTGAAAAGAAATCAAGGTGAAATGAAGGCAGAATGAAACAACTCAACAACCCAACTAGAAAAGTCAAGGGAGAGCTTTACAAAGACAATAAATAAAGCAGAATATGGAGCATCAGGAGTTGAATATAAATCAGAGACAAAAAAAAAACAAATAATATGAATGTAAAACACAAAAAGAGAGGGGGTAGGAGCACGCAAGAAATGTGGGATGCTATGAAAAGATCAAATTTCTGAATTTCTGAATTATATACATGGAAAAGGGAAAGGAATCCCAGGTCAATGACATAACACAACTCCTTCACTCAGGGATCTGGGAGCAGAGAGATACATATTTAGAAGTCAGTTCGATATTATTCTCACTTAGCAAAGAAACAGTAGTAGATTCACCCTTTGGCCTATGATCTCCCCAGCCATGGGATCTCAGTCACATTTACCATACCAGACACGAGATCCTTATAAGTTATATTTTAAAGACCTGTATGAAGGGATTCGTAGGGTGAGGTTTCAAAGGATCCTGAGCACAGCCTTTCCTTCCCAGAGAACTGGGGTGTGTATTCCTTATTCAGTTTCCATGGCCTCCCTTTGTACTGTTCATTTCTCCTAGGTAGAGACCGGGACTCCTCCTGACCTAGTGTTTATAAGATAGGTCAGAGAATCTCTGTACAAGCCCCATGCAAGAAGGGAACATTAGTTTCTATGTCTTGCCCTTAAAGATGAATTCTACAATGACTGCCTTGTAGGAAGAGTAGGGAATAAGAGAAAGGATGGAGGGGAGGGGAGGAAGAGAGAGAAGGAGGGAGGAGACAGGAGGGGAAGGGGAGAGGAGGAGAGAGGGATAAAGAGGGAGGTAGGGAGAGAGAGAAAGAGAGAGAGTTCTGAGCTCTGTTCAGTTTCTGGAGACTCAAGCACCTCGATATTTTAAAACCATTTTTCATCTTTATTATTCCAAACCCATTTTGACACAATAGGAGCAAACACAGCTATAGGCCATGAACCATGAAAAAATAGAGTCACCACACATCACATCCTATAGGCTTCATCTTCAAATTATGTCCACAGCATGACCTGTCCACTGCTCAGCAGGCAAATAGTATGTGTATATAGTCCATTCCCTCTGCTCGCTCTCACACACAAAGGCAAAGCACTATGTCCTCGGGATGGATGGTTTGCTGGCCCTTGGTCTTTTTACCTGTGCCTGCTAATCTCCTTTCACCACTCAGGGTCCTTGGGAATGGGTCCACTTCCTGTTTTCCTTGAATGGAACCAAGCAGACCCAGCATGGGGCAAAGCTTGCAGCAAGCTCTTCTCCAAGAGATCTGCAGACTGTCTTTTCTTTTCTCACATTGCTGGGATACCATCTTTCAGGTTTCCCTTCACAGTTAAATTGCACAGAGTTACCACCTATCCACTTCATGTTGCCATTCGAATGTCAAGTAGGGATCTACATATTCCCTGGGTAAACTCTCACTCTCCCAGGGCAAGCACATGCTTGCTCTCCCCTTTTTAGTCAATGATACACACACACACCTATAGCTACAAGGCCAAACACTGACCCTGGATGTCCCTCCTTTTCTCCCATCTCATACTTATTGATGATTACTTTCAAATACAACTAGTCTATGACCAACCTTAGTAGTATGACCTTGAAGCCAACCTGATTGGTTGGCTTGAACTACTACATCTGAACTGGCCATTCTTCACTCTTTATCACTGTGGCCTCCTAAAACTCAAGCTGAACCATCAGGGCCCTCTACTTTCTACTCTCCAGCTTTCCAGCCTCATGCTACATGTCTTCTGAAACCCACAATATTCTAAGTGACACCTCCCCAGCTCTTCTCTGTCCTCAAAGCCAAGTGCTTCTTCTTCCAGCTCACCCACCTCAGAGCCCTTGCACTGATATGCCTGGAACCTACCATCTCCCACCATGGCCCTGGGTCCTTTAGACTCCCTTCCAGTCATTTAAACTAAGAAGCCCATTCTGACAACTTAATAAAGCACTCTTCTCCAGTTCATAAGTCACTTAACTCTGTAATGCTAATTTGTTTGCATCTATTACCAGACAAACAGCCTCCTTAAAAGCTGAGGATTTGGGTTATTTTACTCAGAGAAAAATACACCTAGCACAACGTAAGTAATTTTTGACAAGTGAACACTGTTTTTCATAAAAAACAATTTTACTGAAAAGAAAATATAGCTTCTCCTCGGGGGAATAAATTCTCTACCCAAAGTAACACACAACCCCTACTTCACATTATATACAGTAATTAACTCAAACTGGGTCAAAGATAAAGTTGAGGTAGTTCAAATTATACAACTTCAGAAAGAGAAAACATAGAAATAAATCTTTGTGACCTTTGACTTGATAGTAGGCTCTGCAATGTGACACTCCAAACACAGCAACCGAAGAAAAATAAGTTCTTTAAAAACTGTTTCAAAGGGTACCATCATAAAAATAGAAAACAGAAGAAACAGGGAAGATACATAAATCATGTCTCTTATAAGAGGCATATCTGGAATACGTAGAGAAAAAAGAACTCTTAGAAGTGAATAATAAAAATATAAATAGACCAACTAAAATTAGGCAAAAGAGCTGAATGGACCTTTCTCCAAAGGAAATACAGGTGAAAATCGGCCTGGGGGGATCCTCAGTATCAGCTGTCACTACAGGGAAACACAGTCACAAACACTACCATAGCCACAATAAATGGGGAAACAGGTGCAGGAGCTGATGGGAACACGGAGAAGCCATTGTGATGAGAACACATGGGCCCCCACACTGCTGGAGGTGTGTGCAAGACACAGCAACTCTGCAGAATAGCTTGGCACTTCCTCAAGAGAAAATGCAGTGTCACTATGCACATTACAAGTCCTGCCTAAAAAGTCACTTTTTAAAAATCTGATAACCAGTATGCTTATTTTTAAAAAATTAAAAAATAGAATGAAGGTAGATTCCATGGGTAGATAAGGATGTTCCAAGTAGCTGTGGATTATTAAGTGAAATCCCAGTGTCATGGGTAAAGTTGTCAGACAGGGAGGACTCTGGGGTTCCGAACCAATACAGACAATTACTGCCATTATGCTTGACCACCAGAAAGAGCTGGTAAGATGCAGTTACTGAAGACACCCCATAATCTTTCCCAAAAGACAGAAATCAAGCCGGAACTTGCCTAAAATTTTCATTCCTGGGGACAAGCCCTCATAGTTTGGGAACATGCTTTTGCAGGTAGGGGAAGAATTGTCAGTAATAGTTACATTCAGTTGTGGACCCTGTGTACAATACTAGCAACCAGCAAGGGACGATATGCCCACTGATGTGATAGTGGTATATCTGTTATGGGAGAAATCAAGCACTCTCTGTTTAGTTAATGCAAATTCCACAGGAGGAAGTTTATGTCTTGTGCTACAAGGCTGGTTAAAGTCCCATGGCTGGGAATGTCAGAGGAGGTCCTAATGGAGTAGCCATTGCTATTGTTTTGTTAAATGTACAGGATAGGTCTCCTAAAGTGCTGTCTAAATAACTGTGGCTGTACTGTTGCTGTCAGCTCTGATCAGAGAAGCTTCCTTCCATAGTGGTTAGCGGCGACAACATCAATCATAACTTGCCAAATGCTGAGAATAAGTACCTGTTGAGTGCTCAGGAAGAAATGGGACACCAAAACCTTTTACTCCCAGGCTCAGTGAACATCACAGAGTAAGAGACAGAAGGGATATATGTTTAGGAGGAAGATTGGGAGTGGCATTGAATACTGATTTCTCATCACAGTATGGCCACTGTACTCTTGAGTATATACAAGCTGAGATCACCTCCAAAAGATTCTGCCTATCAGAATCCTATAATGGATGGAAGAGGGGTGTGTGAGCCTCAGCTCCTCCCGAGGAGCCATAGCTGCTATGGTTATGTGGTGGGGAGTTCTAGTGGGAAAGCCACTGTTAAGGTCCACATGTTCCTGTGGAAATTCCTTACCCATACTCTGAAAGGAACTCTAATGGAGCTAATTAAGTCATTTAAAAAGGAAAGTGGGACAGAGAGTAGTCCGGGAAAGGAAGGGAGATGAGACAAGAAGGCATAATGGAAACGAAGAAACACACACAGGTATGGAATGTCATAATGAAGCCTATTACGCATAACTGCCATATGCCAATCAAAACCTAAAAAATTAAAGCATCTATTCCCTCCAAAGTTCATGTACTAATGTTCACAGCAATCGCAATAAGATAAAAGGGATACACACACCAAAATGCCCATCAACTGATGCATAGGTAAATAAAGTCCACGCCACAGATTATCTTCCAGCAAGAAGGGAGTACTGCCACATATGTATAGATAAACATCTAAAACATGTTACACGAAAAGCCTGTTACACCAGCTGTTTATTGTACAGTTGTGTTTTAATGGAATATCTAGTGTAGATAGAAGCTATCAAGAATAGATAAATGACTGTCTAAAACCAGGAGGACAGTAAGACCAAGGTGACAAAGACTAAAGAGTTTTCTTCATAGATAAAGAGTTCTGGACTTGTGTTGATGGTTCATGTAAACAAATTACATCTTTGTTTATAACCTGACTCAAAACGGAGAGTCATGGTGATTCATACTTTATCTTTTTCACTGCTGATTCCAAAGAGCATAGAATAGTGTGTGGTACACAGTAGGGGCTCAATAAGTGTTGTGATCGCTCACCCTGCACAGCACTGCAAAACATCATGCAGCCAGACTTGGCCTGAGTACACAACCGTAGCAGGGATATCTGAGATTTTCCAACACAGATAAATATTCTAGATGGAATCATTTTATTAACTTGCAAAAAGATATTTTTTTCTTTCAGTGAGCTGTTTGATAAGCAGAAGTTGCTGCATTATTAAATGTTTTAATGAAGTGTCCTCTCACAGAGATTGTTTCGCCTAAACACACTGACGTCTCATCTTAATTTTAACTTTGCTAATTAGGTTATACAGAAGGATCTGAATGGGGATTTCAGGGGAGACCAACGGCAGCACACACTGGATACAGTGTGTGTTTGATACCTCTTACACTTCCTAATGGCTTTTAGATACTGGCCAAATCATGCTAATTACATAACTCAGTGTTAATACTCATCTTCATGAAACCTGTAATCGATTTCCTTAGGAATCCAGCTATCAGAGTAGTATCTGTTTGTTTCTCTGCTATGATTTGTGTCTTCCTTTTAATTTTACTATTGAAACCTAAATACGATTTAACCCCCTTTTTATTCAAAATTCAAAATTCTTCATTGCGTGCTGTATGGAGTACTGGTTTCTCTCACCTTATGTAGTTCTATGAAGCTATTTATAGATGCCACAGTTTCTGAATTTTAAAAAAAAATGGCTAGTCCCAGAAGACTACCTTGAAAAAACACAAACATTCAAATAACCAGTAAAATCAGGGGACTGACCACAAGGTCAAGATGCAAATGTACATTTGCTTCCTACAATCTCCCACAAAGCATTTTATTGAGTTCAGAGCTTTTAAAAATATATTAATTTCCCAGTAATCCTAAACTCAAAGCATTCAAATCACATGCAGGCTCTCTTATTTAATACTAAATATGTTCGCTGTTTTGTTTGTTCCTAGCAAACGTAAATTTCTTCCTCTTCCTCAAAAAGGTATACAGAAATCAGACACTTTAATGAATGGCATTTAATTGTTGTTAACCAAACATGTCATTAACTATAAGGGATCATAAAGATGTATCTTTTAAGAATTTTAGAGGTGTGACAAGCCACGTTACAGCTTGTGTTTTTCTACATGAAACGTACAGTAATTGAAAGTGACACAATCAAAAACACCTTTGTGCTATGTATTAATATATTTCAAATGAAATGGCTGTGTGGAAAGCTAGCTGTGTTTGGGTTTTCTACTCTTGGTCTAGGGTTGTCATGGTAAAGAAAATATTTTTATCTGGGACTGGGAAGTGGTGGTCTGGCTACTAGCCCCTGCGGTGCCTGTGGATGGATGAATGGTGTCTGCCTTGGCTCTGAGTACTGCCATCCTCACCAACAGTAGCTGTGGTCCTTCTGGGAGGGATCTAAAGGGGATTTCAGGAAGGAGAAGTCGGCCCAAAATACAACTGAATACAAATCCAGAGCAAATATTTAAAACATCAGTGTGAAAGACAAGGACAGTGGAGACCAGAATTCCACTAGCCAGCTACCATCCTTTTATTTAAATAAGATTCACAGGAGAACTAGAAAAATTCCACTGCAATCCACTTTGTAAATTCCAGTAGCAGACAGGATAAAATACAGGCAACCAAGCTAAGTTTCTTGTGCACTTCCAGCCCAAAACAGTAAGTGCTGAAAACCAAACTCCAGAGCAACAGCTTTGGAAGGGAAGGCTATGGTACCTAATTCAGGATGAATTAATGCCCTGATTTCACAAGGGGGCTTAGGCCAAGGAGACAGCTCAATTGTTGGGCAACACCTGGGCAAGCATAAGGATGGGAGCTAGGATCCACATAAAAACAAAGCAAGCTCAGTGATGCATCTTTGTAACCCCTACACTGAGCAGAAGAAAGAGGCATATGAAAGAGCTTCCTGGCCAGCCAGCCTGGCTGAACTGTTAACCTCCGGGTTCACTGAGAAACCTTACCTCAGAAAAACAAGGGAGAGAGAGCAATAGAGCAATACTCCAAGCATTAGCCTCTAGCCTTCATGTTTATGTGTGTACATACCCATGCACAAATGTGTGCAAACACACACACACACACGGATACACATAGGCACACCACATATACTCACATGCACACATACTCACACACCCATGCACACACACTCATACACACACATACATGCATGCATACACACATGTACACACATAGATGCTTACTTGCCCATGCACCCATATACACATGTGCACACACACACACATACACACACACACACACACACACACACACACACGGCAGGTAGGTTTGACCCCATGCTTTAGATTGCTTGCTTTCTTGTGGACCCCTTTGACCCTCTTGAATTCTCCTGTGGGATGTCGAGGCTGATGCACCCTTTCATATATGTCCCCCACCAGATATGGGTTCCTTAATCTTGAATATCCCAGCATCCAAAACAGTAGAAATAAATCTCCATTCTTATAAATCCCTCTGTCTTGTATATTCTAGTACAGAAGCACATAAAAAGCCAGACACAAACTTCTACTCTTCCTAACTTGAAAACGACCATATACACTCCTCTGGTTAAAAAAAAAAAAAAGTTACATCCTTATCTTTGAGCGACGATGAACATGTATCCAGTTTGTATTTGTGTATGAAATATTTTCTGCGGTGATCTTATTTGGAAGTGACAGCTACTTACATATGAAGGTATTTTTAAGTTGAGCTCACATTCCAGATCTTACAATGGGTATACTTTCAGACCTACACTGAATTTGGTTTCTGTCAAAGGAATCTGAAAATAATTGATTGTTCTTCGTTGAGGTGTTCATGTGCTAGGAGGGCATAGATGTCTCCTGCCTGTTTTAGAATACCTGAGGAATCAAATGTGGGGTGGCAGACCATCATCAAGCAAAGGACAGCATGTTCAGCGGCCAATTACGGTCTAACATTAGTTCTTCTCTTTTCCACTACTTTTTACATTTGACTCATTTTTTAATAGCTTGGAATATGCTTTCTCTCAGTCCCTCCATTTTATTTAGAACCCAGAATAGACAAATGATAGCAAACAATAAAAAATGTAGTTGTAAAGAAATTTACTCCTCTTGAGTCAAAAATATAACCTTGAAATAGTAGGATTGGGAGAAGAAAATATTTCAAAAAATTTTAGTGTCCAGGGTAAATGTTGGGAGGTTTTATGGATTATACACACCAATCTCTCTCATTCAAGTTAGCAATTGTTCTATGTCCTAAAAATCACATACATATGGATCAGAGATTGATCGCTTTCCAGGCATTTGCAAGTCCTCAGGTTCCATTCCCCAACACTCAGTAAATAAATATTTATTAACATTTGCCTGGAGAGTGTGAATTAAAATTATACAATTCCCCCTTTTTAGCCACAATGATGTCACCACAATAATGACATTTTAAGCACAATAACAATTTATATAGCATTAAATATTTCAACACCAACCTTCGGAATTCACTAGATCTATTTCTATTCTTTTATTTTCAATATTTCTGGATGTATGTGATTCTTAAAAACAGAAGAGCTGTGCCTTATCAACTCACTGTCTGGATGATAACCCTGCATGCAATGAGCAGTTTCATCAGAGGTATTATTAGCATGTTGAAAGTTACCTTTGCTAAGGGTCCTATTGTACAACATTCTCTTCTTTTACTTCTAAACACAATTCCCATTTGTTTATATGGCATCTTCATATTATTTTTAATTACTCAAGGATATTAACTATTTCTGATGAGATCAATGGTTTGTTTACTCTCACAAAAGCGTTACCTGGCTCACATTAACTAGACACTCACACATTCTCTCTTCCAAAATCATCCTTCCTACACATCCTTCTTTTAGATTCTATGTGTGAATAACAGCTGCCTTTTTGCTCCTTCTATTTCTACTCGGGTTTTTTCCCTTTATTTCTCTTGCAGTATTACTTTGGCTAGGACTGCCAATACTGTCGTGTCTAGAGGCGGTAAGGTGACCAACCTTACCTTGCTCCAAATATTAGAAGAAGCTTGATTTTTCATCATCAAATAGAACGTTAGCTGTGGGCTTACTGTCATAGCTTTTATTGTGTTCAAGTATTTTCTGTTTATATTTAATCTTCTGAGAGTTTATTTTAATCATGAATGGATTTTGAATTTTAACACATTTTTTCCCTGCATCTTATAAGATGATCTTATGGGGCTTTTGTTTGTTTGTTTCTGTTTTTATTTTATGTGAGTGCTCTATCAACATAGACACACATATGCCACAAGAGGGCATTAGATCCCATTACAGATGGTTGTGAGCCACCCTGTAGTTGCTGGGAATTGAACTCAGGGCATCTGGAAGAGCAGTCGGTGCTCTTAACCACTGAGCCATTTCTCCAGACCCTCAATCTTATGTTTAATACCAGTACTGTCAATGTTTTGTAATACATTAGTTATTTTGAAAATACTGGTTCTTTGCTGTATTCAGGAAATAAATCACAATTGATGATGAGGAACAATACTTTAAGAGTAGTGTTGAGTTTGTTTTATAAGTGTTTTATTGGGGATATTTACATCTGTGTTCATCCAGGACATTGCCCTGTAATGTTTGCAGTCCTTGCTCTGCTTTAATAACGAGGTGATATTGGCTCCATAAAAGGAGCTTGAAAATATTCATCCCTGTTCAAACTTGCGTAAAAATTGATGGACAATTACAATGAATTTCTTTCCTAGTGTTTTGTATAGCTTACTAGACCAGAATAATTCCTTTCTACATTCTAAAACTAATTTGGATACCCAGAGATAAATGTAGTTCTCACATATTCTTAAAGAAGTTTGACTTTACAGTATTAGGAAACCATTACAGCAAACCACAACTGGACACAGTGTAGAATTTAATGGATCATGGAGGCCAGACCCAGAGAATACAGGTTCAACATTGCTCCTGTACCTAGGACTCAGGGAAGATTATAGAGGAGGGGTGGGAAGACTGTAAAACCAGAATACCAGGACGTCTTATGTGAGACTGTATCTCTTAGAAATGGCTACTTAAACAAGATCTGAACAGTAACACTGTCAATAGACATGCTAATACAGAGAAGGAAAAATCTCATAGCATCTACCCCTAGTGGAAGTACTACAGTCAACAGATAGCTGAAGAGAAGGAGAGTTAGCCTTTCCCAGGTATGATTCCCTGATTAATAAGTATCCAGCAACTGTGTATGTCCATAGGAAGTATTTTGTAGGAAAAGAATATTAGTTTAACTTCCCCCCACCCCTGAATGTGTTGTAAAAACTCCATCTGCAATTTGATGACTTTTATTAGAGGAATGAATAGAATCATTTTTGACTTTTGATTTGTGAGTTTCCCATAGATTTTTGCATTTTTGTCATCATGAGTCTTACACGAGGACCCTGTACTTACAACAACCAATTTCACGGGGACAAAGATTTGACTTGATTCTCACAACAATGTCATAGTTTCATTTCCTCCTCTACATTTTATGGTACAGATGTCTGAATTTATATCATTTTTGGTGTATGTATCCTGCGACACTTATTTTATAGGTTGTTTTAAGAATGTAACATCCATGTTCCTGTTAGTGACAAAACAATAAACAAACATTATATTTGTTGAGTATCCTGAGCATGGAAATCTACCACTGGCTTTGCTGTTTCTGTGAACATTATGTTAACAATCTGCTGTCTTTGGCTTTGACCTTAAGGACTCCTTTTGGTAATTCCTGAAGGGCATCCCAGTGGTGATAAATTTCCTTAGCATTGTTTTGTCTAAGGAAGGGGTTTGCTCGTTCCCTACTTTGAACCTGCCATTCTAGCCTCTCCTGGGTTTAACTGGGTCTCTTCACAGTATCTTATAATTAATTAAAGCTATCTTACACCTTTGATCAATTCTAGACATGTTTTATCCATCATTTTATGTAACATTACTCACTACTACTGCTTTTCTTTTCTTCTCCCGGCTATTAGACTTATGACTCAACTTCTTGACCTATTATGCACAAGTCTACAAGCTTTTAGTTATAGGAAATATTTTCTTCACATAAACTTATACTAAAAATGTAAAGAAAATATCTATTTACTAATCTCTGTATATGGTTGAGTATATGTGTGTGTGTGTGTGTGTATGTATATATATGTATATATACTATTTATATGTAATATATATATATATATGTATATACATAAATATCTCAGTGAACAAATACATCAATACACAGAAAGAAAGACACATAGTTTAAGGTATGAGCACTTTCAGCCCTATAATTTCTTCATGAGTGTGTTCATTATGGTTTGTCTCATCCAATTTTATGTGAATCACTTTTTAGTTACAATATTTTACATGAATATTTTTAATTATCCCTACCTGAATATTTGTCTTTCTTATTAGAATTGTTCTTGCATTCACTCAACTGATTCATAAATATAACCAAAACTCCCTTTTCAAGATTATTCTACTCTTTTGTATTTTGTCTATAATAGATTTATATTTGTGTCATCATAACCCAGACTATTTCTTAGCCCTGGAATTCTTTAATGTAGCTTAATATTCACTCTTGTAGGCCTGCATGCTCAAACCTCCCTTGGTAGTTCTCGCTGGTGAACAGAACATTTTTGGTACTTGCCAGGTGTACTGGCTGGTTTTGTGTCAACTTGACACAAGCTGGAGTTACCACAGAGAAAGGAGCTTCAGTCGAGAAAATGACTCCATGTGGTCCAGCTGTAAGGCATTTTCTCAATCAGTGATCAATCGGGGAGGACCCCTTGTGGGTGGTGCCATCCCTGGGCTGGTAGTCTTGGGTTCTGTAAGAAAGCAAGCTGAGCAAGGCAGAGGAAGCAAGCCAGTAAGTAATATCCCTCCATGGCCTCTGCATCAGCTGCTGTCTCCTGACCTGCTTGAGTTCCAGTCCTGACTTCCTTTGGTAATGAACAGCAATGTGGAAAGTGTAAGCTGAATAAACCCTTTCCTCCCCAACTTGCTTCTTGGTCATGATGTTTGTGCAGGACTAGAAATCCTGACTAAGACACTTGGCCTCCCAATGGAGTCTCCACTCAGGGACACAGTAGTAACAAGAACCTCTGGCTTTCCAGTGGTACTAGGGTCACTGGAAATGCCTTCTCTCACTCCCTGACTTCAACTGATCTTTGGTTCAACTTTATCTTCTTATGCCCACAAGTTCACACAGGTCTACAGGTCTGCATATCTAGATGTAGGAGGCCAATTTTTCCTCTCTCTCTCTCTCTCTCTCTCTCTCTCTCTCTCTCTCTCTCTCTCCCTCTCCCTCTCCCTCTCCCTCTCCCTCTCTCTCTCTCTCTCTCTCTCTCTCTCTCTCTCTCTCGCTCTCGCTCTCGCTCTCGCTCTCTCTCTCTTTCTCTCTTCAACCTGAGGGCTTTTCTTAAAGAAAAATACCAGTCTATACCCTCAAGTCTTGATGTCCATTGGATCCCATTCTCTGCAACAACATAATTCTGCCCGTACAGATAGAAGCCCGGAATGCCTCAGGGTTTTATGTTTGCTTTACCTTGCTAGTTTGCTGGAAGCCTTACCTTGTTATATGGGCAGCTGCCTCTTTGGTGACACTGATGGGCATGTGCCTGGATGGCTTTGGCATGACAAAAGAGTAACAACCTGACTGCTGATAAAATCTACACAGCTGGGCCCAGGAAACTTGTCTGGAATGATGAGGAGATAAAGAATGTAGCTTTTCACATACTGAAAAGCTGGGGTTGGGTAGGGCATGCGTTCTGATGGAGATGTACCAACATTCTGGAAATTCAATATGTTTTTAAAATACATGTGTACAGCTGAATGAGGAAGAACAGGGTTAGCCGAGCTCCATGGGATGTCTTCACATTGCCATCATTTTGGGAGGAGAAAGCTATGGTTGATAGTTTCTACACACTGGTTTTAGCTAAAGGTCAATTGTTCATGACATCTGTACCCAGAATAGGGAAAGGCCCTGCCATTCCCATGGGTCTGGAGCACCGGAGAGCCTTGCTATGGCCATGATTATATCAACAACACACGCAGGAGTTCTTCCCCGCCCACAGGATGCCTCAATTCAAATATCAATCTGACCAAACTGTCACTTATATCAGTTTGTACAAATCAATCTTGAGCTCATCTCAGTCCCTCAGCTACGGACCAGAAACAGTTATTGGTGGCAGAAATAAACAGAATTTTACATGGAATGCAGAAAACATTAGTCTCTCTAGTATACACTAATTCTCATATTACCAGCACAATTGGCCATAACTGACCCGCAGTCTTAATGAGGAGGTGAGACACTATATAGTCTCAATGAAAAGTTAGTAAGGGAAATCACAAAGCAAAGTCATAGAGAAAACCGCTAAGCAGAGTCATTCTTCCTGAATTCCTAATGCATGTTAGAAAGCCCCCAATTTAGGATTATTTGAAAATTTAAAGCATTATGAAAGGAATTAAAACTACCTGTCAACTTTCAAATTATCTCTCAAGCAATATGGACTAGTATACTTTTCTCTAATGAAGTGCAATGGAAGTAACTCCTCATAACCGTCTCCTAATAACCACAGGGAAGGGACTGGGGCAGCAAGCGAGCTTCAGAGCAGAACCATGCTTGTTAATGGGTATCTTGCCTTAAATGCATTCTCACCATGGACTGATCCCAAGTTATGATCAATTTACTGCAACATAACCCCACCTAAACTCAAGGAACATTTTCCATCTTAGCGACGCGTCCTGAACTTGCTCCCATGTGGCTAACAGTTTATAATAAGATTACAATCATTCTTTCAACGGTTATCAATAATCCTGTCCTAGAATGGTGGACATGCAACCAGAATGTTTTGGATAGCAATTTTAAAAGTAGTTAGTGTACAGAGGCTTATGAAACATACTGACAAATTATCTTACTAAATGTTTTTCACATTGTGTTTCCACCCGATGCAGTGACATTGCGTATGTCTTTAATGCAGACAGGTCTAGCTGGCACTAGCTCACTCTGCCATCTTCCAGCTGTAACAACCTACATCGTTTGCCCAATAAATCTATGTTGAACTGTGCAATTCCACAACCAAATTAGATTTCAATTTTGGTGCAGAGTTTAATGAGATTGTCTTCTCTAAACAGAGTTCTGTTGGGCTCCAGGTTTTCACCATTACAAATATCTTCACAAAGTCACTGAGGATACTCTAGTTAATTCTTCCTGAAAGTTCTAGCCTGTCCTCCAAAAATACAAACCCTTAATCCCCAGGGGCGTAATTTAATTTTATTCTCCTGTTATTTGCAAAGAATATGCTGTATTGAAGGACAAATTTGGATATTTGAAATATTTTTACGATCTAGCACATAAGCAACAATGCTGATTAACTTTAGTCAACTTGTTACAAACTAGAGGCACCTGGGAAGAAATAACCTCAACTGGAGAGCTACCTCCTTCAGATTAGCTTGTTGCCATATCTTTGGCCATTTTTTTGACGAATTCTCAATGTGGGAGGGCTCAGCCTACTGTTGGAAGTACCACCTCTGGGGTAGTCCTGGGTTGTACAAGAGAACAAGCCACGAGGAGAAAGCTAACAAATAGCATTCTTTCATGGTCTCTAAATCAGTTTCCACTCTGGGTTCTTGCCTTGAATTCCTGCTTAGGTTCCTTGGAATTGTTAACCAAGTAAATCCTTTTCTCTGTCAAGTTCCATTCTACCACTGTTTTATCACAATAGCAACCTCATTAGGATAGCAACTTTGATGGTCGCTCTACCTGCCTTTTAAGACACTGTGCATGCTCAGGTGTTACACTGTAACATGTTAATGCCAGTTTCCTTTGAGAGTCACTCTGCCTGCATTTTAATGTGCTGCATTCTCAGGTGTGACATTGTAGCATTCTAATGCCAGTTTAGTCAATGTCACTGTGCTGATTGGGTTTTGTCAACTTGAGGCAAAGGAGAGTCACCTAAGAAGAAGTTCATTGGAGGAACTGTGTCCTCAGATTGGCTATGGGTATAATTTTCAGTGCATTGTCTTGGTTACTAACTGATGAAGGAGGAGGGCCCAGCTCACTGTGTGTTGTGACATCACTAGGACCGTTTTTTACTGAATTATTTTTCTCTATCCTTCAGCTTGCTTTTCATTGGAAGATTTCAAATCTAACTTTTCCTCTAGCCATATGGGCTACTAAAACTATCCTATCCTATAGTTTTTGTGCAGCATAATTCTGGAAGTTGCATTTAGTTCTTCAGTATAATTTCTGAATTCTACTATGAGTCTATTCATTTATTTGTTGTGTATACATTTGCCACGAACCTTTGAACATACTTATAACTGCCTTAGTTAGGGTTTTTCTATTGCTGTGAGGAAACACCATAACCAAAAAGCAAGTTGGGAGGAAAGGGTTTATTTGACTTACACTTTCAGATCGTAGTCCATCATTGAAGGAAGTCAGAAGAGGAACTCTAGCAGAGTTGAACCCTGGAGTCAGGAGCTGATGCAGAGGCCATGAAGGGGTGCTAACTGGTTGGCTTCAAATGGCTTGCTCATCCTGCTTTCTTATAGAACCCAGGACCACCAGCCTTGGGAAAGCACCACCCACAATCAGCTGTGCCCCCCGCCCCCACACTGATCACTAATTCAGAAAAGGCCTTAGAGCTGGATCTCATGAAGGCATTTCCTCAACTGAGCCTCCTTCTTCTCTGATGGCTTTAGCTCGTGTCAAGTTGACACACAAAACCAGCCAGTACAATAACATTAAAAATGTGTTTGTCCTAATGTTCTCAAGATTTGGTTCGAATGATGGTGTCTTTCTTGATGTGGATTGTGTTTTCTTATTTCATAACACATTTAGTCTGTTTGTTTTAATCTGAGTTTAGACATAAAAGCAACAGGCATAGAGGGCCTGAAGTCTATCTGCGACTTTGGAATTGTTAGGAAGATATTTTTGTTCTACAGACCTCTCAATCTCAGTTTTTCTCTGTTCTTCGGCTGGCTTATCATTAGAAGACTTCAAATCCACCAACTTTTAAGGCTCCTTTTTGTTTATTAAAAAATTAATTTATGTAAACCAACTAAAATCTGTGTCTGGGTAATAAGTCAATACTTATAAATTCTGTTGAATTATTTTAGCTTCCACTTGGAGTGTTTTGTTATTGTTGCTGTTGGATGTAGTGGTGGTGATGATGATGATGATAGTGGTGGTGATGGTGGTGATGGTGGTGGTGGTGATGATGGTGATGGTAGTGATGATGATGATGGTGGTGATGGTGGTGATGGTGGTGATGGTGATGGTGGTGGTGATGATGATGATGATGGTGGTGGTGATGGTGGTGGTGATGGTGGTGGTGATGATGATGGTGGTGGTGATGATGGTGATGGTGGTGATGATGGCAATACTCATGGTAGGGATTTTTGTTTTGTTTCTGTGCTTCCCACTGTCTCCTACTATCTGCTGTTTAAAGGGAGTCAAAGGACTTGAGAAGTTTTGGTATGTTTCAGGGCTCTCTTCTATTGCAGCCACATCTTTTCATAACGTATATCCCAATTTCTGGCTGCTTCTTCAGCCTCCAAGACAGTATCCTGACACTTCAAGTTCATTAGGCTATGACTTTTTAACCATCAAATCCATACTAAGGAGTGTCCTGCACAGGATTCCCCCAAACCCTTTCATCCTATTGCCCTGATTGGTCTTCTCTGGATGTACCACCCTCCCTAAAACATATTCTTTCTGTCTCTTAGAGATTACTCCAACTCCTTTGGCTGTTTGTTCATTGTTCTTAAATTAAGTCATAGTTTATCATTGTTCGGTCCATAGAATAGGCAATCCTACCAAACCGCTTCACAATTTCTATTAACCAGAATCTGCACTGCATATTCAGAAGCTTTATATTACCACCACAGAGATGTCTATGAGAGTCAAATTACTCATGACTTCAAATTCTATCTTTTCTAAACATCCCAAGCACCAGAAAATCTTGAGATGAACAACAATGGATGTAACAGCAAAATCAGAAGTAAAACCTAAGGTGTTAGCTGTCTTAGTTAAGGTTTTACTGCTGTGAATGGAAACCATGACAAAGGCAACTCTTATAAGGACAACATTTAATTGCGTCTGGCTCACAGGTTCAGAGGTTCAGTCCATTATCATCAAGGCAGAAGCATGGCAGCATCCAGGCAGGCATAGTGCAGGAGGAGCTGAGAGCTCTACATCTTCATTCAAAGGAATCTAGGAGCATACTGGCTTCCAGGCAGCTAGGAGGAGGGTCTCAAAGCCCAAGCCCACAGTGACACACTTCCTCCAACAAGGCCACACCTCCTAATAGTGCCACTCCCTGCTGCAAATATATTCGAACTACCACATTAGCAACATTGAAAATCAATAACACTGCTTATGCTGATACAGTCAGCTTCCCAGTGCCTTCTATAAGTGGCAGAGCATTTGCCTGTAACTCATGTATGTAATTCTTTTTTTTTGCTTGTTTGTTTGTTTTTCGAAACAGAGTTTCTCTGTGTAGCCCTGATGTATGTCCTTCTTTATACTTTAAATCTTTTATATAACTCTTGTGTTGTATAACACAATGTAAATGTTATGTGAATCAATATTTTGTTCTACTGTAACATTTAGGGAATAATGACTGTATTGGGTACAAACAATTCCTGCTCTTGAATATTCTGTTTTCGGTTGGATGAATCTCCAGGTTAAAGAGTTGGCTGCAGTCACAGAAATGCAGCGTTGCCTGCAGCACTTTGCATGCTGCGGCTGGAATTCACTTTGAGACTTAATCTCAATCACGCAGCAGTGAGAGGGAGGATCGGGTGCCTTAAGAGGTGAGATCACTAAGAGAGGTTCCAGTTCCCCCGAGAGCACTGCCTCTGAAACTGCACTGATTCAGGTGGAGATGATGGCAGGCCACTTCGAGTGCCCAGCCTGACTCTACACAGCCACTTCCTCTTCCTTTTTTTCCATGTGAGCTGAGCCATATGATACCCATGGCAGCAGGTGAGGGCACTCTGGTTCCTGCTTTTGGACCTTTGGAGCCATAAACTAAACTTCTTTTCTTTGCAACTCACTTGTTCTCAGAAATTCTGTTGCTACAACGATGCCTAAGGCTTATTTCATAGAAATTAATCCATTTCCTCATGAAGGGGAAAAATTAACTTGATGATGTAGTTGAAATGTGAAATCAGCCCATGTTTCAAATCGCAAGCCCAGAACTTTCTAGAAAGAAGCAAAGTTGTGGAGCTTTTCATTCATTCTCTCATATAAGTACCTGCTAGCCATGTATAACTCTTGTGTACTTGCTGTATGGTTGGTGCTATTAAAGAACAGAAATCTTCATTATGTTTAATTTAAAGTATTTTCTTTCAGGCTGCCACACACGACTCGTGCCCAGTGTGCTCCATAGCCCAGAGGAAAGCAAACGAAAACAGAGATGTTGAAACAGCAGAAGTCTTTCCTGACAAAGTAATCAATAGTCATGAATTTTATAGAACACGAAAGTAGAGAGATCAGAGATGTTATGAAACCAAAACAGTATTTAAACACCTTTAAATGCACACATACACACACACACATACATACACACAGACACACACACACACATATACTCACACATACACACATATTAACACACACTAATACACACATACATAAACACACATACACACATTCACACATAGGCACACATACACACATACATACACTCACAAATACACACACACACTCACACAGACCCACACATATGCACATATATATATACACATACACACACATACATACACACACTCACACAGATACACACATACACCCCCATATATACACACACAGTTACACATACACACATATACACATACTCACACACACACTCACACATGTATATGACATTTGTGGTTTTAGGGATTAAAAACAATGACAAAAATGCAAAATGAGAAAAATGAATTTTTTAATAGACTAAACACTTCCCCACCGAGGTGGTACAGTGGCAAGACTCCCAAGTCAAGGAAAAAAAACTCAGCTGAATTCTAACTTATTTGTATGGTGGACATACATGCAAGGTGAAGTCTCATCATGCCTAGAAGGTACCATTTCGGCTCAAGAGAAAACCAAGGAAATTGAAAGCATCTCAAAGACTTTCTTTACACCCCGCCACAAAGTAAAGAGTGGTACTAACTCTCAGTAACTTCCTCGCAAGATGGAATGGATCATGGCTTCTGAGTCAATATTCACTTAGACACTAAGGGCAGTGAGTTCATTTCTTGGATTTTGTGTCAGATTCTCCTTAAAGGAAAGCTGTGCAAGCTCATAAAGAGACTGAAGCTATGGAGTAAACCATGACGACACCAGACATTCCCTGTCAATCCACTATGTACAAAGTTAAACAGGGACATACCTCAAACTATGTTTCCTTGAAATTCAAATTCACAGAACGCGTGTAATTGAGTTCCAAGAACTCATATGTAAGTGCAGAAATCTAGTATAACGTATTCGGAGAAATTATAGAAATGACAGAAATCAACGGGTAGCTGGAGAAATAGCTCAGGGAAGTGCTTGTCTTGCGAGCATGAGGACCTGAGTTAGCCTCTAGTACCCACAGCAGAACTCAGGAAAGACGACTGTGTGTACTTGTCACCCTGGGTCTAGAGGGGTGGAGGAGGATTGAAGGCTCATTGGACATCGAACCTGAACCTGAGCCTCAGATCTCTGTAAGAGATCTCATCTCAAAATACTATTTCTGAGGAACAACACCTGGTGCTGTCCAGCTTACCTACACACTTGTTCATGAAGGCATACACACACACATGCGCACACACACACTCACACACACACACATACACCCCCATATATACACATACATACACACACTCACACAGATACACAATACACCCCCATATATACACACACAGTCACACATACACACATATACACATACTCACACACACACACTCACACATGTATATGACATTTGTGGTTTTAGGGATTAAAAACAATCACAAAAATGCAAAATGAGAAAAATGAATTTTTTAATAGACTAAACACTTCCCCACCGAGGTGATACAGTGGCAAGACTCCCAAGTCAAGGAAAAAAACTCACCTAAATTCTAACTTATTTGTGTGGTGAATCAAACTCTTGGTCTAATTATTTATATTTCCGTTGCACAAAAATAAATCAAAACTACCTCTTTCCTTTGACCTCACCAAATTACTGCATCTTAAGCTATCTTTGGAATCACAAGGAAAACTGAATAAGAACACTAGAGCATCCCTGAGCACAGACAATTACCAGCATTTGGAAAGACTGGCCAGCTGAAAGCCATGTCCTAATTAAGGTGTCAACACAAATTGTCTCCCTTTGTCTGGTTCTAGAGTGTACCTTATCTGGTGTGTTTCCCTTGTCTGTACGTTTCTATGTAATTGTGTGTGTGTGTGTGTGTGTGTGTGTGTGTGTGTGTAGGATGAAACAATCAGACTTACCTGACTGATACAGTCACTTCCCAGCTAAGGTGAAAACAAACAAAAGCATTCATTAGCATTACACACTTAGAGACTCCCTGAGTCATAACAGCTCTGGATATGTCACTGAGGAGAACACAGCACAACTTGGAGCTTCTTTATATTAAACCTGTTCTAAATAGTATTACGTGGTGTTTTGATTCCTGAGAACTGTCATAGACAGGGCAGGATAGTCTAGGACTCTTCTTTCTTTGATTTAAGTGACTCTTTTGACCTTCCATCATGGAACCAGTAGAGGTGACATCAGGAATGTGCCTCGTACTTAACACAGCATTCCTGGGTGTCATCCTTTCTGCACACACACACATATCTACTCTTCATGGATGGTTCCTTTTGCATCTTAAATTGAATGTCCGCTGTAGTGGCATCCTTATGCTGCTTGGAACTGTGGGTGCTCTCTGATGCTTGATATGAAGAGTTGTGTTTTCATTTGAGGGTGGGATTTTTTTTTTCATTTTGAATTATTGTTTGGTTTGCTTCCCATACAATTCCATTTTGAACCACCGGTGCATGCAAATTGCCTTATTTATTACCCCAGGATCAGGGTCCTACAGTTTGTGTGTTTGCTCAGTTCCTGGATGTTATTGACTTATCCTGGTAAAGCGATTCCATGACTCTCGACTGTCTTTTGCTTCTTCTCATTAGTCTCTGTGCTTTCCTGGCTCGCCCCTGTTAGCTTATCATTTGCCACATCTCAAACATGTTGCTTTCATTTCTCCACCAGAATCTGAGAACTGGTCTGTGTAGAAACTTGCCTTTCCTTGTTTACCAGCCATTCTCCTACAAGCATTCTGCAAGGTGAGTCTTAATCTTCAGCCAGAGCTCAGTGAGTGGCTGGAAAGATGCTCAAGAATCCAGATGCTCTCTAACTTTGTTCTGGTAAAGAGGTCTGGCCATATCTGTGCTTTTTCTTAGTCCTCACATAACCCAGACTCTTGCACATAGAGATACCATAAAGTCCCATATAAACTGAGCCCCTGTGGTTTTAAATGAGATTGGTATAGATGGTTAAGTGATTAAGAGCACTTGCTGCTCTTGCAGAGGAGCTGTGTCCTGTTCTTAACACCCACATTGGGATCCAACACCCCTTTCTCCTCTGAGAGTACCCACATTCACTTTTGTGTATATACCGACAAACAGGCACAATCATACGCACATAAATTAACTTTTAAAAATACTCAAAAATAGAGAAGGGAGAAGTCAGGAAGATGTCTGGTGGACAGTCCCGATGAACTAAAGGTGTGAGGAGAGACCCAAGCCTACAAAGGTATCTTCTGCCTTCCATGTGCATGCAAAGGCACACGTGCCCTCAAAACGCATTGTTCCAATAATAAAATAATAATAAGGTTCAACTTTATAAAAACAGAAAAATAAAATTATATGTCATTTGTAAGCTAATCTCAAAAATTAAAAAAAATGTATTTTGATGTATTAATTCTGTTATCAGCCACTTTGCCCTTTGAGGAGGCAAAAAAAGAGAGGGGAGATGGAATTGTGTAAATAGACATTCTCTCACCTAAAAAGACTGTCTGATCTTTGATCCCGTCTGTTGCACTTCTTGCATGATGTTTTGTCTCTGATATGTGTCAAGTAAGCCAATGGATATACTTCTGATCGACACTCTAGTGGGGACCATAAGATAGATGCTAAGTGAACCCTACAAGGTATCACTCATAGGCGTGCATGGCTGCCTTGTTCATGGTGAACATGTGCAAGAAGCTTCACTCACAGACGTATTGTTGTTGGTTCGTGATGAGCATTAAAGGATAATTAAATGGAACTGTAGGTTTGAAGACACCCTCCAAGGAGGTTGTTAATTTCCCTGCATGCTCTGCCTCACGCCTCTAAACAATCAAACAGGTGAATATCTCAATTCTTTAATAGAACATCAGAAAATAATCACAGGGAAAAGCTGCATAAACCCCCATGGTTTCTGATGATAAAAGAACATTATGTTGCTGAAGACAACAATGAGGATTTCATTTCTTCTACATTACGGAAGGATGCTGTGGAGGGTGCCAGGCCTTGAAAAGCAGAAAGTGACAAAGAGCCTTTCACACCTGTGGCAAATGACCCAGAAGCATTTGGTGCTGTGTCTGACAGTATAGAGGGTCAAATCAAGACAATGGGACAGGAACTAGAGGGTGCCATGGAGTGGCGAGCAGAAGACAAGTTGGGGAAGCCGTCTTTGCTGTTGTTCTATTGCCACATCAAAAATATATCTAACAGGCCATTTTATGAAGTACAAGAGTTTATCTAACTCACAGTTCTGGAAGCTGGGAAACTCAAAAACATGGTGGTGGTGTCTGCCTGGCATCTGGTAAGGGCTTCCATTGCCATGTCTTAGTATGACAGAGCAGACCATACAGAGACCAAAATAAGTACACATCTCAGGTCTTCCAGTTTCCTGTTCTTACAGAGCCATTGGCGTCATCATCTCGATCCCAACCTGGCCAACTCATCTAATCCCCATTGCTTCCCAATGTCCTCCACTTCCAATGTTATTCATATACAACTGGGGAGATATTATATGATCTGGAAGAGGACACATAAAGCCAGAGCAGGATCACAAGGCAAATCTTGAGTGAGTGTCCAAAGCAAGATTCCCTAGAAATGACAGAGTCTACCGAGTCTGGATTGTGGCATCTAATTCATTTCCTGGACCTCCAATTCTCTTTATTGATGCATGGGTTTTAGGCTGACAGTCTTCCTGTGTCATAAACAGGTAGCAGGGACTTCCCACGTGGGCCAAGGAATGAACAAAATATTTTCACTGAGGTGAGGTTCCACTGAGAGTCCAGCCAGCATCAGTCCTCCCAGGTCTGAAATTTATAGCAAGTTTGTACAAAAGTGACTAAATGATATCACATTTCTCTGGCTCTGTAGCCATGCCTGTCAGCCACTCTGGCTGTAGATGCTTGCTTGCATAGCAATCTACAAGACGGGCAGACACAATTGTGCACGCTAAGGAAACAGGAGTTATGAATGATAGGTGCACTTATCTACCACCTCTGGACCTCCACAGTGCTGGGTCTGGCCAGGTCATCATAAACCCTAAGGATCTTTCCTGTGGTGGCTGAGATAAATTTTTCCTAGACTAAAGATAGAAAATACAATTGTTCTGGATATAATCTAATCTGAATCTAATAAAGAAAAACCAAGTCAAGGGGATGGTAAATATTTAAATGTAAGTCATATTTAGCTATTTCAAAGCAAGCAATGTGCTAGCAAAACATTTCCTATGTGTGCTTTAATTAAGCAAAGATGTGGGGCGGCTGTAAACACGGTATCCTACAATCCACTTTCACGCCAATAAACAGAACAGCTCTTATTAGCCACGTTTCCTGAGTCAAGAAGCAGCAGTTTCACATCAATGAATTTGACTGTTAAGAACAAAGTGTTTCAAACTTCAAAATTGTCATTCAGGAAAGATTTTTGAGTAGTCTTTTTAAAAATTGGCAGTTGTCATTTAATATATGATGTGATCTAAAGCGTATTATTTTTTTAATGTCACCTAGGAGATCTCAACAGCTTCATGACAGTCTTAATCTTTGGTATAATTGTCTAAATTGATAGAACATCTTTTATTAACTGATGGAAGTGCATCCTGCCCTTTCAGAAGTCAAATAAACAGGTGGGATTATTCAGTTCTAAGAGTTCTCAGTTCTTTTGTCTCATCCTTTTTCCCCTCTCTTTGAACCCTTCCAAACTCTCTGATAAAGATAGAAAAATGGCATTGTTTTAAAAGATAAGAAGCACTCAAAGTACTTTCTCTCTGACCTTTGTAGTCTTGAGGATGGGCAGATTCTGCTGGCAAACCAGTTGGAGCTTTTCCACGAGGGGAACATACATTGTTCATAATAAGGAAACACGTTAATCCCCATATCTGGTCAGGAAACAATTGAAGCAAAATAATGTTACTGGGTGTTTTAGAACTACTGAGATAAAGCAGAGGGAAGTGGGGAAATTTTTCAGACTGTGTTCTGTGTAGGTTTGCAAGAGGACTTTTATAAGGTTGAGTCTTAGAACAAATTTGATGGGCTTCAAGGACGCTTGGCAGCCTTCTGATACCCATGGACGCTGGTGAGCTTAATATGGTAAGAAGTCTCGCAAAAAGAATTATTGGGAATATGAGGGGCCAACAGAATTACAATTAAACACTCCTATGACAGATTGGCTCTGAGTGAACGGAAGTGCTCAGAGTCTGTCCCCAGCTCATTCTAAACTTGATTCTGAGTGTCCTCATTTAAATTGTCACCAGGGGCAGTGGTTAGTACTAGTTAGCTAGCACCATTACCTTCTTCTGGGGCTTAAAAAAGTATGCATCCTACACATGCCCAGACATCCAGCAGCATGGCAATGACACTGAACTGTTGTTAATTCTTGAGAAACTATGAGCCACACATCACTGAAAGGAAAACTCTCAATAAAGCATCTTCATTGGTACCAAAAAAGTGGGTCCTGATTCCACACTGCTTTTCACAGAACTACTACAGGGGGAAAAGACGCCAGCACATGAGAGCCATAGCAAAGGAAGCATAGCGTAATAAATAATAAGATTCATTAAGAAAAACAGTAGGATGGAAAGCCACAGTCATTGGCTCCAGATTCTTACCTCTTCAGACCGTTCATCTATAATAAGCTTTGTGGTGAGCCCCAGATTTTAATAGTCTTTTTTTCTTTTTTCTTTTTCTTTCTTTCTTTTTTTTTTTGTTTACTCCTTTTCTTAAAAGATGGTTGGTTTTGAATGTTGGAATATGCAAATCCATATGAAAGGCTGGCTTTACTGGCCATTTCTTTGTGTTTGGGTATACATTTCTGTATGTCATGATATTTCCACACGCACTGGCTTCCTGGCATGAAAATGTTTATTGCGCTCATTAGCTAAGAGGGTATCGGCACTGGTCCAATGAACACAGATCTGCCTTCTGATTTCAGCCATTAAATTGCAATGGGATTCACAAGCTTAACATTGTGGGTGTGAGAATAATAAAATGTAACTCCATCTTTAGCCCAGTTACCATGGATGCAGTTAAAGGTCATGGTAGCAGCTGCTAACTAGTTGCCTTTTGAGCAGTGTTCCCCTCTGCCGTGCATTTTTTTTTCCCGAACGTTTCCCTAGCTGTAAGTCAGTCATGGAATACCTTCAGTACTTTAGCGACACACCAACCTCCTCTTTAAGACAATGAACTCCTGTTTTTCCAGACAACGGTTGCCAGGGCCCTCCACTTTTATTTACATAATACGGGAAGCCTACAGAATCAAAAGGTAAAAGCCTTAATAAAAATACACGTGGCTGTTGCTGGGGCATCCTGAATTACTTTCTCATTTTCCGCGCACCACTCTACATTCCCCATCCCAAAGAAAAGAGTGTATAGTAAATTTCCATCTCCGTTTAAACTGGTAATGGGTTCAGCCACTGATGCATTCACGGCGAGAGACATCAACTTCTTCATTCGGCCCCAAGTCCTAGGAGTTAATTCCGTGTACTGCATGAGGTGTCAGGGTAATTACTGCTGATCAGCCCTATTTCTTTGCACTGCCTGGCTTCTCGCACGCCCCCCCCATCACAAACGCAGCGCCCCTCCCATCACAGATGCAGCGCCCCCTCCCCACCCCATTACAGACGCATCGCCACAGCGCCGCTGCAACGCTTAAGTTCAGCCAAGCTTCTTAATCGAAAAGGTTTGGACAGTGTTGGATTTGCAAAGAGAGGTGAGGGAGAGGAGGAAAATTAAAGGTAGCCAAGCAAAATAAAGTGCATGGCAAGAAACGGAAAGCAATACAGAATATTCCTGATGTCAACACTTCATTTCAATAGATTCTAAAACTCTTGGGTTTTTTTTTTTTTTGTTTCTTTTTTTTCCTCCCAGAGCCTTGCCTCAAACAACCTCACTACAGGGACTTGTTTTGAAATATTTGAGAGGGTACATTGCTTAAAAAGAAACGTTTTGGGAAAACTTGTTGGATGTTGTTGTTATTGTTGTATTTAGCTATGTCATAACTATGTGTAGCTCTATAAGCCAGACTACAAAGAAATTTACTGAAAAAAAAATGTTGTGCCTCCCTATTTTAAACATACATTTATATAACGTGTCATTTCATAAAAATAAATTAAGTATTATATGAGCCAAATGTTTCAATTCCACACAAGAGTGGTTTCTGGGACTCTTGGCAGGGTGCCACGATATTCATTTTTATTTCAAACACAATGTGAAGTCTTTAATTTTAACATACTTGGTAACTATAATGGTTAGAAGGCATTTGCTATACTAATTCACCCTCATCCTCTCCTGATTCTGCAGAGGATTCACTTGGGAACAGAAAAAAAAATATGTTGATGGAAAAAAATATTATTAATTTTGAAACAAGACACCGGGACCCAATGCCCCAAATTTGTGACTCTGATTTTGGTCTCTAGCCTATGAGTCCAGGAACATCCAACGAGAAATACAGAGGGTGAATGAGATCAGGTTCACTACCACCTGAGGCAAATTTCCAGCTTGGATCCTTGCTCTACATCTGAGATAAGAGAGGTCGCCCTTAGGTCTTTGATGGCAGCCAGGTCCTGGGCCAAATTCACACAAAACTTCTTCTTTCTCTGCAATCATACTGGCCAAGAGGCAAAACTGGACATAGACAAGAAAACCGGAAAGACAAGGCCCCCTTTAATCTGCCATACCCCACAAGAAATGGGAAAGGCTCATCCCAGTAAGAAGGGGCAGTATGATATTGACAAGTCCGTACGTGAATCTACACATGCCCAGAAATGGTCCTGGGGTTCCAGTGACCTCAGTGGCAGAGTGATATTTCTTCATTAAAGGGGTTGGGTGGAGGTGGCAGGAGAAAGAAGTAGTTTTCATTTACTGGGCGGCTGCATTATGGGGACACCACAATAACATGTTTCAAGCGATCACAGAGACTTCAGCTCTTCTCTTCCGACGCTACACTTCAAATCAGAGAATTTCTTCCTGTGCCTTGTTTACTGTTGATATTTTCTGGCTGATTGGAGAGGGATGACATTTTGACAATTTACTGTAGCAGTAAGCACTGTACAAACAAAAGGTGCTGATGAGAACTGGAACCCATTATTATGTAAATGACGGCTGAGTAACACAGAATCCATCTCCCAGTCACCATCATTGAGACCAGTTTTACTCAATGATAATAATTTTCATGATTGCAGACTTCAGAGTGATCAGAAATACTCTTTAGCTGTTGCATTTATCTACTGCTGGTACTTGACCCTTAATTAAATTCCGAAACTTTTTTATATAATAAAGTAAAATACAGCTGACATTTCTGTTCAAACAAAGAGGCTCAGACACAGAGCGGCCAAATAAGATAAAGGTGTTTCAGACTTACCTCTCTGTATTTATAGTAAACACAATTGCACGGTGTGTTTTGAGAGGGAGTCTAAAGTTTAAAATGCAGATGTGCATTTTCAAGTGATTTCAATTCTATGCCTGGGCTCTGCTCTCCTGAAATGATTCAAAATCTCTGTATGCAGACTCATCCCGGACACGTCATTAAAAAAAAAAATCTTCTTGAAAGACATTTAAATGAGCTCTGAAAATAAGTTTCGTGCATTCTTTAACTCTTCCATCATAATATCTAAACAAATCAAAGCTAGTCCTCAAAACTACACCAGTTAGGCGACACTGTGGCAGCTTAGCGAGCTATCTGGGTTTGTAAAAGTATATTCTTGTCATAAATGTATTCTTGCCTTTAAAAGAAGAAGCCAGGGCAAGTTTCAAAATAGTATTTTGACATTGATAAAAGAAATTGATTGGCTCAAACAGATATCTAGCTGAAGCTACAGAGCCCAGCACCATGTAGGTATGGAATATTTTATTTTTGTATGTATTTATTTTTGAATGGCTGAAGAAGAGCCTTTGGCTAACACGTTCTTAGTCTCTTGAATCCCAGCCCAATGCTCCAAAGCATTGGTTTATCTTGGAGTTACTTCACTCTTTCAGGGCAGTAGGGAAAAATGATCTTCATCTTGAATATGTTAATAAATACAATCCAGCTTAAAGGGGGCAATTGTGTGAGACAGGTTTTTTTTTTAATATTTCCTTAGATATAACCCTTTCTAAGCAGGCAGCTCACCAAGGCAATGAGCTAAGAAGGTAATTACTTAAGTGCATTTCACGAAGGGTAGAAAGATGATTGTGCCACATTAAATAACAATTGTGTCCTTAATGATGTGTTGGGTTATAATGCAAACATCCCTCCACCATCAGAGGCTGGCGCTCTGGTGGACCTTCCTAATGACTCTGGGGGCTCGCATCCTGCACTGCACCAGGCTTTCAGAGCCTATGTAAACACGAAGGGCGAGGTATATTTTTTTGTTTTTGTTTTTAAACTGCACAGCCTACAGCTGCATGGCCATTGACAAATTAGCTATAAATTGCTAAAATACTTCACTGGAATGTAAACAGGGCTGCAGCTTCATGGCTTAAAAAAAAAAACAACAAAGCAAAATCAGAAATGGATTCGTCTAGAGTATGGAGACTTTGATTCTGGTATACAGGTTTCCAGCAGGGTCCTTATTGGTTGTGTTAATTCATCCTGGTTTTTGAAAACCAAGAGTGTGGCTGTGGGGAGGGGGAGGGTTGTTTAAAAGTTGTTTTTGAAAAGCAAAAAAAGTATAATTTGGCATTTGGTGTGACCCTTGAATATAAACAGGGGCTAGCATGGCTGTGTATTAGATCTCGTACACTGTATCACAGCCACAGACTTTATTTCAGGAACGATGGAGAGAGGCTGCTGAACACAGCCATGCGTGTGTCAGGACTCACCTGGCTGCTACCTAACTTAGGGGAAAGCTCTTCACTGTGATGTAAGTTGAAAAAAGATTGAACGTAATTACTCCTCACCTGTAACTTTTCCATTGTCCTTAGCTGTAGTTCTAACTTGTTTTTCCCACAGTCTGCAATAATTTCTTTTTGTAGACACACATCTCAGATCTCCAGAAGGTCACTCATTTCTCAATGTTCGTGTTAATAAATTTGAATAATAGGGTTTAAATAAAACCCACCAAATGTAATAAACCATCCAAATATCGAAAGACTGCTTTGCGCTAAATTGTAATGATTTGATTTGCATTTTTTACCCACTTCAGAGAACAAAGATATAGAATATCGGAACCAGAAATCCTTCTAAAACTTTACTCAAAATGTGATTAACTATAAGAATGCAAATAAACACTCAAGGGAGCAAATATGGAGACAAAGTGAGGGACAGAAACTGAAGGAGGGGCCGTCTGAAGACCATTCCACCTGAGTATCTATCCCGTGTGCAGTCACCAAAGGTAGATGCTGATGTGGAAGTCAGGAAGTACATGCTGATAAGAGCCTGATATGGATGTCTCCTCAGAGGTCTGCAAGAGTTGGACATATTCAGAGGCAGATGCTCACAACTAGCCATTGAACTGATCATGGGGTTCCCAATGGAGGAGTCAGAGTGAAGACTGAAGGAGCTGAAAGGGTTTGTGGCCCCATGAGGAGAGCAACAATACCAACCAACCAGAACTCCCAGGGTCTAAACCACCAGCCTGGGAGCACTTATGGAGGGATCCATGGCTTCAGCTGTATATGTAAGAGTGGAGGGTCCTTCTGGGCATAGGTGGGAGAAGAAATCCTTGGTCTCATGAAGGCTGGACGCCCCAGGGGGTGAGAATTTGAGGGGGGTGGGTGGGAGTGGAGTGGGTAGGTTGGGGTACATCAACACAGAAGCAGGAGGAGGGGTGAGGAGATAGGGGATTCCTGGGTGGGTGGGGGATGGGGTAAGGGGATAACATATGAAATGTAAATAAAACATCCAATAAAAAAAGAACAAAAAATGCAAATTAACAAATTTCTTATTTTTATACTTCTTTGTTATCCCCATGGACTGAAGTCTGTTTGTACAGCTGTAGAAACCTGTTTCAGAGAGACTCCTGGGCCAGAGGGAAGACTGTGCTGGATGGTTCACATTGAGATATACCTCATGAATGTTTCCAGTCCAGTTTTGCTAATGTTTTCCCACCTCTAGTGCCCTTATATGAGTGCCTGAGAGGATGCAGGAGCCTGGCTCTGCTGATCTGACTCCCAGGTCCACCTTCAGCATGAGAAGTAGCAACAGGCCTCTATGTCTGGGACCTGGTTCTAACCATATGGACTCCAGGTTTGTATAAGAGAATCCACATGTAAGATACTGAGGGACTCTGCCTCCAGTTAACTCAGATTGGTAAATACAGATGCCAGCAGTTAATAGCTAGAAAGAAAAGACATAGTTGAGGTGTAGGTTTCCCAGGCTTGGGACCATGAGGAAGGAGCAGGAGGAATACTGCCACCAGGCCTTGAAGAATGTGCAGGAGGAGGAGAAAGGAGGGAGAGACAGGAGTGGCTATTGGATAGAGAAGCAAGAAAAGTTATCATGGCCAACAGAACATGGTCCAACCACAGCAGAACAAAGAGCACATACCTCTGCATTGTCTGTCTGCAAACCAAGGCTTATTTTACTGCTTGAGTGAAGTTCAAAGGGAGAGACTGACCAGTCAACATTGAAGCCAATGTGTCTCAGTCCTCCCACCCCTCCCTACGAAGGAGCACTACAATGCAACGGTCCCTGGTGACTCCTCCTCTAGATAATAATCCTTCTAACCCTCAGGTAGCAGGCGTGTGGATGTTACATACTTTAATTGCTGTAGTGAGCAGTTTGCATGGACCCAAATAATTCAGTATTCCATGTCCATTTTACAGGCATGGGGAATAAAATGAGTAATATAAAAATAAAGCTACAATAGCTAGAAATTGCAGAAACATCCAACTGTACTACTACTGAGAAGTAGCAAATATCTCAAAATGCTTCCTGTTTTGCTTGGCTCATGGCCATCCAAGAAGCATTGTCAATCGGGAGGAACAGACTTGGTGGTACTTGAATCTGTGTTTTGAGGATGTGAACCACCTCAAACATAGGTTGCCTGTGCTTTGGTATCGAGGAGGAACACATTTAAGTAACAGTAGCAATTGTACAAGGCTGATCACAGGCAGGATGCTATTCCCAGCAGGTGATTTGTGTGGACTTCTCAGAACAAACCTGAAGATTGGGTTCTATTGTTTCCATCCTGACTTTACAGAGTAATTTGAGTGTCTTAAAACCAAGTGACTTGCTTGATACCACAAAGCTGGCAAAGAGAAGACCGACATCTGGACCTAATTGAGTCTTCCAAGCTTATATCACTGAGCTAGCTGCCTACCGTCTACAAAAGCAGTGACAGGACCAACTGCCCCAAGACAGGTGTGTACATAACCCAGATAATTATATACCTATCTCGAATACCTACAACATTTAATCTTTTAAGATGAGATGTTTCCATCTTCTCCTGATATATACACAAATTTCCAATTACTATGAGCAGTTTTTCTCCTATCTTCCCACTGGAATACCCTAAACCGTAGCCTCAGTCTAGTGGCCTACATGTGCCATATTTAATGATGCTTTATACAGGGGCAAAATTCATTCCCTAACTTTTGGATGTTAGCAAGATGATTCATATATAAGATACTTGGATAAAAGAAAAATTCTCTTCTCAAAGCACTTCAAGAAAAGATATGAAGTGGTGCTATAGATGATTAATAAAGCCTGGCATTTATGTTCCCAGATGAAACACACACACACACACACACACACACACACACACACACACACAGCCTCTATATTTAAGTATTATTATGATTAGCCTTACGAAGCTCATAGCTGAGTAACTGCCTACCCTTCATGCTGTTAGAATCTATCCCCCCATTGATAACCCAAGTTATTACTCACTATGCTTCATCTGAGCTGCTCTTAGCTCCAACAAAGCAACCTTGTGGGCCATGTTCTGTTGGCCATGGTGACTTTTCTTGCTTCTCTAACCCATGGCCACTCTTGTCTCTCCATCCTTTCTCCTCCTGCTGCACATTCTTCAAGGCCTAGGGACTCTCTCCTTCCTGCTCCTTCCTCATGGTCCCAAGCCTGGGAAACCTAAACCTCAACTATGTCTTTTCTTCCTAGCTATTACCTGCTGGCATCTGTATTTACCAATCTGAGTTAACTGGAGACAGGGTCCCTCAGTATCTTACATGTGGATTCTCTCATGCAAACAGTTTTGGGGACCCAAATTAACAGTAGAGTACAAGCAGCATTAGGCCAAACCCACTATGATAAAGTGTTATGATAAAATATCCAGCATATAAAACATGTTGCCACATTAAGAATTGCAAGGTTGCTCATTGAGAGTGTGTGTTTTGTTTTGTTGTGTTGTTTTGTGTTTGTCCCCATCTTCAAATGAGTTTCTCCTAGAATGCTGTGCTAGATGGTCCATTTTTCCCTTACACTTTCAGGAGCATACAACAGAACCTCTCTCCTGGATCCCAGATAACCCTACAATGGAGTCTGCCTTGACAAAATCCA
Organism: Grammomys surdaster; assembly: GCF_004785775.1. Taxonomy (NCBI): domain Eukaryota; kingdom Metazoa; phylum Chordata; class Mammalia; order Rodentia; family Muridae; genus Grammomys; species Grammomys surdaster. The sequence continues at coordinate 1,276,535 of NW_021620443.1, read as the reverse complement.
TTGAGACCCTGTTAGCCTACAGGTCCCCTGGGTCTTATGTGAAAATGAGCTTCTTCAATACACAGACGAGAGCCCTGTGCTCATGGGACATCAAAGATACTTTGTTTTCTTACACAGTGGTGGTCTCAAACTGTATTCCCAGGAGATACAGAGACAGAGATGGTTATGGAGCTGGAGGTTGAGAAGAAGGACCTGTATGTACACCCAGTGCAGAGCAGAGGACAGTAATGCAAGCTGAGACACAGGGACCAGTTGGGCTGTTGCACATCTCAAATGGTTCCAGATATAACCCCCAAGAGCTCTAGAGATAAAATAGGCCTTCTAAGTTGCACTGGGTGGTGAAAGCAAGTCAGAGCTTCCTCTATCTTTCAGTAGCTGATATGGGATATCCTGAGGAAAGGTGTGACCTGAGGTAAATGGCTCTCTCCAATCAAGGGCAGTTTCAAGAGTGGATGATTCTAGATAGTTGTCAGCTGCCACCTCGATATCGTAACTGGAAGGGGTTTGAAGGTCCTAAAGGAAGTGAATGATCAACATCTTGTCCATTACATGCCTTATCTCATGTCAAACTTGGGATGCAGTGCCATCCAGCTTAGTGCAATAAACACATTCAGACCAGTACCAAGCACAGCAATACAAGCTGGAAGAAAGGTCCTCAAGGCCAGCATCTGCTTGGTGTTAAACTGGTCCACAATGCCCAGTGGCAGTCGCCTAGTTTGACACTTTTAGCATGGAATCTCACTAGTGAGGTACAGGGTGAGAACTCTAGCTGTCTCTCTATGTTGAATACTCTAGGCAGAAATTGTCCTTTGGTCACGACAACAAATTATTCAGAGTGCACATGAAACTAGCAAAGAGTCTGTGTTCGTTTAAGGAAGCTCTGGTCTAAGACTGAAACAACAGAGGAGATATTTAAGATATTCATTCATTTTCTCAAAGAAGAACTTTTAAATAAGGTATTTTCTTCAGAGTGGCCAACATAATGATTTTGCAAGTTAAAAGATTGTTTTTTATTTTTCGGTGTGTGTGTGTGTGTGTGTGTGTGTGTGTGTGTGCATTCAGGTGAGTGCAGATATAGGCAGCCAGTATCACTGAATGCTCCTAGAAACTGGAGTTATAAGCAGTGATGATGTTCATGTTGTGTGTTCTTGGTATTTAATGTGGGCCCTCCTCCAGAGCTGTGTGCACACACCACACGTAACCACTGAGTCCCCTCTCCAGCCTCAGAGTGGTCTTTGAAAATGACAGATAAATTAGGTTACTTTTGTACCTCAAAGTCTCCATAATTTTTGAGGGAAGCGTTACTAGCACCAGCTGAAACACGCCCCCCCCCATCTTTAGATGTTGCCTCCCACCAATCACTCACCCCTTCAGCCATGTTGCCACAGGCATGTGGGCCTTTCAGCTACTCCCACTTCACTCTGCACCTGCTGGGCACCCCGCACTTGGTGTTTTTCCCCCAGACACTGACAAGGCTCCACTCAGACAAACTGCCTGCCTAGCACATCCTCAGCCTCTTAGCCCTCTCTCATGCCTTCTGTCTCTTCACAGCTCTTATAAACTGCTAACAAGGAAAAGCTGTGTGGCTGTGTCCTTTACAATCATATAAGTAGACACACACACATATAGATATATACACATGCACAAACACATATATTGAGATACACACGAACAACATACACACACACATATATATACATGCACACACACACACACACACACACACACACACATATATATATATATATATGGCCAGATATGTACAAAATATATGCACGCATTCAAATACAAATACACAGACTCATACATTGTGAATAGTTGATTCACATCATCATATCTTTTAAATCATCTCTATACTATTTATAATATCTGAAGACTATATAAATAACTACTATAACTTTTTGGTTAGGGAATAATGATGGGGAAACTCTGTACATGATCATCAGAGATGCAAGGTTTTTTCTTTTTTAATATTTATGGTCTGTAGTTAGTTAATTCATAGCGTAATACCAAGGGCCAACTATGTATAGTTATGTATATACAACCTACACATGTGTGTATGTGTACATACTAAAATGTATATGTGTACTGAACTTCTGTTCTCTGGAATCTCAATGAGTCTTGGATCAATTCCAAGTACATACCAATTAGTCATTAAGCAAATATTTGTTGAGAGAAGTGTGGACCAAAATTTAAGCTTGTACTGAACCAATGGACATAGTGTAGATTGCTATAAAGGTACAAGATTGACATTTGAATAGAAGAATGAGAATGTATCTTGGTTAGAAGGAAAGCATCTACTAAGTAGAAATGAAAACATATATCTTAAAATTCACAGTCAAGAGTTCATAGCACATCCTATCACCATATTCCGAATAGTTTATAGCACATCCTATCACCATATTCCGAATTCCTTGAAAACAAGACCCACATTCCGTTCTTGTTTGTCTCCTAAACTCCTAGCATCGCACCTTAAATGTCTTGAGCACTTACCAAATATTTGTTGAGCTTATTTGACTCAGCCCATCAATAAATCCCAGTTGGAGGAAGAAGCTGTGGGTACCTGATGCGGCATGAATGTAGAAAGCGCGAGAGTTCCCAGAGTCACTACACGTTTTTAAACATCATTTTTAATAGCTGTAGACTGGTGCACCAATTTTCCTCACTATGTTTTCAGGCAGAGACTTAGAAAAAACATTCAATATTACACTGCTGTTTAAGAGAATTTTCTAACTTTCTCAGGAATGAAAGAACCATTGACAGGAGCCGAGGAGCAAGCTGGTCAACATTTATGGGGGAGACTCTGTGCTCAGCCTGCCATGGGCAGAGCTGCAGTCTTAATGATCCAGAGGAAGGCTCGGGAGGTACTTGGCCTTGGGAGGGAGGTGTGTGGGGCATTTGGCTGAGTTCCTTTATTTTCCTTTGGTGAACCAGCCACTCTACCTCCTCAGGAGAAATTGGTAGTGTGCCTTGCCGTGGGTAAATGGCTGCCCCTCCTCTTTTAGAATAAATCCTACCCTGGGAACCTCAGAAAACAGTCCTTCAGTACTCTTTGACGACCTGCACACAGCTGTCACAACTTTAGGACTTCAGAATGAAGAGCTGAGCAACGGGAGATCAGCTTAGAAGAAATGAACATCCATCCCAAAACATCCGCTAGAAAGTATCCACCATACAGTCAAACACAAACCAAACAATATCAGGTCCAGTCTAAAGCTCCAGAGGGAAAACCAACCAAGGGCAAGAAACTCAGAGAAGAGTGGGAACCAGCATCCAACATGTGTATCGACTCCATAAAACTGACCAATGGCAGGAAGATAGCCCATGTTGGTATAAGACAAGAAACTTACTGTGAACATTCATTCTAAAATCTATGCACATTTTGAACATGAAAATATGATTAAAATCATCACTAATTTCATTCTATATTACAGTCCAAAATCTTTCTCCTCACTCCTTCCACTCCTGTGTGTGTGTGTGTGTGTGTGTGTGTGTGTGTGTTTGAGGCTAGTTCAAGCTAACCTCAGACTTTCATACTTCCTACCTCAGCCTATCAAATAAATGCTGGGATTACAGGCTTGTGACAACATGCGAGGCTTCCATAGTGAGTGTCTGTGTATATTTATGATCCCTGCAGTTCTCCACTATACCGGAACAAGGAGTATGTACTCTGCTCAGTATGTCTGTATATTCAGTTCACTCATTCCATTGATATTTTAGGAGACTTCTATGATATCTGCTGTGAGCCATTCACTGAGGGGGATTTAGAGTTCCTGAGTATCAATGCCTTGTTTAGTGACAGATCAAGATTTGCAGAAATAGGATAGAAGCACTTGGTGTGGACCACTGGGAGGCTGTGATAAGAAAGTACGGGGATCAATCACACGGTCAAAGATTTCATAAGGAGGATGGCAGCCGATCTGGAGCCAATCCAGGAAGGGATGATGAAGAGGTGAGTGCAGGTGAGGATGGACCCTGCCCAGATGTGCGGACTTGGTCAGGTGTGGGACTCAACTCAGGGTCCAGTAGAGACTGCGCATTCCTCGGTGAGTAGAGGGGTAACACTGAACTGGATTTTAGTGAGTGCCACAAGCTCCAGAGAAACACAGAACAAAGAGGAGTATGCTGAGCTCTGGCAATCTTCTAGGGAAGAAGGGAAGGGGCCGTGGTGGTACAGATAAGAGGAGGTAGCCGTAAATGATTTACAAGTTCAGTGTGCCATAACTATCTCCTTTTGCATTTCCCCTCACCTGATTTACGTTTTTCCCTTTACAAATCTTTATGTTTAAAACCTGGTGCAACAGAATCCATCAAGGGAAACCATACCTTCCATGGAGGTATTTCCTTTCTCTCCTGGAAGGAGCCCCTGTCTACAGCACAGGCTAAGGTAGAGAGAGGGACATGAGTTTGGAAAGGTTATTGGCATTGATAAGAAGAGGTCTCTATGAGCAACATATAGGCATGTACATGCATGTCTGCACTAAATCTTGGTCCACAGCTTCAATTAAGCCATGGATATTTTCTCGAGCATCAACACTCTAGGTCAACCTTTTGAAGAATTTCTACATCAATTTTATCACCTCTCAGGGTTTTTTTTTCTTTCAGTAGATATGGCTTGACAACCTGTCAGCCATACTGACATTTGGCTAATTTCAGTGGAGTAAAGAGAATTGTTTGGGAAAGGTCTAGAAGGCAAAGTGCCTCTATATTCATAATAGATACAGGTTTGTATAATGGAGACCATTGGGGAAAGATATACTGAGATCCCAGTGCAGCATTTTAAAGCATGCTTTAGATTAGCAGACAGCCTTTAGCCTCTAACAGTCTTTCTGTCTGCAGTTCCCTGACTGAAGACAGGTCCAGGCCTAAGTAAATGTATGTAGGTAGAACTCAAGAGGCTGGCGTTGTGGTAGGAGTGAAGAGACACCACCACAGGCAAGGCCATTAGCAGATGTTTCTCTAAATGTTTAGCATCAGGTGCAAAAATATAACTACTCCATGAGCCAAACCTTCTTCGACACTCGTGAACCTTTCTTTGTGAAGTCCTGTCAGCTTTGGGTTTTCTTTGAAAAGCAGGAATCAAAGTCAAACAAGACTGTGTACTGTAAACCTGACTACACTCACCAGTAGCCACTGGTCAACAGTAAGTATCTTTATGCTAAATTTGTATACTTAGAAAAATCAGGGAAAAAATTAATTAATTTACAAATGGCTCTTTTCTGCCACATGTTAATCTTGAGGCAAAAAAAAAAAAAAAGCCACTGCTCTTCTATAAAGCAACACTTATTCCAGTTTAAAAAAAAATTGAGATTGAACAATAGGCTTGGGCATGCAGAGTTGATCACAGTTGACCAGGCTTCCTTTCTCTCCACTTTCTCAGAGCCTTTGCTATGAGCACACATATGCTGTAAATGTCTAAGTTGGGGAAGGGGACATGATGCCCACTCGAACTATTTCTGACTCCAAAACATGGAGCTTTTTAGCTCAATTGTTTGTGTGTTAAACACAGAAAGAGCTATCAAAATGGGTGAAAACCCTGCACGTTGCAAACCTGTGCTGGGGTTCAAAGTCAACACTGGGATGTGTGGCTACTGGAATGACCAGCCGTGTGTCCCTGTGCAGTGCTTGTTCCCCAAGACTGTCCCATCTAACAGGCATTGAGTTCTGGGGATGGAGGAGGAGAGGAGGGAGGGTCTGGACTGCATCAGAGGTCTCTGAAGCATATGGAGCAGCATACATGGGTAATTCTGTGCTCGTGGACACATGACCACATGGCAAATTCTTCAGATTTTCAGTTTGAACCACCACACCAGTTTGGTCTTTCATGCTAAAAGCTGGGCCCTATCACTCCACAATGATGTAGACTTATGTACAAATTCATGTTTAATTCTTTTAAGCTAACCCTGAAAGCAGCAAGTACTGTCAGAGTTGGCAAGGGGGCTGTAAATTTATGTTTTAATTGCTCGGTCAGAAGGTAGACACGGTGTCTGTGGTAAAGGCTTTGAAATGATCGCTGAAGGAGGAAAGGCTCCTGGCACACAGAGCCTATTCATGGCATGTTTATGGTCTCTACCTGTGAAGGCAACGGCCTCAGAAGGTGTAGTAGCAAGGAAATTGATGCAGATTTCTTGTTCATCAGATTCTGCCCAAGCAGATTTGATTCTACAAAAAGATGTAAAACTGGGAGTGGCCTTGTGGATTTGAAGGGAAATGTTGCTATTATGAACAAAATAAATAAGTAAATTTTGAATTGGTATAAAAATAGAACATTGACAAGAAGTTTTCTAGAAAAAAAATTAATGGAGGGCTCTTTCTCTCTCTTTCTTTCCTTTCTTCTTTCTTTCTTTCTTTCTTTCTTTCTTTCTTCCTTCCTTCCTTCCTTCCTTCCTTCCTTCCTTCCTTTCTTCCTTTTTCTCTTTCTTTCTTTCTGTGAAGTGTGTAACTCAAGTACAAGGGTTCAAACTCACAAAGGCACTGCCTGTTGGCAAAGAAACCCCAAGCTATTGCTAATGACACACAGAAGAACTCCTCTGGACACTGGAGTAAGGACTCAGAGAAATCAATGAGATTGATTGTACCCAACTAAAACCTTGACTTTATATAGCAAAGTTGAGAAATTCAAGTCAATCATGTCTTTGGCTCGCCTCTATAAAATCCCTTGGGTTGGTCAATACCCAGGGCCCATGGCCCACCCTAAAGCTCCCACACGCCCAGCCCCCAGCACAGCTCTCCCGGGGCAGATGGTACAGAAAGTAGAAGGTCATTAACGGCCTCATCCCCATTATCACAGGCCCAAAGACCATCCTGATGCACTCTGCTCTAGGAGGCCTAGAAAACCCGCATCTTTCATAGTAATGACTTCCAGTTTACAGCCTTCATTTGTTATATTTCCTCAATAGCTGTTGTGTTGAGATTAACTGCATAAATGGTCTGCAGCTGTCTGTTATGAATTAAGGGAGTTTAATCAAAGTATTTCTAATGTACAGCATAATGATAATACATGGGGGAAGTAGTATTTAAGAGATAATGATGGCTTCAGAAGATCACTGTTGTAATGTTTAGTGCACATGCCTTCAGCATTGAATTTGTTGTTGTTCTGAATATGCTTAATGGATCACTGAAAAGCTGCCTAATGCGGGATTGTTTGATGGGACTGACAGAACTGGAATTAGCCCATTGCTGTTTACTGCATACAGCCATTAAGATTAATTGCTGCCAGATAATTTTGACTGTTTTTATCTTCTGGAAAAAGTGTCACTAATGGGTTTATAAATTGGTTCACTATTACTAATAGTAAGGCCAGTGTGACAGGATAGAATGTCAGCTAATTCTAAAGATAAAGGTAAAAAGTATAAACTACTGTATGGCTTGCTGGTTTTAAGGGATACTGTTATCTAAGAACAGACAGACTGATATATGATGCTCATTAATGCTACTTCCTGAGGTTCGGGTTGAACCTAATAGATGCTAATAAACTCTTATTTGATGTCCCATTAAAAAGCTCAATCTGTTTTCTGCATTAATGCCCGGTGTTGTTTATCACAACTTTGATGACTGAACCCCAAATTCTAATCTGTTTTGTCACTAAGTGCTGTCTGAGCACCTGGTCTTGGGGCTTATTGATACGAAGCTCAGAGAACTAAATCAGAGAGCTAAGAAAGTGCGTGAATTTATAAGTATAAGGCATGAAGCTCTTCTGACATGTTCCTAATTCAGACATTGGTTTGTGTAATGCAAGCTTCCAGAAACACTATGTGGATATTCTACTCATTGTGTAGAGATCGTCCTCAGTTAAATTTCAAAGATTTAGGTAATGTAGCTTAGTGGCTAGAAAAATTCTTCTCATCTCATTTCTTACCTCATTATAGAGTTTCAAAGATTCTGTGCATATTTTCTAAGAAAATGAAAAGGATATAACCATTTTCCAAGGATATGATCCTAGCAAATGACTCACGATGACCCCAGAGCTGCCACTGGAACTTTCATTTGGGCAGAGTTTGCAACGCCCATGCCCTGTAGTCTTCAGGAAGAGGTCTTCATGTCTCTCCACCGGTCCTAGTCTTACTCATTATTCTAAATCTCGGGAAAGTGAACAAGTACCTCCTTTGGCTTCTACTCTAAGGATGAATGCAATCTCCTCCTATTTAAGCTACGAAAGGAAGGCAGCCATATTTTCCTGGGAGCATCTTAGAACTCAAAGATATCCTATGAAAATTCTTAGCTGCATGTGGTCAGATATACTGGATAAATGTAAAGATGTTTTTCTATGCAAGAAACCTCTGTTTCACTATCTGTCTCAGGCTTGCTCTGGTGGTTTAAAGATTAGTTGTTATTATACTGTCTGTCTCTGACAACTTTTGTTACCTCCAGATGTCCCCATGTCATCCTCTGCCCCAAGAAGGAAATGTTGTGAGTCCTTTACTGGTTTACACTGCAGTTCTTGGGGTCAACAGAACATCACCAATCAGTTCTGTGCTTCTAGATTTGAAGAAAGATGTGTGCATATCTCCCACCATACTTTCAGTCTCTTTCAGAATCTGGAATGCCTGGGTTGGGGTCCACATTTCCAAGACGTGACACCAGAGCCTCACGTAAGAGCTTACATATGACTTAACTTGTGAATGCATATATCTATTGGACTGAAAATGAAAACAAAACAGGCCCAGTTATGGTTGGAAGCTGCTTATAATCCTAGACAGTGTAGGTGGAGATCCATAAGCTAACCTGGGGTGAAGAGGACTCTCCCTTTCTCCCGTTCTCCATCTCCCTCTCCCTCCCCCTCCCCCTCACTCCCTCTCCTCTCCATCTCCATCTCCCTCTCGTTTCCCTCTCCCTCTTCCCTTTCCTCTCCCTCTTCCTCTTACTCTCCCCATTCCTTTCTCTCACCCTCTCTCTCAATGCTCCTGCCTGGGGTGAACAGGAGACTAGACTTCCTTGAATACAGTTGAAAAATGAGTGCTGAGATTTGGACTCAATCCAGGCCCACAGTTTTAAACAATCTCCATTTGTTCTTCATCTCAGTAACAAAGAGGAAATTTTCCCCAGCAGGTACTTCAAGACTCTCCATGTTAGGGGTATTTAACAGGGACACTGCAGCCATAGGCACATAGCACTGCTGCTGGGAAGGAGCTGTGTTTGCAGCATCCCTTGACATCTGCCTCATTTCAATAATTTCCAGCCATCAAACCTCTGTCTGAATGAGCATTAGGAAACAGAGCCATGTTTGGTTACTAATTTGAGCCTCTCACTCACTCGTGCCTTTCTCTTTCTCTACAGTTTGAATTTCATGCTGGCGAAGGGGCCCTGGTGATGTTTTAAATGCCTGCAGCTTTCCATCCTTGTGACCAGACCAGACATGTTCCTATCATCTGCATCATCACGGGACAAGGTAAGGCCTGGTGTGAGTGTCTACCGTTTCCTTCTGTTAACTGTCAGCTTCCTTTGAGTGATGCAGACATTTCTTTATGTACGAGAGAGCTGAGACTGAAGCCTCATTTTATATGAGGCCATGCAGGGTCATCTGAAGTCTCCCCCAGGTGAGATTATGCTCTTCACTTATTACAAACCTGAATTTGAAGCTGTGACCTATGAGCTTGCTCCATGCCAATGACCAAATGCTCTGAAATTGATTTGCTGTAAGACATGATGAGCTGCTCCAACTTGCCAGAAGGAGCGGAATATTTCACCTGTGGGAGAGGCACCCCTCGCTGTCTCTTCTGATAGGGAAACATCTCAGAAGAGAAGTTAGCAGGACCAAATCAGATCTACCTGCAAAGGCTGGATCAGGATGCAAAGCTCCTGCCTCTCATTCCCACCCACAGCGGATTTTACCTCACAGTGAGCCTCTTGGAGGTTATTGTGGTTGGTCCATCCAAAAGAATCTTGAATATTCAGAGCCACCCTAATTTATGATTGTATGTTCACTAGTGTCAGAAGTCTGGGTGTGCCGGTTTTCAGCTTATCTCAGTGGCATGTATCTCCGGTGTGTCTGGTTGTCATGCTTCATGTCTCTGGTTTAAGGAGTTTAAGATCACATCCTGTGTTCCTGTGCATTCATTGTATGCATCCTGTAAAACTCATTCCCTTTACACTGCAGGAAGCCTAGAGAGATGGAGGTGCACTCCACCATGCCCAAGCCTATCATGTAGCTGGTGGTCTTTGTTATTTCTTTGTTCTATGAAATTCCATAGCATTCTGCAATGGTTGTGGGGATTCTGGGAAGCTGCTTAAGTATTAGTGGTCTGGTTGGCTGAGTTTCTCTCAAGCCTGCTCTATCTGCGATATGGTGCCCAGCACTTCTCTTTGCAATTCTGAGAAAAGGAGTGGTAAATTAAGACTGTCCCCCAAACCTACATAATCCTTCAAGAGGTACCTAAGCAGATGCAGAAGGAGTATTAAAACACTGTAAAAAATTACATATAGAGAACTGACGGGGTTGGAACACTTATGTTATCCTTTGTTCTAGCCAAAGAATCTCTTTAGGAGAGATGGTTCTGCCCACTGATTAATAATTGACACTTGGGAGGAAGTACACCTTCTGAACAACTCCTCAAAGGGCCATTATTATAACTAAGTTCGGCTTACCTGTAGCAAATGGCTTTTTTCAAATCATCTTTGACTTTTGGAAGCACTGAAGTCTTCTTCTGTGGAGGACACACATGGACAAACACACAAAGACAATCTCAAGGCTCTCACTTCAAAAGAAATAAAAAGTAGCTTATTCTGAAGCCAAATGTATGTGATCGTGGCTGAGGAAACATGGATCTAAGTTATCCCAGGTCCCACGTTCTCACTTGGATACTGCTTCATGGGGTTTCATAGTAACAGGGCAAAGAAAGTCATTAATTAAGGCAATCCAGGACTTGAGTTTAGGAAACCTATATTTTAGGTAGATCTTCCTATCTCAGTAAACCTAATGAAGACAATCCCTCACAGTCATCCCCAGGGATTAATCTAATATAGATAATCCCTCAAGGATGTGCCTAGAGTTTCCCATTTAATCCCGTCGCCTATCAAGTTGGTTATCCATATGAAGCATCAGGCTCCCCCTGACTTCTCAGATCTTGGGGAAAGCATGTAACTGTAGCCTGTCTTGGAAAAAGAACAAATTCAGGTTCCCTCAGATGATTTGCATTTGCAAACTCACTGTGCCCACTGAGAAGCAAGAAGGAAGAGGATGGGAAGACACAAAGATAATGGAATAAGGAAGAAATAGGTCAATGGGTGAAATTTTTCTGATATTTCCATTGGAAAGTCCAGTTTGTGATTCCAGGATGTTAAGGGAAAGGAGACCTTAAACAACCAGTTGGTAGATCTATCTGGCCTCCTCTAAATGCAGAGGCTAAGAGAGTGTGAGGGTGTAGACGGCTTCCCAGGGGAAGGGTGGTCTACTTTGGAACTGTGGAAGCAGATATTCAGTTAATATAGGCTACATTTATGAGCAAACGTAGGGTGTGAGTTCAAATCTACTAGACCACTGGATGAGTTTATGATTAATACATTTTAGAATCATGTCCCCTCTTTTCATGTCTTTCTTTTCATATTGTTAATGTCTGCTCTGTAGGAGGAGCTGAGGTGGGAGGAGTTAGGAGAGGAAGTGGAGGAGTGAGAGAGGGCAGAGATGGAGGAGGATGGAAAGCCACACAGGTATGGAGAGCAGTGCAGGTAACTACTTTTATTTAGGTTAGCTAATTGGGAAACAACTCTCTTTGTATGGGCATATTGTTATTGAGCTTTACCAAACATATAAAGCCTTTGATTAATCTTTAAGCATTAGAGTCTCATTTTTTTTCTACTGGGCCTGTGTGGATGGTGAGATGATCTGGGAAATGCAGAGCCATCTCCCATACTGACGTCTCATGGGTGACAGGGCTGGTGTTTCTGGCGAGGCCATTCTTAACTGTGGTGCACACGTGGACTCTGGCCAAGAAACATGCCGGCTAAGCTAGGCGGAGCCACCGCAGCTTAGATAGTTGGCTTGAGCAGCGGCCAATTTTTAATTCTTTACTTCAACATGCTCTCCCAGTACTGTGTAATCATGTTCTTTACTGAATACCATGTATTTAAAATACCTAAACTGAGATCATCTGAAGCAGTACTAACCATTGTCCCAATGATGCATGGGCCTAAATGTCGTGTCCCAGTGCTATAACATCTGACCTCATCCAGACTAGGTAGCATGTGAGAAAAGTATTCTCCCAGTCTGCTGTTTTACTTAGTCTGCAAGAACTAGTGATTAGGCAACAAAAAAACCAGTAATGTAAGTATTCATCTGAATCCTCTGGAGGGCTGTGTAGCCCCATCCCCAGAACTTCCAGTGCCTTGGATGTAGAGTACAACCTGATAACTGACTTTTTTAACAAGGTTCTTGGTAATGCTAATGTAGATGCTATGGCCCACACTTTGAGAGCCATAGATTTCTGTCACAGAATCACTGTGGGCATACCAAGAAGCCATGCAGGGTCTAGGAAGAGCTATGCGGCTGTAGAATTAAGAGTCACAAAAGAAAGAAAGACAAGAAAGTCAAGTAGCCTGAGAAGCCTTCAAGCAAAATGATCTTGTTTGCTTAAACCACAAAAGGGCCAGAAACTTAAGTCTCTAATGACCTACTGTGCTGTGACAAGGGACAGGAGTAAGGTGGCAACATAATAAAAGAGATTCAATTTTACACAAACAAGGACAGCCTATTGTCAAGTAATCAGATTAGATCAACAAGACATTATGATTTTGTTGTTGCTGTTGCTGCTGTTGTTGTTACTGTTGTTGTTGCTTTTACTGTTGCTGATGTTGCTGATGATGATGTTATTGCTGTTATTGCTGTTGTTGTTGATGCTATTGCTCTTGTTGCTCTTGTTGCTGCTGTTGTTGCTGTTGATGTTGTTACTGTTGTTGATAATGTTATTGCTG
>NW_021620443.1:1227932-1263619 GCF_004785775.1 Grammomys surdaster | reverse complement strand
TGTTGTTGCTGTTGATGTTGTTACTGTTGTTGATAATGTTATTGCTGTTATTGCTGTTGTTTTGATGATCATGTTACTGTTGTTGTTGCTGTGATTATTGATGTTGTTGCTGATGCTGTTGTTGTTATTGCCACTGTCCTACTATGGCACAACATGAAAATCTTTGGCCCCATAATTCTAAAAAGGCAGGTATGAAAGTGTAAGAAACAACATGGAATGCAGTAGAGGGAGAGCCCAAGGATTGAGACCGTCTTAAATGGCAAATGTGTTCAAACAGAGACATCACTAATGCATCTTTGTCAACACAAATGCTTCATAATTGTGCTGTCATCCTAAATTGTGATGAACTTTGCCCTGTCAAGAACAGGCTGGAGGGATGAACTAGGGAAGACAAACTGCAGAGAGCCTTGGAATGAGAACCACAGACCTATCTACACCATGTGTCCTGAACATTTGGTGAGTTATCTTGATATTTTGAGAGTCAGGTTCTTTTCCTTGTGTGTAAACTAGGACAATAATATCAGCACACCAAAATATTGCAAAGATCCAAAGAGATAATAGAGGAGAAGTGGCTTGGAGGACTGCAAAGTGTAAAGAGCTGCCTTTAGCTGAGCAGCAGCAAAAGGAGCAGGCCACTCTAGGCACTTCTGGGATTACACTGGAATGTGGTAGAGAGTAGTTCTCAGACTGAAGTTTAATGTCAGTGCAAGGATGGTTGTGTTTGGAGCTTTGGTGATGGCAGTTCAGTTCAGTTCACTAGAGACTCAGTTTTACAGTAGTCAGAGCAAGATCCTTGTCTTGTCTTCTTTACCCCCATTCTCCACCCCAAAAGATCTGGTGAATGTCTTTTTTCCTCTATTGCTTTCCATGTTCTTTGTCACGGAGAAAGCAATTGACGATCTATGTGTGACACTGTGCTGTGGCTCTGTTTGACCTGAGTTTTCATCTCACCCATTTGCCAATATGATCCCCCACGACTCTTCTATCTGTAAGTGTTTCTAACTTGATTCTTGACGTCTGATGATAAAGATTTTATTTTTTTTGAATTAAGGACCCAAACCAAACAAATACATAAGACAAAAACTTGTTAGTTTTCCTAACATTTCATTGAAAAGAAGCATTTAAAAAAAATGACAAGAGCAGGATTTAGGCTATGAGATGAAGCTTTTGTTTGATGGGTTGGTTTGTGTTCATTTGTGTTGCATACATATCAAAATAACTCCACCCATTCCTCAAATGTACAGAGATCAAAGCTGTATCCTGAGCTGCAAATGAGAGGACATGGAAGTTGGCAAAATTGATTCGTAATTCCAAATAGAAATAGTTTAGAGTTGGCTCCATGGGTTCAAATGGAACCTATGCAGTTACTCACGACCCTGGGCTTTCAAAGATTCTATATACTCTTAGCACCATATCTTCATTGTTTTGAATATTGTTCTTTATTATTTAGGTACACAAGGCCATATTTTTCATTTTATACTGGGCCTAGATCTCTAGGCTGGACAATGGCTTTCTAACATACTCTAAACCACTGATCACAGTTGTAGTCTCCAAGACCAGATAAGCAGATGAGGAGACCTATAGCTTAATATATATATATATGTATGTATACACACACACACACACACACACCATGCACATACAGCAAACTGGTCCTAAGGCCCTCCACTGGTTAATTTCTGGCTTGGAACATAGGTTTAGAGTAGGTAGCCTGGATTCAATAGTGAACAAGGTTGTAGCTGCATGACCCTACACCATTTACTTAGATCTGTCATAGTCTTACCTGCACCAGTTTGTAAACTTGGGTAAGAGCATGGGGCTATACCACAGGCTTCTGTTAGCATCGTATGAGGTCGTGTGCAGGAAGATCCTCCTAATTTCTGTACAAACTTAAAAGAAGTAGAATTTGTTTCATTTTTGTTCTTACAAGGAGTTTTTGTTTTGTTTCATTTTGTTGGATATTTACATATGTTTGGGTGTTTGGGTCTCTATTTGTTACAAGGACTGGCATCATTGGGTTCACATGATCTTCCTACCTCAACCTCCTAGTACCTGTGGCTACAACTGTATACATAGTAGCTAGAGCTACAGGTGTGTACCAGACCTCATTCTAAGTCATATTTTCTGCCAGGATATTAACCCTTTCTAATATGACCTCATATTATTTGCAAACTCCAACAGGAAATCTCTCTGAGAAGCTTCCAGAATGCGTATTAGAATGAGGAAGAAGTGCTTGAATTATATCCCCTTTTCCTCCCTTTCAAAAACCAATCCTTTTGGGATAAAAATTAGCAACACTTTGAAAAAGTGAGAGCTAGTCTCCTCTGTTGGTGTAAATATTTAAAACTGGCCACGGGCCAAGCCGACTATCTAAGCTGCAGTGGCTTGGTATAACTCAGCAGCCATGTTTTGTGGCTGGAGGCCACGTGTGCGCTGCAGCCAGAAACACCAGCCCTGCCACCTACTAGACGACAGTGTGGGAGATGGCTCTGCCAATCTTCCACGCTGTATCCATGTAAGGAGCAGGCCCTTAAACAGGACCAACTCCATTTTGTAATAGGAAACTTGTAGAGACTAGTCTGGTACTTGTAAAGACATGTCTGGTACTTGTAAAGGCAAGTCTGGAAATGAAGCTGTGCTGAGATAACCAGACACGAGTGGTTATCTGCCATGTACGTCAGGAGTAACACCAAATCCAACATAAAAGAGAAGCCCTATCAGAGCACTTCATTCACACTTGTAGCCATGACTGGCCAATGTGATCCTCCAGACAAAGCCTCCCCAGCACCCGGTCATCAAAGAGTTAACTGAAAGACCTATGCCTCCAATTTCATGGCCAAGCTCCAACTTCAAACCAAGAGACCAGTGCCTCCAGCTTCTTCGTGGTCAAGTACCCTATGAGGTCAAATTATCTGGAAGCCACAGCCTGACCCCGCCTTCCCGGACTCCGGACCTGTAACCCAAAACCAGCATAAGGACTCAGGTTGTATAATCTATGAATGAATGATGTGTTTATTGCTGTGCTTATGTCTTTGGTAATTAGCAACTTATTATTTGTGTTTATTGTACATATTGTTAGAGACAATAGATAGGAAATGTGGCAATATCTTGTTGTAGTAATAGCTTTACCATTTCTAATAATATATTGCTTGCTGTGCATTATCATTAAAGAAGTAACTGAATTCCACAAACCCTCTGTCTCTCTCTTTTTTTTTTTTTTTGGTTTTTGAGACAGGGTTTCTCTATGTAGCTGTGGCTGTCCTGGAACTCACTCTGTAGACCAGGCTGGTCTCGAACTCAGAAATCCGCCTGCCTCTACCTCCCAAGTGCTGGGATTAAAGGTGTGCGCCACCACTGCCTGGCAAACCCTCTGTCTCTTGGCGTACTCTCTCTTCCCTCTCAAGGAGCTGATGGTCTCACAGTCAAATCCAGTATACGATTCCTGAGGGGAGCAGGACCTGTTGCTCCTCAACCCCTTGCTCGTAATAGATAAGAGTCCCTGTTCTCAACACTCCGCAAGGCTGGGCATTGCCCAGACCATCTCGCCATCCACACAGGCCCGGTAGAAAAAATGAGACTCTAATGCTTAAAGATTAATCAAAGGCTTTATATGTTTGGTAAAGCTCAATAACAATATGCCCATACAAAGAGAGTTGTTTCCAAATTACCTAACCTAAATAAAAGTAGTTACCCGCACCACTCTCCATACCTACGTGCCTTTCCATCCTCCTACATCTCTGCCCTCTTCCACTCCTCCTCTTCCTTTTTTCTCTTCCTCTCTTAACTCCTCCCACCTTAGCTCCTCCTACACTCCTCTGCCAGGCTCTACACCCTCAGTGTTGAGTACAAACCAAAAGCAGAGATTAAATGGATCGTGAATTCCAAACCAATATATACACCTCTTACACACACACAAACACCACACACACACACACACACACACACACACGGTCTCAGACACTGGGGGGTGGGTTCACATGTGTCAGCTCAGGTGTCAGCCCATCTTAAGTCCATCAGAAAAAGGAATGTAGTTTGGCATACACACATAATATTCATATATTTGTTGACCTAAAATCTCAGAAGCTTAAAGATCCCCTGGGGCTCAGGCCCATTCTCCAAGCTAAGGCTTTGAGAACAGATAAGACTTTCTATAGTTTATACCCCCAAAGGACTTTCCAAGGTAATAAAGAAATATTTTCAGATCCATGCTTAATGCAGCTAAATTCACAATAGCTCGAGAATAGAATCAAGCAGGATGTTCATCAACTAACTTATGGCTAAGGAAAATGTGATACAAATACATAATGGAATGTTTCTCAGATGAAGAGAAAAGTGAAATAATACAATTTGCAGATAAAGAGTGGAACTGGAAAAAATTATACTGAGTAAGGACACCCAGACTCAGAAAATTTAATGTGGCATGTTCTCTCCCATATGTTGAGTTCTCTAGAGTGCCTATGGTCACTACAAATTGACAACCTCATGGTCTGAATGCTTTAATAGCTGGGGCTTCTTAAATATAGGTAAATTGAATCCTTACTTACAGCTTATGCCAAGAGGATGACTCATCTTATTCTGACATCACATTATCTGCGAATTCCAAAAGAAAATTTCTCAGAGAAACTTCCAGAATGTATAGTATAACAAGAAGGACAAAGAATCTTATAAAAAAGAGAAATGTATATTAGAACAGGAAATATTTTAATTATATTCCCCTCTCCTCCCTTTTAAATAAATCCTTTGGGCTAACATTAGCAATACTTCGAAAAAAGGAATGTAGAGAGGGAGAATATCAGGACAGAAAGGTTCAAACATGGGGGTAGAAGGGTATAGGGTCTGGAAAAATGAGGTATTTTGGAAGACTTAACCAAAAGAGAGTAAAGTACAAAGCATATATAGAACCCTATTATTTTCAACCCAAGGGATAAAATCATTAAAACAAAATAGTAGAATATGGGTGGTGTTATCGGAGAAGGGTGCTATAGTTCATGTTTGTTAAAGATGTAAGTGGAAATAGGATGAGCTGGAATAAGAAAGAGTAGGGAATTAGCCAAAACTAAAATAATACATGAAGAAGACATGAAGATCAACTAGTCTATAAGTTAATTAAAATATATATAATACATAGACTTTTTAAAGTTGAGCAGAAGTACTTTCCATGGGTCTACAATGTTGTTCCTAAAAGGCAAGTGCTTTTAAATGAAAACCCCAGGCTTGGTGTTAAGTATATGGTACTTCTCTATAAATTATTGGTCAGGGAGGTCCCAGAGGCACCCCAAATACCACAGGCTATTGCCGTTACTCATTACCAGATGGTAAAACCCTGTTGTTAAGACACCCTCCACTTTCAATGTAGAAAATAAGAATTCAGCCCCAAACTGATCAAGAATCTTTCTCTCTTCTGGCTGGCTTACATAGTGCCCAAGATGATATTCAGGTTGCTGGAAGAGAAAAGACATTAATAGCCTTATTCATTGCTGGGCCCTGCAGGCTACAATACTGACCTGCTAGCAAGATGTGCCCACAAATGCGACAGTGGCGTGTCACTTAGAGGAGTAAACAACCATTTCCGATGGGATATGAGCTTACTCCTCAGAGATTTCGTGCCTGTACTTAAAACCCAGTCTAAAGCCCATGACTAGGGAGATTGTAGACTCTATGTGAGAACCTGCTGTTGTTATTTTGAAAAATGATTATTTTCTCAAACCACATACTAAGTATTTATGCTTATATCCACATACCAGTTCTGCTCTCAACTTAGGTCAGAGAAGTTCATTTTTGCACTAACTCACACCTTACACCAAGAGGGTGACTCTCCTTATTTCTACATGACATTATCTCCATATTCCAAAAGAAAATGTCTCTGAGAAACTTCCAGAATGTATAGTATTATTTGATGTGCAATGTAGTATTATAGAAATATTTGGTTAACAGTTAATCCAGAGACTCACAACTAACCTGAATGTCAAATATAAAATAACACTGCATTTCCAGGTGTAGATGGATCATCCAAATCAGTTTCCCCCAATTCAAGACTCAGAGAATGTCACAGAACACAGTGTGAAAAGAATATAAGTGCCACCATATTGAAATAAGATCTATGAGATGCTGAATTCTAGATGTGACATGGCTGTTCCTCACATCAACTCAAAGCAGGTGTGTTAACCTGCATAAGACTTGTATAAGACCAAGCCAGTCAAAATCCTAACATGGATGGAGGTGGGATCTCTGAGACCCTACACCTATCACAGGAGCTATTGGCAGTTGATATCTGCTAAGGGAGAGAAAGCCACTCTCCTTTGGAGATGTGGTGCTAGGGGGTTTCTTATGTCCAGGTGCATGGCCTCAACCATGCACATTAGGGTAGTACTAGCTCAGGGTTATAATATCAGAAATGAGATTAAAAGGTAGCATGGATTTGTGAGGGTGACGGGGTGGAAGTGCTGGGGGACTTGGAGGGAGAGATATAATGGTAGTGTCTCAGTTAGGGTTACTATTGCTGTGATGAAACATCATAACCAAAAGCAAGTTGGGAAAAAAACAGGGTCATTTAGCTTCCTCTTCCATATCACAGTTCATCATCAAAGAAACCAGGACAGGAACTCAAACATGGCAAGACCTGGAGGCAGGAGCTGATGTATAGGCCGTAGAGGGGTGCTACTTATTGGTTGGCTCAGCCTTCTTTCTTATAGAACCCTGGACCACCATCCCTGAAATGGTACCACCTACAATGGGCTGGACCCTTCCTCATTGATCACTAATTGAGAAAATGCCTTACAGCTGAATTTCCTGGTGGAAATTTCTCAATTGAGGCTCTCTCTACTCTGATGACACTAGCTTGTGTCACCAAACTAGCCAGTACATATATGTATTTTGCATACACATACAAACACACACACACATATATATATACATATACATGCACATACATATACATACATGTACATACATGCATATATACATGTATACACATACACATACATAAAACATATACATATACTTATACATATATACTTTTAAAGAATAACAAAAATTTACAAAGAAGGTGGAGGAAGAAGATGCCAACTCATGGCTAGAAAGATATCTTAGTGTGTAAGGCATCTGTCATGAAGCCTGATCTAGAACCCATGTGGTGGAAAGAGAAGACAATCCACACAAGTTGCCCCTGACATCCACATGCATGCTATGGCATGAGTATGTACTTTCCAACACATGCAATAAAAAATTAATCATGTGCATGATCTAAGGCAAACTCCAAAGCATCTCCCAGCCCTTTAAAAACTGAGTGCAAAAGAATCAATGGCCAGTAGGAAAAAACATCAAGTCAGCTGTCCATCAACATAGCTTATGTTCCCTCATGATCCATTCTGTTGCTGATGGTTCAGCTTGCTTTCAGAGTGGTGAGTTTTGCTCTGGAAAGCATGATTGATGTTGTCAGGCCTCCATGGGATGCATCATTAGTTGGTGGTGGGGAAGCTCAGATGGTAGGAGCTCCATGGTAATGAGATGAAGGTTAGAGGTTCAGTGCCCATGTGGGCCACTTAGTGTTTGTCTCATTCATGTCCCCAGACTATTCCTAGTATGAGCCACCTGTCCACAAAATGTGTCTCCAGGAGGGGAGGCAGGATGTATAAAGAATTTGGCTGGTTCTCTACAGATCAGTCATGTCTGGAAATCCACCCTTCTGGGAGCCCCTGGTGGCTAATGAGGAACCGGGTAGCTTTCAAAAAACTCATTCTTATGACCACCCTGTGCAACTCTCCCTTCATTTACATCCTCAGAAAAAGCATCTACAAATGAGATAGTGCCAGACAGACAGTAGTAAGGTGAATTGCACTGCAACTAAGCAGTGTTTGCTCTTCACTGTGCAGAAAACACCCACCATGTGTGCTTGTGAATTATTTAGTCAGTGTAGAGCATAGTGGCACTATAATCTCTGCCCTTAGAGATTGAGGTGGGACCCTGTCTCTGATACAAGTAGGAAATGAAATATTAAACTGGAAAATACTCACTTAAATGTAACTGAAATTTTAGTGGGAAAGGGAAAATACTTCCTGGCTTCTTAGAAAAAAACAAAGCAAGTGTGTTACATTCAAACTTGTTCTCTGTAATTTATGTCTGTGTACTTCTCCCACACTCACCACTGTCCAGCTCAAATCCAGCTGTGATCATAGTGGACCGCAAGTGCACACAGATCACCAGTATTGCATCTTTCTCCATCCCTAAGAATAATTTCTCATTATTATTAGAAGTTATTAATGTGATAACTTAATATCACATTAATTGAGTGAGTTATTAATGTCTGATGCTAAGGTTTAAAATCCAAAGTCATATGCACTTTCTCTGCAGGTTGTAACTTGTGCCTCTGTTTCCTTTATTTGTTTTGACTGTCAAGTACAGTACAGAAGTACAAACTGGTCCCTAAGATTTGCGGGATGGTGAAACTAGCTAATTTACAAAACTCTTGAGAAAATTACCTGAGGCGTGTTACTTGCTTAATACAAACAAAACATTATTTTTCATCACCATCTTACTCAAGTCTTTACTTATAGAAAGGACTTGGGCAATAAATCATTTAAGTCTTTCTGTAATGATCCTACTCAAGTTAGTTTGAGCAAGTTTTCTTCCCTGTAACTGGGACTCCTCACGAGCAGAGAGGCTGAATAGTGTACCAAGGACATTCCTATCCTAGGGCTTGGTTAGCATCAACTTAGACAGTGCAAGGAAGTGCTCAGGAAATCACTTGTCATATTTTAATGTTTGACATTTATATGCAAACACTTAAGCTTCTTGTCTTTGATAAAAGCATTCACCTGTGTTACTCACCTGTTTGGGATCACATGGCAATGCTTCATCAGCCACAGCCATTATCTCTGACTTTGTGGACATTGTGAAGGAAGAAAGAAGTCTTTGTAAGCAAACAAAATTTCTTGCCATGGTCTAGACATTTATGTGAAACTTCAGCAACTTGGAAAATCTACACAGTTCAATGTGTTTAAAAAACTGGATTTATGGAGGGGTACACCTTTAATCTCACCATTTGGGAGCCAGAGGATGATGGGTCTTTTTGAATTCTATGCCAGCCTGGTCTGCATGGTGAGTTCCAAGATGGCCAAGGCTACATAGAGAGTCCTTATCTCAAAATGCCCCTGATTATTAATGATATTTTGTTATGCTTACAGACAGGAACCTAGTATAACTGTCCTCTGAGAGGCTACACCCAGCAGCCAATGGAAAGAGATGCAGAGACCCACACGTAGACATTAGATGGAGCTCAGAGAGTCCTACAGAAGAGTTGGGAGGATTGAGGGGTCCAAATAGGACCCAGGAAGACCAACAGAGTCAATTAACCTGGATACTTGGGGACTTCTGAAGACTGAATCAACAATTAAAGTGTGAGCATGGGCTATACCTAGGCCCCCTGCACATATGTAACATATGAGCATCTTGGTCTTAATGCAGATCCTCCAACAACTGGAGTAAAGGCTGTCCTTGAGCCTGCTGCCTGCCTGCCTACCTGTGGATCCAGTGCCCCTAAATGGACCACCTTGTCTCGACTTAGTGGGAGAGGATGTTCCTAGTCCCACAGAGACTTGATGTGTGTGTGTGTGGGGGGGGGGTGTTAGTGGCATGTGTGATGACACCGAGACAGGGGGGCTTCTCCTCAAAACAGAAGAGGAAGGTGAAATGGGGGAGGACTTGCATGAGGGGGTCCTGGGAGGAGAGGAAAGGCTGATATAAGGTTGTAAAGTGGATAAATAAAAAAAAGAAATAAAATAAAAAAAAGTTCAACAAAAAGAAGCAGATTATACACAGCTGACAAAAGAAGCAGTGAATTGTAAACCTAACTTGAGTAATTCACTCAGAATATAGCACACATACACACAGAGGTATTAAAGAAAAATAATGTCCCCTATTCATCAAGTAAAAGTATCTTAGTTAGGGTTTAATTGCTGTGAACAGACACCATGACCAAGGAAACTCTTAAAAAGGATAACACTTACTTGGGGGTGGCTTACAGGTTGAGATGTTCAGTCCATTATCATCATGGTAGGAAGCAAAGCATGGCAATGTTCAGGCAGATATGTTGCTCTAGAAGAAGCTGAGTATTCTGAATCTTGATCCAAAGGCAGCCAGTAGGAGACTCTCTTCTGTACTGGGTAAAGCTTGAACACCAGGAGACCTCAAAGCCCACCCCCACACTAACACACTTCCTCCAACAAGGCCACACCTTTTAATCATCCCACTTCCTGTGGACCAAGCATATTCAAACCACCACAAAAGGTTCCACCAAATTAACAGAACCAAGAACCAAGAGAATATTTAAACATAAATTCATTGCTAATTTTTCAAAACTGAGTAAAGCAAGAGCCTTCTGAACAAAGAAGCCCCATCACAATTTCCAAACAAATAAAAATAATTTTATACAGGCACCCATCAGATCAAAATAAGAAGCTTAAAACAAAACAAATATCTTAAAACAGTAAGAAATAAAAGAAAGATTGTCTTCAAGGGAAACACAAAGGTACCTACTAGGAACTTCTTGTCTAGTCTAAAAGATCCAGAAGAAAGTTGAATAAAGGGTCAATCTATTTCCAACTGAACTACCATCTGTACATGGGGAGTGAAATAAGAATCTTTTCAGGTCAATATTTAGAGATTACCATAGACATAGTCTCTTAGGCAAGAAGCAAACACTAAAGAATATGTTTAAGTGAAATTTAACTCAAATATAAAAATATTAATTACAAGAAGAATTGATGATTTTAATATATGTCGTTAGTAACCCATATCTTCAGGGAGCACAGTCAAAATTCCAGGACAGATGTAGGAGTGCCCCGGAAGTTTAATTTATGGAAAGGTGGAGGCAGTATAAAGAGTTGATGCTGCTGAGGGAGTGAAAGTTACTCTCCTTTGTGGCTGATAGGGATGCAGTTGTAGGTCCATCCTCCATGGATGGCTCCACACCCACACACGTATGGGTAACAATAATTGAACTCAGGGTGATTAATAAGAAAGAAAAAGAAAGACATAAGGTTGGGAGAGACACAAAGTAGGAGTTAGAGGGAAGTGTGATGGGTGAATAGAATCAAATATGTTGTGTAAATGGCATGGAATTTTCAAAGAATAAACATGGTGATAGGTCAATATAAATAAATCTAAACTTCATATCTAAAAATGCACAGTTATGTTGAAGGAGTTAAGGTAAAAATGCCAAGTTAATGGAAAATAAGACAGGAGACAGTGAAATCTGAGAGTCTATTCTTTTCTAGTCAAAGGTTGAAATGTTAATAAACTTAAACTCTGTCGCATCAAATATGCTTGTTAATGTCTAGCAGGATTATGATGTAGGAGGAGCTGATGTGGAAGGAGTAAGGAGAGGAAGAGGAGGAGTTGAGAGAGGAAGAAAAAAAGGAAGAGGGGGAGCTAGAGAGGGCAGAGATATAGGAGGATGGAGAACCACACAGGTATGGAGAACACTCATGGGGAACAACTTATAAACTTATAATTAGGTTAGCTAATTGGGATACAATTCTCTTTGTATGGGCATCTTGTTATTAATCATTATCAAATATATAAAGCCTTTGATTAATTTATAAGAATTAGAGTCTCATTCTCTTACTGGGCCCCCATGGATGGCAGAATGGTCTGGGCAATGCCCTGCCTTGCAGAGACAGCATGGAAGATTGGCAGAGCCATCTCTCACGTTGGCATCTAGTGGGTGGCAGGGCTGGTGCTTCTGGCAGGCTGGTTCTAGCTTCAGCGTGCATGTGGCCTCAGGCCAAGAAACATGGCGGCTGGACTAGGCAGAGCCACTGCAGCTTAGGTAGTCGGCGTCAGCCTGAGGCCGTTTTAAATAATTACTACAAGATTATAAGGTGAGGTTTCTGGAATACAAAGCTTATACAATTTATAGAGCACGTATTATTTCCCCTTTAAGGAAAAATGAAGTCACCTTAAAATTTTCACATCTCACTAAACATCTGAGCTGTGTGTGAAGGTTGGAGGGGGGGCATACGTGGAGGGTCTAGAAAGTTTACTCTTTCTGAGTTTCCCATAGTAAACCCATCTGGAGTGTAACCTTTATAAAATTTAAAATGAAGATGCTTAACTCTCATTTTATTTTAGAAAGGAAGGGGAAGAAATATAGAAATGTCACCAAACTAGTACAATCAAACAAAGGATAAAATGTGCAAAATAAATTGCCAAAAGTCTAAAATGGCCAAATAGAGCAGTGATTATAAAATTATTGATCTAACTATTCAGCTTATAAGCTAGAAACATAAAAAAGAAATCTAAAGAAACATTGAAATTTTAAAAAGATAATAGACATTTGGTCAGTGCTGAGACAATGGCTCAGTCTTCAAAGTACTTGACAAGCCAACATGGGGTCTAAAGTTCAGTTCCTAGACCAGAGAGTAGAACATGTTGACTCTTCTTGTAATTTCAACATCAGCAGCGTTGGTTAGGTTAGCAGGAAGATCTTTGGGACTCATGGGCTAGCCAGTCTAGCTCACTTGGAGTGATCATAGCTGAGGAAAAACCTTGCCTCAACAAAAAGGTGGGCAGTACCTGCGGAATGAGTCTCAAGGTTGACCTCTAGCCTACACACACACACACACACCAAGGCCGTCACTGCCAGTGTTCTAACTGACCTCTGACTTTGAAAGTTGAGAGTTCAGTAGTCTTCATGAACAAGACCTCTCAAACAACAACACCTGAACAAGAACACTCTCTCTGAGTGCCAAAATATTAATAGGCATTTGTTCAGTTTGAGATCTTCATGGTTTATACATCTCCACTGGGAAGGCCCAAAACTTCAAACATTCTTCAAGTCAACCAGTCATAAAAATGTTTTGTACTGACTCTCCCCAGGACACAAGACCTACGTTGGTTAGTAATTCCGTGGCCCAAGACACCTCTTATCTTTCTGACATGTCCTGAGAAGAAACAGGAACCTTTTAGAATGGGGTAGTTGGACTTTGCAAGTGCTGTGTGTCCTGGCGATATTGTCATGCCCAACTCCATGAGGCTGTTTCACATTCTCTGAACAGAGACCATCATGTAATTTATTCTTGATTTGAAAATAAGTTTTGAGCTGGGTAAATGGCTCAGTAAGTAAAATGCTTACTTCACAAGCAAAGAAGACCTGGGTTCACATCCCCAGAAACTATGTACAAGGCCTGTCATGAAAACAAACATCTGCAACCTCAGGACCAGAAGGGTAAGAGTGGACAAGAGAAGCCATGAGGCTCATTGGCCTGCTTGGTTGAATAAACGAACTTCTGATTCAGTGAGGAAAGAGACTTGCAAAACAGAGAGGAGTTGATCGAAGGATGACATCCCAAGTCAAACTTGGGCCTCCAACCATGTACGTATTCAGAATACCAAGTGCACAGGTACTTATACCATCACCTCCACTGTAATTGATTGATGAGTGGATAGATGTTTAGATTGATTGAGTGAATGAACAAGTGAGTAATTGATTCACTAAAATGAAAAGAAAGAGTGAACATCTCATCAGGCTGGTCAGTCCACACTTCTTTTATTCTTTTTTTCTTTCTTTTCTTTTTTTGGTTTTTCGAGACAGGGTTTCTCTTTATAGCCCGGGCTGTCCTGGAACTCACTCTGTAGACAAGGCTGGCCTTGAACTCAGAAATCCGCCTGCCTCTGCCTCCCAAGTGCTGGGATTAAAGGCGTGCACCACCATCGCCCGGCTTATTCTTTATCCCATTGTAAATTCCCTTGTCTTTAAGCCCATGCATGTATCATATCATTGTTTTTACAAGACATGCTTGTTTCTAAATGGGCTTAGAAATCACCATGACTACATCTTCAAACTGGCCCATACCGGATGCACCCCAAAAGGTTACCTGTGCATTCCACCCCGAGGTACATTCTAGGTGTGCTCCTCAAAAAAGAGACGTTGCTATAAATAAATGGAAGAATGAACAGAGAGAGAGAGAGAGAGAGAGAGAGAGAGAGAGAGAGAGAGAGAGAGATTGAGATCCTCCTTCTCTGTCTTGCCTGTCACCTGAGGCTGGGAAGATGGTTTTCATCACACAGCTGATTTAAAGCAAGCAATATTCTGTCTGGATGAGGAACCCCTGAGCTGAGCACAGGGCAACAGGTCTGACTCAGTTCGCTGGCCTCTGCGCTCCACAAGTGATCGCTGCCTCAAGTAAAGGTATAAATTATCAGGCTGCACTGGGATTTCGCCTCAGCGCCTCTCCATTAACCTTCCTCCTCACCGGCAATCACCATGCAGAGAAAAGGTCCCCGCGTGGCCTGGCAGAAGGGAGCGCCAAGGTTTCGCTGACTTTTGAATTAAGAAAGGAAAAAAAAAATATCCTAACTGTGTCACATAAAAGGCATAGCAATTTGGGGTTTGGTTGTTTCCTGTGGAAGGTGTATGATTTTTTTTCAACCCCTCCTCTATTTTTCGCTTAAAAAAATAATTGTTAAGTTTTTCAACATTGTGGCCTTAGGAGGTAATTTGCTAAATAGGACAAAATTAGCTGATTTTTGGACCATTTAAAAGAACATTTCTTTTGAAAGCATATAAAATGTATTAAAGCAATCTCCGAAGTCTTTACCCCTGCTTGAGATTTTAATTTACTCTGAGCTAATAAATTATCCCCCTTCGCAGAAGCTATTGAAAATTTTCGGTTAAATCCTTTTTAAATTTTAATGTGTTCAATTGAATCCCGAGCAATTTCTACATACACACTCACAGCTTGGGGTGGTCAGCCTTCCATGTCAAGGCTGAGAAGGGGTCAGATTAGCATGGACCCCTCTGCCCCCTGGGATGGCCAAGGTGATATTAACCAGTGCGATTTCCCCCACACATACAGGTCTGATTGTTGGATAATTACTTCTCCACAACAGCTTTTAACAAATGCCCCTATTCGAAGGCCAAGAGCATTTTCTCTGCCTCTGCTGCGGAGGAGGTGGGAAGAACAGAAGGGAGCAGCCAGGGGCTCACATCAGAAGCTGCCCAGAGCTCCGGGTCACTTTGGTCCTGGGGTTCACTGAAGCAGAGGCTCACTTAATCTCAGGCAGGGCTCTAACACTACCTCTGAACACTTCTCAGAAATATTTTTTCAGGCTATCAATTATTATATTTCAACATTGCATCCTGGCTCTGGGGAACCCTTAGCAAGCTGCGGCAAAAATCAATCCAGTTTTACAACTTCTACCTTGGCGGAGCCCCGGCTCTTTATCTACGTTGCCCGTAATTTAAAGATGCCATATCTCTCTCCGTGGCACAGATATCTTCCCAAGTATGACGTGACCTTGATAACAGCAATAATCTTTTTTAAAGTTTGCGCAGGCGAGACGGTGCAGGGTTAACTCCCGGAAGCTGCAGGCGTCAACGTCAGCCTGGGAGTCCCTCTTGTCAATAGAGATCTTTCTAACTGTGGTTAGTTACACCGACTGCTGTGTCATCCTTCTGTCCCTCCACTCACTGTGGGTTTTCTGTAACAGCAGACTTGGTTGCTAGTTTTATTTCATCAAGGAAAAAAAATTCTATTGCAGTTTTCAAAAACTCATAAATTGGGCATGGAGCCCAAGTCCCATTTGGATAGGCGAAAGTACGACATGGACATGATCACGTGATATTCCAGCTACATCCTCCATCTGTATGCTAAGGAAATGGCCCTAAACTCAGAAAATCATCATATATTTGGATACTATTTGGAAGTCTTCTCCCCCAAAGCTGCATGTCAAAGGCTTGGTCCTGCAGTTCTATTAGCAGATGGTAGAGTCTTCAAGAAGTGGGAACTGCGGGAAGGAAGCTGGGTCGTGTAACACTGCTCCTGGAGCTCCCACCCCTACTGCGTGTCTCCTGCTTCCTGGATCTGATGAAATGAGTGCTTCGCTCCATGGTGTTCCCCACTATGATATTTTGTCCTATATTTTATCAGGTTCAAAACCAGTACAGCCAAGTAGTCACAGACAGAAACCTCTCATACTTACAACTCCAAACAAATGTTTCCTCGCGTTAAGTTGATCGTCTCTGCTGTTTGAGTTGACTGACATAGATCACAATCAGAGAAGCACGACTCAAGACAAAGTCCTAAGGGAAGAAGTTCAAAATCTCTCCTCGGATGGAAATGATCTCTGGGGGCTCTGTGCACTTGTACAGTGACTGTTGAGTTGTAGGCAGAAACAGACTATCAACTGTTCTAAGCTTTGTGGAAGAAATAAGAATCGGAGAGGTGTGTGTGCTTTGAATCCACAATACAGAAGGTTGGTTTGTACCGGTGCAGGTACATTCTGGGTGCTGAAGGTAGCTCAGAGGTGTGAGGTGCGGCTGAAGCAGAGGTCAGGCTTCACTGACTTTCAGGTTCCCTATTTAGCAAATGTGTGTGCTCAGTTGCTGGTCATTTAGTTTCTGGACATTCCCTCTGAGCATCTGGGAGGTGGTCACCTGCTCTTGCGGTCTTTGAGCAAGTCTCCACACAAGGTTTTGCTAGCTGTACTGCTGTGAAACAAAGTTTCAGAACTCCTAAATTAGGAGTTCAGAACTCTTAAGAAGAACCGGCAAATTAAGGAGTCTGTGCCCCAGCCTGTCAGCCAGGCAGTCTTCACTCATTTGGCCATCTTGATTCTTGCTTATAGTCTACGGTGATAATGCTGGAAGCGGGTGGGGAAAGTGGTGTAGAGTTGCATATAGATATCTTCCTTCTATTTGTCAGGAAACATAAAAGGGTTTTCTTCTGTAACAGTTACCAATTTACAAGTAAGTGGAGACAGTGCAGAAAAGGCTGTGTCCCTCACTAAGTTTCCCTGAGAGGTGATCTCTGCTAATCAGAATATTAGGTCAAAATCATGAAATCATACACATGTCTGGTTCTTCCATTTTCCCACAGTTCCTGCCACATGTTTCACAGCTTTTTGATCCATAAACATTTAATACAGCTCGATCTTATCAGTTTAATTGTTATACAATGTTCCTCTCACACCCTGGTAAGTTTCTTAGCATCAAAATATACTTATCAGGATAGCGTATGGTATTGTGGTGGTACAAATGAGAATGTCCTCTATAGGGTGATATATTCGAATGCTGGGTCTCCAGTTGGTGGAACTATGTGGGAAGGATTAGGAGGTGTGGCCTCATTGAAGAAGCTGTGTTACTGGGGGGTAAGCTTTGACGTTGCCAAAGCCCACACTTATTTCCAGTTATTTCTCTCTACTTTGCTCTTCAGCCTGAGATGTGAGCTCTCAGCTACTGCTCCAGCTCCATGACTAATGGCTGTCATGCTTCCCACCACGATGGTCATGGACTCTAACGCTCTAGAGTCATAAATCCCAGATCAAGTCATTTCTTTTGTTCCTTGCTTTGGTCATGGCATTTCATCAGGGCAACTGAAAATGAACTAAAACATACATATAATTCCACCTTCTATTAAATAAAATTTGCATAATATAGCTCTCCCATCACCTCTATGTAGTAGGTAATTGAAGGAAGTTAAAAAGCATATAGTTGGGTTATGTTTTACCTAGTAGGCCAATCTTTGTTTTCCAAATTTCACATTTAGATCACTTACACTTAATATACTTGTTTACTTAGTAAATCTTTAATCTGCTATACTATGTTCTGCCTTCCTTTGCTTCTTTATTTTTTTCCTTTCTCCAGCTTTTCTGTAGTGACTCTAACAATTTTTTGAAATTCCATTTTATTTTATTTTATTTTATTTTATTTTATTTTATTTTATTTTATTTTATTTTATTTTTTTGGTTTTTCAAGACAAGGTTTCTCTGTGTAGCTCTGGCTGTCCTGAAACTCACTCTGTAGACCAGGCTGGCCTCAAACTCAGAAATCCACCTGCCTCTGCCTCCCAAGTGCTGGGATTAAAGGCTTGCGCCACCACCACCTGGCTCTGAAATTCCATTTTAACCAACCAGTGTTTTGAGGAAATACTTTGAATAATCTACACTGGTTCTTTTAGATACCATTACATCTTTGATTAATATAAAATGGTTTTAATATTTACATTTATAATTAATTGAAGTAGTATCTGGTGTTTCTACTGCTTCAAAGACACAAAGAACAATCTTTATTAGATTCCAAACATATGACTTTTATACCTGTAATGTCTGTGAACCTGATCTCCATTTCCTACCCACATGACCAAGATCTTTACTTTCTGTTCATCATCTTTAGTTATACCTATTGGTGAACTGATGAATACAATTATACCTATTGATGAATGGATGAATACAGTTATATCTGTTGGTGAACGGATAAATGTGATTATTCCTCCATCTTCCCTATCTTCTACTGATTCTTGTCATTAACTTGCAGGATTCTTCTTTGGTGTCTTTCAGGATGTCTCTAGTGGGGTGTGTGTGTGTGTGTGTGTGTGTCTGTGTGTGTGTCTATGTGTGTGTATGTCTATAACTATGTGTGTCTCTGTGTGTGTTTCTGTGTGTCTGTGTATGTATGTGTCTGTGTGTGTGCCTGTGTGTGTTTGTGTATGTTTGCGTGTGTATCTGTGGGTGTCTCTGTGTGTGTCTGTGTGTATACCTGTGTGTGTGTGTGTGCATGTGTGTGTGTCTGTGTGTATGTCTGTGTATGTGTCTGTGCATATCCCTGTATATGCCTGTGTGTGTTTGTGTATGTGTATATATGTGTGTGTGTCTGTGTGTCTGTGTGTCTATACATGTGTGTTTGTGTGTATGTATCTAAATGTCTGTGTGTCTGTCTCTGTGTCTGTATCTGTGTGTCTGTGTGTCTGTGTAGATGTCTGCATGTTTGTGTGTGTCTGTGTGTGTTTGTGTATGTTTGTGTGTGTGTCTGTGTGTGTTTGTGTATGTTTGTGTGTGTGTCTGTGGGTGTCTCTGTGTGTGTCTGTGTGTATGCCTGTGTGTGTGTGCATGTGTGTGTATTTATGTGTGTATGTCTGTGTGTATGCCTGTGTATGTGTCTGTGTATGTCCCTGTGTATGCCTGTGTTTGTTTGTGTATGTGCATATATATGTGTGTCTGTGTGTCTGTGTATGTGTCTGTGTGTCTATATATGTGTGTCTGTGTGTATGTATCTATATGTCTGTGTGTCTGCTTCTGTGTGTATATCTGTGTGTCTGTGTGTCTATGTGTCTGTCTCTGTGTATATGTCTGCATGTTTATGTGTGTCTCTGTGTGTGTGTCTGTCTGTCTATGTGTCTGTGTATATGTCTGCATGTTTGTGTGTGTGTCTGTGTCTATGTATGTGTATCTGGGTCTGTGTGTATGTCTCTGTGTGTTTGTGCATGTGTGTCTGTGTGTGTCTATGTGTTTATGTGTGTATATGTGTGTGTGTATGTGTATGTATATGTGTGTGCATGTGTGTGTTGGGGGAAATTTCTTTCATTGGTTTGCTTTGTGTGTATATGTGACTGGGTTGAGCCCAGAGGTCTGTCCTTGCTTAGCAAGTATGACATCATGGAACCATTTTCCAAACTTTCGATGTTTTCTTGGTTATTATAATTGTTAGTTCTAAAAACAATATGTTTTGTCCTTGTTTGTATCGTCATTCTTTTGTGTTAATTTTTTTTCTTATTTATTGGAAGCCTGTCTGTAGCTCTTTGAACATTTTTATCTGATTGCTTTCACACCTTTGTTCTGGAATTCCAGCCTATGTATCATCTCAGTATTCTTGAATGGTGAATTTCTTTTCTCTTCCAATTTATACATTTCTGATACGTACAATTAGTAACCTCCAGTTAGAACTTGGGATGTTATGTTAACAGGAGTCTTTGGCTCAAACCTTGTGTTTCTGAATACCTCCTCTGGCAATTCTCTGGTGAGGAAAGGGGAGCCTGACCCGTTGTTGTCAGGTATGTATGAGTCTAGGTTCATCGTCTTCTCCCAATTTAGCTCCCCAAGGGGGTCATTTTACTACTGGGGAATCTGCCACAAAACTTCCTTAACACTGACTGTCTACTGGGAAGACACAAGTAGCTATTGATTACTTCCTGTGATGCTGATGGGAGTAATGGGAGTAGACTGGAGCTGACACCATTCAGAGTGGGATGAAAGTCCACACACAGTGTTGTCCAACTCTGAGTGCCCTCCAGAAATGGTCAAACGTACCTCTTTACCTTCCTTACCCCTCCAGGGTATTGGAAGTCAAGGCTCACCAAGAACTCCCCATTGAAAGAACATTGAAGTGGGTCATCGCCACCTGTGTTATGGATGGGGGTATTTGTTATCACCAGAGTCCTCTTCAACTTAGGCACTGAAGCCAGAGCTGTATAAAAGGTGGGGCACCTTACCTTGTCTTATAATACAGCAATCACTGCCAACAGAGGAGGTAGGAGTGCAGCTTACCTGAATGTGTGTCTAGGATATAACATTTAATATCTGGAAGTTTTCTCTGTAGCTAGACAAGATTGTGCCTTTTCTAGTCCTTCATATTTCCCTGAAGCTGTGAGAGGGGAGTCTCCAGGTTGCTCTCTAAAATTATTTTAATAAATACAAAGCCAGAGACATCCTCGGATCTTCACCAGCATGTTATTTCTCATTTCCCACAGGCTGAAGTCAGTCTAGTTTTCTCCTCACCTTGCTGAGGGCTTCCTTTTTCAAACGTGATATCCATGGATTTTAGATGTACTTGTGAGGAGAAATCCTGAGAAATAAGCCATTTCCCCCTATTTGGGGAAAGGGGTCTATTGGTGATTTCATGCAACCCAGGTTGTTCTCAAGCTTACGTTATAGCTGGAGGTAACTTTGAACTCACGATTCTCCTGTCTTCACCTCCCAAGTGCTGCAATTACGAGCGTGTGCCATCAGAGGTTCCTATCTTCTTAAATCATGATTTGGATTTTACGAACTTACTTTTCTATGACAGTTCCAACAGTCACATTCATTAATGGACAAATGAGCTATATTTTCAAGTATTGAACTTTAACACATAAGTAGCATTCCTGTTCATTAAAATTTGAAAGCAAATATAAACAACAAATAGTTCTGATGATAACTGTCTCATTTTAATATTTATGTAGAAGCAACTGCATCATAAATATTGAGTTAAGCTATTACCCCTGTCTATCCTGGCTTTAATAAATGTAAAACCCACAAATATTGTTACTTCTACTCTTTATTTAGCTTTGAACTTAGGAATACAAAATGTATTTCCTCATTAAAATTTGAAATATGTCTATTTTTGTGAATAAAATCCCCAGCTATCACAGTGCTCCCTCCAACGGGCTCTATCTTCTCTGCTTTTGTAAATGCAGATAAATATAAAATTATTCACATATGTAACAGCTAGGAAGAAGCAACGAACTGGGATCATGTTCCTCATCTGCTCATGGTTTCCCTTTTAATTATGTGAAAAAGAAATGAAGCTGAAGGAAAGAAATAGGGAAGAATAGAAGGGCTGTCTGAAAGAGGAGAGACGAAAACCACAGAGGCAGGGGAGATCATTCGAGTCTTGAAGGATCAGTTTGGTACTGTGGCTACAAGCCGTATTAAAACAGTTCCTGACATAAAGAAGTAGCATTTCTTGTAGTAAGAGTCATTAAAATGATGGTCTCTTCCCTGATAATCACTTCAGGTGAAGCCCAAAACAAGGTCCAATTCGACATCCACAATGGATTCTATTTGGGTCCTGACCATCTGACAACACAACTAGGACATGTCAGAAGGTAGATGGCAACCAAGAGGAAACCTCCCTCCATTGGGCCTGCAGTCAAGAGTCAACCATTTATTTTGAGACTTCAAAGTGTGGTCTCACAGCCATCTTGTGGGCCTTTTGTTTTCCTCCACTCAACCCCTACAGGGACTTTCTCTGTATCCCTGGCTGGTCTAGAATTCAGCAGGTAAACTAGGCTGGTTTCAAACTCACAGAAATCCACCAGTCTCTAAAGAAGAGATGTATGTTTGTTTGTTTGTTTGTTTGTTTGTTTTTTAAGGACAGGAACCTACATCCATCTGGTAAAAGAACAAACTGGATTTGCTGAGAACTGGACTACCAACTGCAAGGCCAATAGGTGGCTCATCACTGATCATCTCCAACTCAGTTCAATCCATATCTGATAGGTAGTCTGGCCTTTCTGTGCATGTGAGGCAGAGCCAAAGCAGCCCCTATTCCCCATTATGAGACTCTGGTCTTCTGCTTGTTACCCTGCATCATCAAACAGCTGACCTCACATCATAGATGATAACAGAGTCCGCTGAATGGATCTTAGTGCCCACTGGCCAAGAAGCAGCATAGTTCACAGCTATATTGTTAACTTTGTGCTCCCTGGGCGGGTCACTCAAACCCCAACCCCAGTCTTTGCCAAATTCATATTGAGAAGAAACTATAAACTTATCCCCTTGATGGAGACAGATTGAATAGTTGATGTGTATACAGCACAGTGCTTCTCCTTCTTGAACTAGGACAAAACCAACCATATTAGAAAATGTAGAGAAAAGAAATGAAGGCAGTAGGACTGTGGAAAGGGCTGGAAGAGACCAGGAGGAAGGAAATGAGGGAAAAGGAAGCAGGCCACAGAGAAATGAGTGGAGCAGGAATGTTCACTATCTACCAGCTCTGATCACTGTTCTGCTTTGTTTGGTGGACCCGTGTTACCGTCCTTCATCTCTATAACAACCATGAGATGAAACACACTCTAATCACATATGAGAGTAGGGACTCAGGTAACTCAGAACACTAGACAAAAGATTAAAGAGCTTGCAGAAGAATGCACAGTGGATTTGTGTCTGCAGGAACCTGCAGCAGAAACAGAAAAAGACGCTGGCTGGACCCAGAGGACCAGAACAGCCTAGATGCTGCTCAAATACAGCTGAAATCCTGGGAACCCATTGCTTGCCCTGTGAATGCAGGACTTGGGAACACCTCCAGTCCTTCCTCTCTATGTTAAAGCAGATTTAATCTAAAGGCCTACAGCATCAAGGCTTACAACAGACAACCACACTTGTGGCCACCCTCACCTGTGGCCATGTATTCTGCCCCTTCGTGTCTTCACTATCGCCTGGAGGGCATTCAAGTTTGCATTCTCCACACAGGCTGAATCCTGCCAGAGCCCACAAGTTAGCAGACTGACCTCAAGTGACAGGCTGTTTCCAGAGTCTCCCGAGAACCCATTGGCAGCTCTCACATCATGAAGAGCTCCCTTGATTGTGAGCAGAACACCTGAAATAATTTAGCACCACACACTCGCCTCCCTGTGCTAATTCCACCAGACACCCATCTCTTTCCAAAAGCATGTTTCTTAACCCAGCTCCTCTGACAGACTTCCAAGAAATTGGGTTATATAAAATTAAGGGTTTAAGAAAAGGTAGTCAGTCATTCGACCTCAAGTGAGAAAACTGGCTTAAAATCTGGCCCTGGGCTCTGGGCCCAGGGTTCTGTGGCTGTGGTGGGTAGTGATAATGGGTGGTCAGAATGTTCCATTTGGTCGGACAAGTTTGAATCTGGCATTCATGGGTGAACACAGCTTTCCATGCCGCAGTAGAATCTTCACTCTGTGCAAGCTGAGGAAAATGAGTGACTTCTTGGGACACACCTGCTCTCTCTCCTCTCCCTTCCTCATCTTTCCCTTGGAATGAGAAATGGAAGGAACCATTCCTACCCAGGAGGGAGAGAAAGTGGTCTCCAGAACCTGTGGGCCACCTCTGAAAGGCTGCGCTTGAGATCTCTGGCCATGCCCTCAGACCCAGTCCAGCCCCGTACTGCTTTCTGTCACCTGCAGGGACTCCTCTGCAGCAGTGGGGCTCCAGGTGAACATGGGGTTGGAAGAAACAGGTGCCAGAGACTTGCACCTATACTCAAAGAGTCTGTGGTGGGTAGCACTTCATTTATGTGCTTTGACTAGTCCAAAGCAGAGCTCTGTCTAAGAGAACCCCCAAACTCCTAGAGGTTTATGACTTAAATGTAAAACATAGAGAAACAGTAGGAGGAAAGGCCTTACCAGAATTAAAAGGCTGCAGTGAGTAAACATGTGGGCATACCAGGAGCAGAGGGATAGACAACCAGAGTTCTCACCAGGCAAGGAAGGTGCTGTCGCACCTGGAACCCCACCACTACAAGTGACAGGGGGTACACACTCATAGAAAAGTGAAAGGTGCCAGACATTTGATAGTCTTTGGGCTGTCAGTGGCCCTTTGACCACTGTGTTCTGTCCCTCCTCTGAGTCTTCAGACAGCTCTACCTCTCTCTTCACGTCTCCCCTCACCACTTAGCTCTAGTCTCCCAAGACAGACATGTAGCAGGCTCTGCAGAGCCCATATAAAGAAAACTACACAGTGGTCTGAATTTTAGGGAACAAGTAACCTTTCAGAAAAAAACACTAAGCAGTAACCATATTAGGTTTGCACTACAATTAAAAGATGAGAAATATTTAATTTAATCCATAAAAACAGGCCATTAGCAAATACAGACTACTATCTCTATGGCCGTGAGCAAGAGACTCACACTGTCTCTGTGGCAAACACCTGTACCCTTGGTCATCTATACAATCTATAGAGTTTTTTTCATTTTCATCTTTGTATTTATTATAGTGAAAATGAGCACAAAGTAGACTGGGGTATTGAGGTGATACCTGTAGTCTCAGCTACTCAGAAGGCTGAGGTAGGAGGATTGCTTGATCCCAGTCACTTAAGACCAGCCTAGGGAATGCAGAGAGAGCCCATTTAAGGTAAAAATTAAAAACAGAGAGCACCTAGCTAACCATCAGAATATTGTATGCTATATTGTGAAACCATTTTTTTTCTCATTGATTATGCTGTAGATATTGGACAGAGACAATGAAGAATACACCAGAAGTTTTGGAGTTTAGTTATATACTTATTTTTTCCTGAAAAGTAGAATTCTGAAGCAAAAACTCAAAATTGTCCTTTCTCAAGAAAACATACACGCAGTAAATAAAAACGTAGTTCTTTTTTTTTTTTCAAAGAAAAACAAGGCAGAGTAAAAATTACATGTTGGTATCAAATAATATTTTATTTAACCCCTTGGTATCTTATACTATTAAAGCCAATCTATGTTTATAAAACAAATACATTATTGGCATATAAATCTTTAACTACTTCTAGTGCAGAAAGAATACTCAAACCTCCCAGGTCCTAGAGCTGTGGGGGATTTTTTACCTACAAGAACACCATCTTTAACTGGATTCTTGGCTTTCTATGTCACACTGTCCTTGTCAAACGTTTGAGAACCTTCAACATTCTAGGTTGTTACATTTCTAGGCCAAGAGAAAAAAAATTACTCAGGGGTATAGATCTAGTTGACTAAAAGAAAAAGCAAAACTGTGATAATTTGATGATATTGTTCCTCAAACTACATTTCTAAATAGCAAGCGTGTATTTATGCATATTAAAAATGCATGGTGACTTGTGTTCTGTCTACGGGGCTGACAAGCAGGGACCCACTCTGCCCCGGAAAGGCACAGCAAGGGCTAGAAATTTCCTCAGGACCCAGGTTCTTTCTGGTCGGGGTTTGATCAGTTTAGGGCCAGAAGGCGCTGACCTGCCAGACAGAGGGTGACCTTGGGAAACATTGGCCTTTATTTCCCTAGAAAGATCTGTCTTTGTTGAGCTCCACAACTCTACCTCCACAGGAGCAAGGCTGAAGGAGGAGCGACCCCTGGGTGATGGAGGTTAGAACAGAAGAATCAGCTGGGCCAATCACAGTGCACCTGCTAATGAGGCCAACGTGTCTGGACGCAGCAGCTCAATTTGCATTTATCACGAGAGGGAGGAATTAGCAGTGTGAGTGTCAGAGAGGGACAGATGTGCCCCAGCAGGACCTGCCACCTCAGATACCCGCTGAGTTACCAACACCAGGGAGGCTGCCAGCCCAAGGGATGCCCCTATGTCTCTGCCAGACGTGGCAAAAGAATAGAAACAGATGTCCTTCCTTGGGGCCCTGGGGTCCTGGCTAATGGATGGGGGACAAATTAGCTGGTGTCCCTGGGGCGCTGAGTCCCCAGTCCTTAGAGGCTGTCTGTTCTTCTAGTCGTGATGCCCCTCTTGCATCTGACTCCATACCTTCAACCCACCCACATTCCCTGTTCTTGACAGATGCAATGATTTTAGCATACTCTTCACAAAGTCTGTGTGAGCTGCTTCCTGAATGTCTCCAAATTCTCCTTAGTCATCTTCCGTTTCTTCTAAACTAATGAAAAGAATGAGAAAAAAAATGGAAGCTGAGATGAGAGC
Source organism: Grammomys surdaster (assembly GCF_004785775.1). Taxonomy (NCBI): domain Eukaryota; kingdom Metazoa; phylum Chordata; class Mammalia; order Rodentia; family Muridae; genus Grammomys; species Grammomys surdaster. Next base: position 1,237,459 of record NW_021620443.1, on the reverse strand, counting down.
ACTTTGGAATAGCTGTATTACCTCCTGGAAGGTGGGAGTCATATTACAGCTGTACCTCAGCTTCTCTGGGGTGGGGTGGTGGGGCTGTACTTTCACTGTAAAACAAGAATTTGACATGAGACTGAATTAGAATTCGTAATCTGTGATATCTTGTCTACAGCCTCACGGTTTAAGATAGAGTAGTCACATGCTTTCAGCAAAGAGCCAAAGGTAAATGACCAGGTTTTGTGTGTCTTCCCACATCCCTTCCATTCTCTTATATTGAGAAAGCAGCTGGAACAGTACAGAAAGTGGTTGAACAAGAGTATGTGCTAATAAAACTTTATTTACAAAAATAAGCGGTGGGCCAGGTTTGTCCCATCATCCACTTTGCTGACTCCTGATCTAGAACAAGCAGATCTCATTAGGATGTAAGTGCTCAGCTGTTACAACATCCTGGATTGGAGACAGAGATGACAGGACACACCTGCATGCAGAGGCAGGGCTCTGACAGGCAGGTGGCTGAGGTATGACCATACCACTTTCTCTCATGCTAAACCACCTCTGCAAATCCGTGGCCATCTATCTCTCTGTATCTCAGCCTGCACTGTAAGGACACTCACCGCCTTTTTTGTTTGTTGCCAGGGTTAAGTGAAGTGATGGTTTACAAAACTAGTAATATGTGACCAGCAGAAAATGCAGTTAATCCTTCCAAATGTACTGTGATCTGTTTCTGTCCCCTTAGCCTGCATCCTGAAATTCTTCATTCTCCATATCATGCTATGGCTCACTCTTCCTGAAAAATCACTTTCCTCTACATTTATTCAAGCATCTCCTCTAGAGAAGATTCTAGTCTAAGCATTCACTTTCTTCTCAGGTGATGATGTCATTAGGGGAGAACTATTTTTCTTTACTTCTTTATAATCAGTCCATGACATCTGAAATAATTAAACTGACAGAAGGTAGCTTAACAAAGTAGATTTTTATCCCTATAGCACATGGGAATTTACTGAAAACGACAACAGGAGGTGACCAGAATCCAGGGCTTGCAAGTCATTGTAATAGGGAGAGATGCAGGGGAAGTTGTCCTTCTGGGAAATAAATGGCTTTTAAGAAGAAGAAATGGATCATTAGAACACATGACAGAGATGGCAGGTAGTGTGTGGTAATGTCTGCTTAGGTGTGGTACCAACTCCATGACCTATGATAAGAACTGTGAAATCCAAAGGATGGGACTTAGAACAATTGAGTTATTTTGGGGATGCTTCACATTTAAGTGGATTGGAAGCTAAAAACAGCAAATGTCTTCATCTCAAAATATCATTTACTAGCATAGACGTATAGCCTGGACCTCATTGATGCAGATTTCACAATTCTCCTTTCAACTATATCTTCTGAATCAAAGAGGCCCAACAGAACAATTAATCAGTCACCACTGCTAGTCATTACTCCTCTAACAATTCCTGTCACTGCTGCTAGCAGCCCCTCCTCTAACTTCTACCCCTCCATTCCCTAGAGATGAATGTTAGTTTTTTTCCTGTTTCTGTGAAAAGTGTCCTAGAGACTTTGATTGGAATTACATCGATGACCACTTTCAAAATATTAATTCAAGAGGGAATTTCTGGTTTTGTTGGAGACTCAGCTGTATCATGTGATATTTTTCTGGAAGCTGTCTTATGAGAGAATGTTTTGTTGAAGCAGACACATGAGAGTATGTTTTGCTGAGAATAGACACGTGGTGTTTTTCTGGAAGCTTCCTGGAAAAGGGGCATATGTTGTTTTGCTGGAGCGGATGCTTCAGAGGACATGTGATGTTTGGAAAAAGTATAACTCAACAGATGGTGGATGATGCTCTGGCATTGGTTCACCTTGCTGGGTTTTGCTGGGCTTCACCTTGCTGGTCTTCATTGATGAAGCTCTTGCATTGACTTGCCTTGTCTTGTTAGTCTGTGTTGAGCTTTGCCTCACAGGTCTTTGCATTGGTTCACCTTGGTGTCTTTGCTTGTCGTGACTTCATAGAAAGAAGCTCACCAAACAGCTGCTTCTTGCTACTTGGGCTGACTCATGACGATTGGCAGAGCCTTGGGGTTTCTTCTAGATTGATGCATTGCTGCTGATTCATGTTTGGTATTTTGCTAATGAACTGGAGTGCAGATAATGAAAACTGGAATCATCTCAAGGAACTACTTCTAAACAGGCCCACGTCTCCCTTGTCCTCTTAGCTATTTTCCTCCCCTACCTTTGGTCAGTAGGCTGTAAGGGAGACTGAAGTGCTTAAGAACCCTTATTAAAGTAGGCTTTGAAAAATAAAAGCCAACAACAATTAACTCTATTAATCCATGAATATTGAAGATATTTCTTTCTTCTAGACTCTTTTTCAATGTACTTCCTCAGAGATTTCAAGTTTTCATTATAAGAACTTCCATCTCCTTGGTTAGATTTATTTCTATATTTTTTTAAGGCTATTTTGAATGGCAGTGTTTCCATAATCTACTTTTCAGTGTGTTTGTATTAATGTATAGACAAGTTACTAATTTTTATAAGGTGATCTTGTATACTGCCACTGTGCTAAAAGTGCTCATTTCTAATTTTTAGTAGAATTTTTGGTGCTTCTTCCTTTTTGTATAATATAATCTGCAGAGTGGGATATAGTTCAACTCCTATTTTCCTATTTGTATCCATTTAATTTCTTCTCTTATCTAATGGCTGTAGCTAGGGCTTCAAGTACTACATTGAAAAGGAATGTGGGCAGTAGGCAGCCTTGTCTGGTTCCTGATTTTAATAGGACTGGTTTGAATTTTTTGACACTTAGTATGATATTGGCTGTAGGTTTGTCATATATAGCCTTTCTTATGTAGAGTTATGTTCTCTACAGTCCTAATCTTCCTAGAATTTTTATCATAAAGACATGTTGGATTTTGTCAAAAGCAAAATCTCTAAAGGCCCTGAACCCTGATGCTTCAGAAATCCTAAGGAAGCTGGGTGCTTCTTGAGTATGAGCAAACTAGAGACAACTGGGGAGAAGTCCTGTTTCATATAGCTAGCATTGCACTGGCACTTGACACAGTGGAAGATGTTCCATAAATCCCAGAAAACACATTTACTAGAAAGAAACTTTTGTGGAAGTGGGGTTTGTGGGGTTTAAGAACCTTTCGAGCCCGGTATACAGAGTGAGTTCCAGGACAGCCAGGGCTACACAGAGAAACGCTGTCTCGAGAAACCAAAAAGAAAGAAAGAAAGAAAGAAAGAAAGAAAGAAAGAAAGAAAGAAAGAACCTTTCGAGGGATAGTGCAGATCTTGCAACTGTCTATACTCTGAACTCTTAGACTTTCACCTGGCAGTATGTCCTATAGTCATGGAATTAGTTAATCTCTTCAGTGTGTAAAAAGATTTCAAACAACTAGATTGTGGAGAGCCAATCCAAACAGGTATATTACAGTTTGTACATCTATGTCTCAGAAACATCATGGCAGAGGGGGTGGAAAGATAGTGAGTTTTGGAACACCAGGAAGTCTAGCATGAAACAGTCGCTCTTAGAAAAGACTACATAAACAAAATCAGAACAATAGCAATATCAGTGGATACTTTAACATAAAAGATGGAAATTTTCAAAGGATTCCAGTCCTTAACAAAATATTACAGGCAACTATTGACTGCTGGGAGAAGAGGCATTGACTTCTCTAGGGGACGATCGCCTTATTGATTGTCCTATGCAGACAACTATTGACTGCTGGGAGAAAACATAGCACCAAGGACTCCAAGACTATCTACTACCTTTGGCACCTACTAGGGTCTTGGACCTCCTCTCCAAAGGTAAGAGATACAACTATCAAATTCCTAGATACTCTGAGATAAGATAGAACCTTTGAGTGTCTCTATAGGGACATTTTATAAATGTCAGAAACAGAAAGAAAACACTAAGAAATCACAACCTAGCCTCCCTTGAAGACCACAAGACAGAGCAGATGTGTCTTAGCATGTCCTGGGACTGATGGAAAAGACTGCCCTAGGTGGAAAGGATTCATGTACCTAGGAAGTTAAAAAGGACTTTAGGCAGGTAGACTTGCTCTTAACCCTTAATCTGTGAATAGTCAAGAGAAGGAAAAGCGACAAAATAGCTAACATTAACTGTATAGTAAAGTCTTTACCCTGAAACAAAAGGGCATATAGAATCACTCTATAAACCTTCTGGTATATTTGAAACATGATCACATTTCCAGAATTTCAAGAGCACTTTCTTTTGAATATTTAAATATTTACTGGATAATTTTATGGAATATAATTTGTTTTGATCAAACCCATCCCTATTTTTTCCTAGCTATCATTTCTTGTTCCACTACCACCACCAGTTTTCTCTTCTGATTTCTTGTATTTTTTTTCTTTAACCCACTGAGTTCAGTTAGTGCTGATAGAATGTTCATGAGTGTAGGGGAAGCCACTGGAACATGCATGGGCAGGCTATCAAGGACGACATACTAAGAAACTGGCTCCCCTACTTCCAGCACTCATTAATTGCCAATAGCTTCTCAACCAGGTGTAAGACTCTGTGAGCTCCTTCTCCATTCACCCAGTGATTTTGGCCATGTTGATCATGTGCAGGTCTTGTGTATGTAGTCACAGCCACTGAGAGATCATGTGTGTAATGGCCCTGCCATGTCCAAAACAAACAAACAAACAAAAAAAACCACTGTTCACAGGAGGCCTCTACTATCTCTGTCTGTCCTCTCCTTCAATGACCCCGAGGCCTTACAAGTCCCACTTATGACTGATCATTCCAGAGTATCTTATTTTCTTTATGTTGATCCTTGAGAATCTTTATATTAACCATTATCTACTCCAAAGAGAAGATTCTCAGATGAAGGTTGAAAGATGAACTAGTCTATGGATACAAAGATAATTATTTAGTAAACAGCCTACTAGATAACCATTTACCAGAATAACAGTAGTATGTTTTCCACTAGAGCCTATGACCTACCCAGCCACAGGTTCTTGGTCAGGTAACAGTGTCACCCAAGAGTTCTATTTTGTAGAGCAGAAAGTGGTTGGTTACTCTCCGAACATCTGTGCCACTATCACATCTATGGGCTGGTTATTGTACCCTGTAGGGTACACAGTATTCATGACTTTTCTCCCAAAGAAGCAAGCATAGAACCCTCTAGCCAGTAGGATCAAAGATTCCAGGTAAGTGCTAGCTTGGTTTCTCCATCTTGTTACTTAGGAATTTGACATCTTTGGCACTACTATCTTATTATCAATTTCTGCAGAGTAACTAAAAGTAATGTCAATAAAATGTGTTGTTGCCAGGCATCTATTGGGTTCCATTGACTAACAGCTGGAATGGAGGTTGTCCATACCTGGCACTGGGATTTTTCTCTGCTAGCCTATGATATCTGAGGAGGCATTGTCTGTAGACAGAATGAGTCAGCACTGGCAGCCCACAGTGGCCCACATATGTGCAACAGTGGCTTTCATGTCTGCTAACCATAAAACATAAATGACACTCAGAGACAAAGGATGACAGAGCACATGACCAGAACAACCAATCAACTGGTCCCAACTACATGGAGTGAGTGGTCATGGGCTAATGGGGCCCGGGTGGAGGGTATAAAGGTTTGCCCAGTTCATGCAATAAACAGTCTGCTTTTGCCATTTGCATAACTCCCAAGGTCTGTATCATTGACACTGCACTTTCTTACTCCCTGCCCTTAAGTATCTTGGCCAGGGTTGCAAGCAACAATTATCCCCTTTTAGAAGGTGTCTATCTAAACTCTTTTTAGATATGTATACATTTTGGTAGCCACCTACAGTATGTTCCAATATGGCCTTTTCATCTATTGTTACAGTTTGTTAACCCTCCCCAAACTCCCTCCTCTACCCTGCCTTCCCATTTACCACCCGACTTAACCCTTCCTGACCCAGAACACATTCTTTTAATAGACTTTCTACTTGTATGGAAAAAAAAATGACATATGCTGCTTCTGCACAGACACTGTTTTCAAAGGACTTGAAAACAAAAGCTTCCTCCAGACAGCATTTGTCCTCTGATGCTCCTTTGGAATGAAGGTAGACAAGCAACTGAGAAACATAAACGCCAGCAGGATTAAGTCCAATGTTAAGGTCACATGCATGACCCATGACCTATATTAATCTATTTCTGTTGTCATAGAGGGTCCATGCCCCCTCTTGGAAGAAAAGAGAGCTTCAGGATGCTTGAGTAATAAGCCAAAGGCTTTCTATTTGGGGATTCTCAAAATAGCCAGCAAAAGACACTGAGACCAAATAGTCTTCCCTCTTACTTCATTTATTTCTGGATGCCTAAGCTAAAATCACTGTATGCAGCATCATATCGCTTACGAGAAGCTACCATTATTTTCTGTCGGCCTGGGGGGCCCACCAGAGATGCTCTCAACACTAGACTGGATGAGAGTGAAAACATCCCTCCTTTCTCAGAAGACAAGCCTTTGGTTTTGTCCACAGCAAAGAGAAAAGGGAGGTGTGGGCCGATAACCTCACGTCCTGCAAACCAGACAGTGTCTTCACCTTCAGACCTCTGACACTGCAGAATGTAGGCCTATCCAGCTACCCTTCTGTCATCCCACAGACACACTCTTTGTATTTCATGATCCCCACATGCATTTCCCTACTCCAGAAATCTCAAGCTGGAATCAGGCAGAACTCGCTTTCACAGAACTCTTGCAGCTCCCCAGTGAAAGCAGTGCTTCTTCTCACAGCAGTAGCTTTCAGAGTGCCAAGAATTCTGCATAATAATAATTCAGCTTTGGAGCTCACAGGGAGAGGTATACCTGCAAAGACAGAACCCTACCACTCTGCAAATTCAGGCATTGCTGGCGAAACAAAGACTCTCAAACCTGGGAATTAAATCTGACACACAGGGACACACATGTGAGTAAGGCGGGTGGGTGTTACAGGGGCAGATTTACTCATAAAGATGTGGGTACTGGCATGTTGTACCCACACACACACTCTGCCTCAAGCCTACCATATCAGACGCTTCTTGGTGTGCACGTGTGTATATTGTGTTCACTGTGTCTGTGTGTATGTTGAGCACATTTAAACTCTTTTGGTATTTTAATGTTTTCCATTTAAGACAATGTGAGATTTTGGTACCCTGATTCCTCTGAGGATTTGTCAAACTATGACTCCAGTTGAAGTCATAGGTAGCAGTGGTCCTAGGTAACCCTTTCAGCAATGCTTGTAGATAGGCACGTGGCATCTCTTTACCAGCCATACCCATGAGAACAATATGATGCTCTAGTTTAAGTTGGCAGTCGGTTTTGAAGGGAGTTTTCTCCGTGATAACTCTTGGACAGAGGTGGCTCATGGAGAAACACATGTGACCTGAGGCATCACACACGGAGGATGACAAATTAAATTTCCTTTACTTTTTATTTTATGTGTATGAGTGTTTGTCTACATGTATGTTTGTCTACCACATTCATGGCTGGTTCTATAGGAGCCCAGAAGATGGCTCAGATCCCCTGGAATTGGAGTCACAGATGGTTGGTAAGCCATATGGGTCCTGGGCATTGAAGCTAAGTCATCTAGAAGAACATCAAGTGCTCTTAACAGATGAGCTGTCCCTCCAGCCCCGAGGATAAGAAACTAATCCCTTTCTGGATTTACCTAGCACTCATACAACACTGGACTCAGATCTGACCAACACCCTTTAGTGTGAATGCCATTTGGTCTTGTTAATGTTCTAATTTCCAAGGGAGGAAGCATGTTAAATGGACACAGAGCACTAGGTGGAATTCTTGAGCGATGTTTCGATGAGTTAAGCATAAATGGGTGAGGGGCTCATGATCACTCAACCCTATGAATCACCTCACACCATGAAAAGAAATGACATTGTATGGGCAACACAGTATTTCTAATAATGCTGTCGCTGAGCAATGACTTGTAAAGTGTTTTAAACACAGAGAGAGAATATTGAAATACAACCTGTGTTTACTTCTATGGCTTTTTGTGGTTTTGTTCCCTTTGTTATTGGTGGTGATGGTAGTTTTGTTTTGTTTGTTTGTTTGTTTGTTTGTTTGTTTGATTTTAAAGAGAGTCCTCAGAAGCCAAAAGAGTGGATCACATTCCCAAAGGCTGGAATTATAATTGAAAGCTACTCAAACCAAAACTCTGGTCCTTTGGAAAAGCAGTTTGAAACTCTGAACCACTGAGCAGACTCCTCAGCCCCCTATGTACTTTTGTTTGTTTAAAAAGATAAAGAGAACCCAAGTATAGTCTCCAATAACACTGTAAAGGAAAACTTCTGTTTAGTAATCATTATATTTTGTGTCTCCTTCATGTTTGTTGATTTATGCCTAATAAATCATAGAAGTAAAAATGATGACGTATTTGGACTCACTTGACAATTGAGTTAAGGCACTCTCCCTCAAGAGTCAAAGCAGACCTAGGCTGAAGTCCCCATATCTTCCTCTGGCTCAACAGAAGCTCCTGTGGATGGTTGGGAAGGCTGGAAATACAGAACCCCAAAATCTTACTGAAGATTTTAGTTAGTCAGTCAGATTTACAGAGAGCTATTTCAAAATATTCAAGCCCAAAGTATAAGTTGGGTTGGAGAGTTTTCTGAGGTTTTAGATTAGATATGTACCTCTCTGTATTTTCAAGGTCAGACAGAGGAGTCTCAATAACCCTTCATGCTCACCCTGCTGGGTAGGAAGCAGGAGCTATAAGCTCTCTCAGAAATAGTAGCACAGCAGGTGGGATGAGGAATTCCCAGCCAGGACCCTGTCCCCTCAGTCAGGCCCAACTATGGGCAAGGCTAGGAACTTTCCTTTTACTTCTTTTGCAACAAATCAAGGGTACCAGATGATAAATATGGAAGCCATCATTCAGTAGACTAGAAGATTCTAGACACCTACTGTATTCACTAAAAGGTTAAATATTGCTAGGACAACTTTATTTATCATGCTGTGAAAAACCATGTGCCCTGTCTCTGGCTGCCAAGTTGCCACAGCTTGAACTTCACATTTCTTCCAGGCCTGGGGCACTGAGCTGACCAGAGCTGTCATCAGCTAAGACTCCAACCAAATTCAGTTTTTGAAGTACTCAAAGTTTTGCCACCTTCTATGCCATACTTTATAATTTAAGTATACAGTATAATTTGAGGCTTACATGATTTCACTCCTAATCATACCCCTTAACTTCTTCAGTTGACAGACTAACTCTTCTTCAGCTCTGGCTTAGTCACTAATATGATTATATTAGTGCTTACTCATGGATATTAACACACAATTCCCTGTAGGGTACTCTCTAAACACTCTCCTTGAGATTTTCTTTTCCAGAATCCAATATAAAATATCAAACATTTAATTTTTAAGTAAAAAAAAAAATGATTTCTGTTACAAAAAGAAAGAGAGAGAGAAAGAGAGAAAGAGAGATAGAGAGAGAGAGAGAGAGAGGAGGGAGGGAAGGAAGGAAGGAAGGAAGGAAGGAAGGAAGGAAGGAAGGAAGGAAGGAAGAAAGAAAGAAAGAAAGAAAGAAAGAAAGAAAGAAAGAAAGAAAGAAAGAAAGAA
>NW_021620443.1:1210633-1227922 GCF_004785775.1 Grammomys surdaster | reverse complement strand
GAAAGAAAGAAAGAAAGAAAGAAAGAAAGAAAGAAAGAAAGAAAGAAGTCCTTGTGCCCTTTCATTAGTGAGCTTCACTTCTGTTAAATATCTCAGGACTTAAGAGTTGCTTCTTGGAACATGAAATAGGTCAGTGAAGGCCCTGAGAAAAATCAGAGAGAGAAAGAGACAGATGAATTCTGGTACAAGAATTGATTTTCAGCCTCTCCAAGGTTGTCAACCCTACTTCCTCCCATCTTGGGACCATTATTTGGGTTCTTTTTGCTTATTTCTGCTGATCCCTGGGCCTCAAATAGGCTGACTAACTCTGTGATACAACAGATAAATAATTTGGTAGCAAAACCTATTCAGATACATTATCATAAGGTAGCTATGGAGGACCACGAGATTCAAGATGAGGTTGTTACTTTATACAGGGTGTTCTGAAAACCCATCTCCACCCAACCTAAAAGAGGGGGGTTCTGCCCCTAGACCAAGCAGAGAGGGGCCACCCAGAACCCCCTCTGACTAGCCATCTGAATTCTTGCTTAGGCTGTGAGGCTAAGCACTGCAAGGGAATATAAACAAAAGTTAAAAATATCTCTCTGGGTTCCCTGAGGGACAAGCCTGACTGCATAGGTGTTGATGTCAAAAGTATCCCCTCTCCAGGAAAAAGACATCGGGGTGGGTATGGCCCTCATGCCTCACTGGACAATGACAGGAGGACCGGAGCCATTATAAGGTCCCCTTCAATTACTGGAGGTCAGGCCTCTATCCCCACCTTCACAAGATTAGAATCATCACAGCCCTTCTATACTTAGAGAAGGGAGGAGATGTCAGGGGCAACCCTGATTACACACTGAAGGCCTAAAATCAGCCATAAGCCTAAAATCAGCAATAGGCCTGTCATACATGTATACTAATACTAAGTCTTGGGTCTCTATGGAAAAACATTGAAACAGATGGCTATAACGTATTGTAAACAGGCAGGTTTGTGGAAATTTACCAGCCTGAGTAGTCATAGACCTTGTAAATAGGTAGCCTTGACAGACAATACCAACTTAGATAAGGACAAGTGAGTTATAGGCAGAGTCATAGTGACCTGTTCCCTGAACCTTCACCCAGCAGATACCCAGTTCTGAAAGATATCTGTATTCCCCCTGAACACCCACACTCCAGTGTTATCCCCTTCCCCACATCCTGCCTTTCTGTGTTTATAACCCCTGTGTGAATGAATTACGATTTGAGAAAAAATAAATAAATTATTTTTTTTAAATGTATTTTTTCACAATGTAGCTGATAGACCTAATAAGTATTTTAATGGATTAAATGATTGGTTATTTAAAATTAAATGAAAAAAACATTTAAAAAAATGAGTTGCTTCTTGGAAACACTTGTGGTAGTTCAAATGATATGTCTCCTACAGAATTTCAGTATTTGGTCCCCAGTTGATGGCACTATTTGGGGAAGCTTGGTAAGGTTGGTCTTTCTGGAAGAGGTATGTCACAGTAGCAGGCTTCACAAGGCTGAGATTCAAGACACTTCCAGTTCATTCTTTCTGCTTCTTGATCTCTTTTAGATGCAAGTTCTCAGCTTCTCGCTTCATCCGTCATGCCTCTGCTCTGCTCTCATCTTACTCTTCTAGAACCATGAGCCAGATGAGCTCTTTCTTTAGTACACCCCCATGGTCATGGTATTTCCTCTCAGTAATAGAAACATGACTAATTTCCCCATCTAAAACCTGAAGTCATCCACAGAAGCTTGCATAAGCATCCCGTTACCTCTGAACCTCATGAAAGCCAGGTGGAGGCCTGTTCTTTTTAGGCATTTAATATTGAAGGTGTGGTTCTTAAGTAAGCTTGTGATTCCGAAGCCCCACCCACATGCCTCCTATCAGTCTCCTTCCTCCAGCCCATGGCTTCACAAGGTGCTTCCCCACCTGATACCCTGCTCCTTTGCCCAACGCTTCTCAGCTTTATCCCTCATCCTCACAAACACCCCTTCTAAAGAAGTCCAAAGTCAACCACAGAAGATGAAGAATTATCATAAACAATCAACATTAAAGAACTTCCTGTCAAAATAAGTAGAAAAAAAAGGACATTTTTTTTCCTGAGCAGGACTCCTGATTTTGATTGTTTACTCATGTACTCGGTAATTTGCAAAATTCTACAATCCACAATGGGTTCCCCTGTCATTAGCGCTAATTAGTGGGATTCTACTGAACTAATAAATCAACATTACTCTCTCAGTGCCTGGAGACATGGGTGAGGACACATTCCTGCACAAGAATTTCTAAAAATTAGATGGTGGCTCACCACAGCAGCCCTGATTTCCACGGATAGGGTTTGGATACGAAGCCTGTTTGCAGCTGCTTCTAATGATGGACTCGTCATTCAGAGAAACCCAGAAGGCGAGCAAGGGCCAAAAGGGGCTGGTTGACACACTGAGACAGGATCCACATGCCACACCAGCCTTGCCAGAGCCACATGACTCTCTGTTTGACACCCCAAAGCTTGTTGCATAGCTGAGGTTCATGTGTCACAAATCAGCCTCCTGCATGGCAATACTAATAATAACCTTTAAGAGGTGAAGCCCATTTGGAGATTGTTAAGTCTTTGGACATGAAGAGCCCATGGAGAGGATTACCATAGTTCTCAGGGGACTTTAGTCACTCTCTGCCTTCTTCCCTGGTCTGTGATCTCTCCTGTAGCCAATAGACTTATTGAAGTGACCTTCATTATTGTGTGTGATATAATATTAAGAGGCCTACTACAGTCACTATGCTATTTGAACTAGCAGCCTCCATAACTGTAAGCAGAATGAACCTCTTGTCTTTATAAAATGCCCAGCCTCAGGTATTTTGATCTAGTAACCAAAAAGTGACTAATATTACTAATCCTGGCAAAAGCATGAAAATAAACAGCTGCAGTGAAGACTTACTTTCAGGTACCCTGAAATAAGTATGACATTCTCCAAGTTCCCTAATTGTCTGGATTTACTTTCAGATACCCTGAAATAATCATGTCATTCTTCCAAGTTCCCTAACTGAACTTTCAGCCATACCTTCCCACAGTTTTCCACCTGATAATTTTGCATTTTCTGTTCCCTCTTATTCCTTAGTTATGAAATCTGTGCTTTTTATATGTGGAACACTGAACTTTTCCCTCCTAAAAATACTCAGTGGTTTATGTTAGCCACCATATTTGATGTGTAGTTCAGTTCTCCGAACGCATTTACCTGACCCAGGACTCATTTATGGAACATCATACCTTTCTTTTAACCTTAAATCTTCATTTAATTTACAGTGAAAAAAAAAAGGATTTCTTAACCAAACACCATGATGGAAGGTTATACAATTACTGACCCACATCTGAGCAACTGTTCTGTACTGTGGAAAACCTGGCTGTCTGGCTGGCAAGCAATGGCCCAGAGCCAATCAGCACAAATGCCTTTTGACCTGATAATCACCTTACAATAAATATCATTTAGCAGTGGCCATGGAAGGCCTATTACTTTTCAACATTTTTACAAGAGGACAGATATCATAGAGAAGTTTCTAGATCAAGACAAAAGCAAGTCATTTGATGTGACAGAGATGATTAAGAGGCCAGTAAGAATCTTTCTATGGAAGCTCTCTAAAAATGGAGGCCTTTGCTCTGTGAAATAGGAGACAGACAGGACAGGATGGACCAATGCTGGCTGCTGCTTGTTTCTGTGATATTTTGGTAACCCCACAAAATGACTAAGTCTCTCCAAGATATATATTTTGTATTTTCTAGATGGCTTGTCAATCACAAGCATTCTGTCTAATACATGGCTCCCTGGTCAACCCTCATTGCTCACCATGAGAGAAACAACGCAGATAAATCCACTATAACATATTCCTCTACTTCCCTGCAAGGAATGCTGGGAGTTGAACAGTGCATGCTGAAACAAAGGCTGATATGGTTCAGCAGGTGGAACTGGGCAGTGAGCTCCTGAAGGAATTCACACACATGGTGAATACGCAGTGTTACTTATGCCCAGCGTATTTCCAAAATCAAGTCTAACTTTAGTATGGATACACCATACAAAGGCTGCTCTGATGCTTACTAGTAAATATGTTGACATCTTTGCTTCTCTGTAATCTAAGATAGAAGAACTGTCTGAAGTACAGCAAGGTTGAGGGGGGATTTTAAAAGACTTCAAGGTTACATTTCACAAGTATCAGAAAGTCTGGCTGCTCATTCAAGCCTTTTGCAAATTTATGCTGCACTAATCTGGGATGAATTGGTTATCGTACCTTCTGACAGACTTTTGCACACCCTGTTTCACCTATCAAATTACAAGGTAAGCATTGAAGTGGCCAGTTATAGGGAATATTAGGGTACACATTCCCAAAACCATGTGGGATAAAGAACGGGATAAAACTGGTCACATTTGATTTTGAATGAAACACACACAGTACAATGGCTATACTAAATGACACATTTTTAATGGATCTCTTTTTCGAATGCCCTGAAACATCCATGATGTGTATTTATAAAGGCAGAAAGGTATTTTTCTCCACCTATTTAATATGGAAGAGACTAAATTGTCTGTGGAAGGAATCTTTGAGTGAGGAGATATCTTCTTATGAAGTACTACCTTGTTGTTACCACCAGCAGATACTACTTTGTGTGCACCTGAGCTTGGGGCCCTGGATCCAATGGGCAGCTAGGCTAGAGGATGCCTCTAGGTGGTTGCGTCTACTCACTATGGTTTTTAACACACTGTTAACCTTTCTTTAATAGAAAATAGGTTTTTTTCATATAATATATCCTGATCATGGTACTTTTCCCTTGAAGTTTCTCCCCTCCTCCCCTCTCATTCAGATCCACTCCTTTTTGGTCTCTCATTAGAAAACAAATGTGCTTCTAAGAGATAATAATAAAATATAATAAGATAAAACAAAAATTGCCACATGGGAGTCGGACAAGACAGAAGGCAATGAGCCCAAGAGAAGATATGAGAATCAGAGACTCATCCATTCACACACTCAGGAGTCCCAAGAGAGCACTAAACTGGAAGCCATAATATACACATAAAGGACCTGTAGGACATGTGTGTATGTATTTATGTATGTATGTATGTATGTATGTATGTATGTATGTATGTGTATATAATATATATTATACATATATACACACACATATATATATTCTATACACATATATACATATATCTTATATACACATATGTGTATGTGCATGTGCATGTGTATATGTATATGCATACATGATTACCCTGGGACCATGAGCTCTCTAGTCTCTGGTTCTTGGTCACCCAAGCAGTGTTATATTTATGCTCTATCTCTTAGAGTGGGCCTTAAGTCAAATCAAATGTTGGTCGGTTACTCCCACAAATTTTATGCCACCATTGTCTTATCATATTTCGCAGGAAGGACATCCTTGTAAATCAAGGAATTTGTGGCTGTGTTGGTGTTTACATTTCTCTTGCGGTAGCATACAGAATATCTTTTTATACTGAAAACCCTAGAACATAGGTGCGAAGGTCTTAAGTAGGCACCAACTCAACTTCTCTAATAACATACCAATATTCTTTATACTGCGTATATTAGTGAACTGCATATTTAGACAACCATAAGAGATTTCTGTAGTGCAGTTTCGAAACCTTTTGTGTTTGCCTTAAAGATTTAAGTTTGTATTTTGTTCTTATTTACAGAAATAGCAGCCCATTTGTCAGTGACTTCTTTAGGTAATGAGAAATCTAACAAATGCGTACTCACAAGCATTTCACCATCCCTGTGCCTCATTTGGCCTCTTCTTATGTCAGAAGTTAACAATCCCAACACCAGAGAACAGTTCTCAGAAAAAGGATGAGCAGAACCCATTCTGGGGTCTAGACATTTAGCTCTATGGGCAGAATTCTTCTCTAGCATGCAGGAAACCCTGGGTTTAATCCCTGGCTCTACAAGCTGGGCATGGCAATCCGTGGCTGTAATCCTAGCATTCAAATTCAGGAAGTAAAGACAGAATCAAGGGTTCAAGGTCATCCTCAGCAGTACAGAAGTCTGAGATCAGTCTGGGATGTAGAGCTTGTCTGAGGAAGAAGAAGAAGGAGAAGGAGAAGGAGAAGGAGAAGGAGAAGGAGAAGGAGAAGGAAGAAGAAGGAGAAGGAGAGGAGGAGGAAGGAGAAGGAGGAGGAGGAGAAAGAAGAAAGGGGAGAAGAAAGAAGGGGGAGAAAGGGGAGGAGAAGAAAAGGAAAAGAAAGAAAAAGAAAAGAGAAAGGGAAAGGGAAGAGAAGGAAGGAAGTGAAGAAGGAAGTGAAGAAAGAAGGAAGGGAAAAGAAGGAAGGAAGAAATTAATTCACCTTCTAAGAAATGAGAAACAGTGATTCCCTAGCCTGAATGGTCCCAGGTAACAGGTGTAAATTCAAATGAGTGATAACCTCACCTGTTTCTTAAACAACAAAACAAAGCTAGCTAGTTTTGGGATTCAGGATCTATTAGTATGTTGTTTCTGGACAGGTCTGTCCTGGGGAAGACCTTGGGGTGCTGAAGTGTTTAACTACAAGATGCCCTGCTTCCATGATTTAAAATTGGGTTCTTCATGGGTTGCTTCACGAAAACCAAACCTACACACCCTATAGTTAGCCTTCAAATTTTCTCAACAAGGGAACAAAGAGGAAAGCAGGCAACCCACAAACTGTATGCAAGTGTGAGCAGGAACCCATGTTTCTTCTGCAAGGTGTGTATTTTGAATTTTCTACAGGGTTTGTCAACCACTACAATTCTGTATAGTATATGGCTCCCTGGGTGCAGTTAAACCCTGATGGCTCACCGTGGGAGACAGTGCAAATAAATCCTCTATGACACATTCCCCTACCTCTCTGCGCGCAGCACTGTTAGTCTTCCAGTTAGGCGTCACGTGCCTCCCGAGAAGGATGCTGTCGCTCACCGAGTTAAAGCAGGGCAGAAAACCCAGCCGGGTTCAATTCTCCACCGATAAGATGCTTGGCAATACTTAGAGACACTTAACTTTGTAAAGGTGGGTGGAGGAGGGGCAGAGATAGACTCAGTCAGTGGGAAACTGGTCCGTAGGCTGCGTAGCACTCAGCCAGACCTCATTGTACCCCAAGTTGGGGATTCCAAGCTGGGAAAAAACTGACCTACAAGAAGGGGACAGTTTCCAGAGTCTGTTAACACATTCTTGTGGGCCAGTGGCCTAAATAGTCAGTCGCCTGGACATTAAAATCTATCGTCCCACATTAGAGGGGTCTCTCAGGTGACTGATGGCTCCTCCAGGAAGGGCGCAGCTGGGTAGAAATTTGCCTCGAGCAAAAATCTCTTTTGTCTCCCCCCAATTTATCATCATCATCATTACTTTTTGACTTTGGTTAGCAGATGTTTCCTCAGTGCTCTGGCGTCCTCTTTAATTTGCACATTTATTAATTTGGCTGGCTGAGAGTGGAGATCCATACCTGCATTGTCGTTTCTATAGATAAGGTTGCTGGGCTTTCCCATGGAATGGTCCTGACCTGCCACCCACCGCCACACAGCAACTTTGACCAGTGACATTGTCTGATGAGGTCACTGATGGGCAGGGCCAAGTTTGGTTTCCCTGCTACCTCACCTTTCCAATAAATGAAGCCGATGTCCCTCGAATCCATTTCCTCCCACACTCTACGGGGGTTGTTTGGATTCTAGCATGTACCCTCACGACACCCCATTTAACGGCTGTAACAAAGAAGTAACCAATTAATCAGGCACCCATGGTAACAATACTGACCTGCCAGCATTTAAACGCTTTAATTAAAATCAAAGCACTGTACAAGCCTGGAGCGTGGCCCAATGGGTCTGAGACAGTCAGGAATCCTCTCCCATTACCAGCCCTGAAGTAAACACACAGCACCAAAGTCCCTTCACAGGACCTTTAACGAGAAGAAAAGAGTCTCCAGGGATAGTGTGTGCAAGCTGCTGCTGCTCACCCACAGACAGAGGACAACCCCACCAGAGATGGTACCCATTTTGAGAAATTTTATGAGAAAAATTACCCATAGGACCTATCCTGTAAAAAGATCTTCTCTCTCCTACCTTCCCTCTCCCTGTACCTGTCCCTCTCCCTCTCTCTTTCCTTCTCTCCCCTTTACTCTCTCTCCCTTTCTCCCCATCCTCCCCCCTCCCACTTCCTCTCTCCCTATCCCCTCTCCTTCTCTTTCCCCTTCCCTCCCCCACCCCTTCCCTTCCTATCTCTGCCTTCATTCCTCCTTTACTACTCTCCTCTCCTTTCTTCTCTAGACCTTGAGACAGCATTCAGCCTCTTGATATTCATACTTGCAGCCCACTTTTTTGCCTTTCTTACACACAGGAATACCAATTGCTGGCACTATGACTGGCAGTGAACCTGGACAAGTTCTCTCTCATGAGCAAGGCCACTGGGAAGAGCTCTGCATCCTCCTGTGCCTGTTGTCTGGCATCCAGCTTAAGCAGGATTTTCTCCCCTGCTTCTAGCCACAATTCCAAAACATGTCCTTTAGGCAAAGTCTTTTTTTACAAACTTAGTCCCGTGCCCAAATATTCCAGCAGGGCGGCTGTCTGACAGGGTTAGGTTGCTCTTGCAATTGTCACCCAGGACTCTGGCTCATTTTCTGTGCAGTGTGCCCCTTCCCATCCAAATCCTTAATGTCTTTATTCTGTCTCTCCCTCAAGGTTTCCTCAAATCTGTGCTCTTTGTGAATGCACTAGAAAGTGCCTCCTGCTTATCTCAATTTCCACATGCAGCTCTCAAGTACTGAGGCGCCCACAGAGGATTGCCTGGTCCTCGGGAGCACTCTTCCCCTGGCTGGGCTCTGCCTCACTGTTTATCCATCTTCCCCAGGGCTTGCATCTGCTGACTTCCTGCTCTGTTCCTGGCCCTTGGCCCCTCTTTTTCATATCCTGCCCCTTTCAAGTTTGTGTTCCTTCTCCTTTGAAGGATACTGATACTTCCCTTAACAATTTTCATGTTGGAAAAATGAAATGTAATACTTTTCTTCATTTCCATCCTCCTCACTGCTTTCATTCTGTGTTTATTTTAAAAACTTTATCTCTGTATATTCTCTCTCTCTCTCTCTCTCTCTCTCTCACACACACACACACACACACACACACACACACACACGTTCTTGCCACAAACTTAAAATCAGAAAGCAAAGAGACTGACATCCCTTACTTTGTAATTTCTGCTCATGATACTATAGGGAGTGGACAATCTCAGAGGCAGACAGAACACAGAGACATTGAGCATTGAGCATTAGCCAAATATAATTTCATAGTATATATTCCTTGATACTGAGAAATAACTTCTGCGGGGCGCCGCCTCGCCAAAAAGGAGAACGCCACACTTCAGGATTCTTCTGGCAGCATTTTTATTACAGCTCTTTTAGTGTTACAGCTCTCTTAGATGGTAGTGTTACAGCTCTCTTAGATGGTAGTGAGGCGAGGGACCCCAAGCCCCAAAAGCTGGTGGCTTATATAGCGCTTTAGGAGATGTGCCGCACACTCATTGGCTCTTATGATGTCGCCAAATTAGCATACTTGTTTTCGCGCCTTGCACAGGCGCACATTCAAGCAAGGCTCGCAAGAAGAACCAGGAAGCAGGAAACCGGTGCCATCTTGCGATGGCGGACGCGGCTCCTAACAAACTTCCTAGCCAAACCTCTGATTTAATTCATCTTTGGCTTCTCTGCTCTTTAGAACATTACTACTTTGTGTAGATAGATATCAAGATTTACTTTGTGATTCCATTCCCTCCCATCACAGAGGCTTGGAAAAGCCCAGCTCTGCAGACCCAGCAAAGGGCTTCAGGCCGTCTGCTGGTAGGATGCTTTCTTGTTGGAGAGATGACAGTTTTGATCAGTTGACTGTGTAAGGCTCAACACATTGTGCAGAGCAATTAGCTTCACCCAGAGCCCACTAACCTAAGTGCTAATTTCATCCAAGAGAAGCACTTGCCCATAAATATCCAAACATCTGGGAAGCCTACCTACCCATGGTGACAGATTAGCCTGTGTTGTAGACACTCTCAAGCTGTGTTCTGTGGAGCACTAACCAGACTTATGAATTCTTCCTCAATTTTTGCTCTCACTACTGCAGGGAAAAGAATAGAAGTTAACAAGAGAGTCCCTGTTTGTTCAATATCTCATGATTCCAGTTACCTGAAATCAACTGTAGCTTAAAAATATTGAACAGAAAGTTCCAGAAATAAACAAATCCAAAATCGTAAATTAAGTTTAACAGTTGTCCTGTTCCATAATGCTTGTGTTATATAATCCTCAATTAACTTGCTAATGGCCAAAGCATACAAGATTAAAGGACACAAAAGAGAAATTGGGCATATTACTTGGAAAGACAGATGAATCTTGTGGCAGTCATAACAGGGCATACAGGAAAATCATTGCAAGCTATATAGCTAAAGCATTCGTTGGAGCTAGCTGTATACGTACCTGGAAATAGCTGTATATGAGGGATTTATATGTGTGTGTAGGGGATTTAACTGATGTATCTGTTGAATATTTCACAGCCACTATCTCCTTATATGACAGTGACATTATCAAAACTACTTAAAAATATGCTACTAGTAGAAACGAATATATTAATTTAGAAATCATGTTCCTCTCCATCCTTACATTTTTCTGGAAAAATAAAAAGGCTCACATACCACCCAAGTCTCTTCAGTCTTTAGACGGGCCACATCTGAATTGTATTCTTTCTATCTGTGACCTTAACCTTCATTCATAACTGGTATATTTGAGACACAGCACTTCTGAACCATCATTCCAAGACACAGATTATTAAGGCAATCGCTTACCGTTTTATCTAAAATTACAATAGATATGACAAGATACATTAATAAAGTTCTTAGATTTATGAGGGTGTGGAAAATATTGGTTTGATTAACTCACTTCTATAAGCACCCAGAGTTTAAAATGACTACACTGAGTCCAGGCCAAAACTCTTTCCCAAGTAGATTTTGGTTGATTAGAAGGGAGTGAACAATTATGCAGTAGAAAACAAAACCCAGTTCAGCTACTGTGAGGCTCACGTGCCATAGATCACGTCACTTACAAAACCTAAATCTTGCTCCCTCAAGCTCACTAGGAATCTCCCAGGCACCACCAATGTACGACCAGTGCTCTGACACTGCCAAGATGCGTGAACATGTTTTGTCCCCTGAGATTCCCATCTTCATGGGGAGACTCCATCCCCCTGAGGTTGTCCATGTTCATGGACAGGCTACATACTGTGTCCAGACTCTGTGAAAATTCTATAAGGAGACCCTATAACCACGTATCTGTAGCTGAAAAGAAAACAAAGCAAAATATTGATTTTGTGGAAAAATATTTATGTCCAGCTACCTTAAATAGGTATGACCATAACTACCCCTCTGCATTCACAGGTGAGCTCTTCTAAGATACTTCCCTTCATGGAAATCCATTGATTTTCAAGTCCCTTCCATAAAACAGCAAGGCTTTTGTGTGTACCTAATCCATAGACTTTAATGTATTTTAAACCTTTGCTAGATGACTTATGATAGCTAATACAAACGTAAGTGCTATGTAAGTAATTAAGTAGTTATGCTGTATTACTGAGGGAATAATGGCAAAAATGAGCCCTGTACCTGCTCAATATAAAAGTATCCACAGTAAATCTAATACAGTACATCTCAGCAGCAGCCTGAATTGTTGATGGTATTGTTTTATTTTCCACCTAAGTTTAAATACTTAACACAATGAAATCTTAACAGCCAGGGTGACTTTGGAAGGACATCAGGTAATGAGGGTGTGGCCTTGGGGATTAGTGTCCTTAATAAAAAGGTCAGAAGTTGATAGCTAGCCTCCTCCAGAAGGCAGGGATACTGCAAACACATAATTATCGGTCGTACTTCACACCATTATGACAATATGACTTATTAAATATTAAGGAAAGGGATCATTTATTTTAGCTCACATTTGCAAAGGTTTCAGTCTTTGGCTCTGTTTATTCTAGTTCTGTGGCGGGAAGGACATTACGATGTGAAGAGCATATGGAAGAAGCCACTCACCCCATAGCACACAGGAAACAGTAATAAAATGCAGGAAGGTACTAGGGCAAGATAGAGTCTCCAAGGAAATAACTGTAGACCTGATTCTTCTGAGTCTGTTCACCTCCTCCTTCCCATCAATTCCTAGTAAAGTTGTTAAATTATGAATCCATCAGGAGATTCATCCTAGATCAAGTCAAAACCCACAAGATCTTATACTTCCCTGAAAGCCATAGGCTGGTCCCAAATACATGAATCTGTGGGTACATGTCACATCCATCTGTTGATCAGTTAGGAAGCAAATTCTCTTACCAATTGCTCAGCCTGTGATCTGTGAGAAAGAAATGTCTGTTACTCGAACCATCTAGTAATCAAGGTCATGAGAAAGCCAAGTATATTAGATTCTTTTATTTTCTTAGGTGTGAGCAGCATTACACTGGTGTAGCATTTGACTTTGTATCCTTCCTGTTCTTATCTATAAAATATATACAACATTGTCTTCCTGTCTTTGGGGGTGTGGCAAAAGTCATACATGACAGCATGTCCTGGTTGCCCTAAGTAGTAATTTTTCAAAGGTCTGCTTTCGTGTCAAAGGTTTCCCAGTGGATACCTCCCAGTGATCCATGAATTTGGTCCTGTCCTTGGTTCTAACTCATGTCAGAGAGTGAAACCGCCAAGAAGCAGAACCTAAGGGTAAGTCTTAGGTCATTGACCTTGAAGATAACAATAGAAATCTAGCCTCTGCCTATTGCTCTTTTCCACTCCCAGGATGCCAGGAGGTAAGCAGCTCCCTCCACCTCACATTCCACTACAATGTGCAACCTCAATACAGGTCCACAAGCAGCAGGACCAGTGAAGCGTGAGCTGTAATCTCTGAAACCATGAGCCCAAGTTAAAATTTCCTCATTTTTAAACTTGATTGTCTTACACATTCTGTTACATTCATGGAATGTTAACATACCCTACAAGGTTATAGCTCCGCCTAAAGGAGTGAGCTATGTGCCTCAGTTTCTTCTTCCATTAAACTGGGACAACAATGGAGAGTCGTATGGAGACTTAGAAGAGTTAACATTCATTTTAACACTGTAAACCTTACTCCATTATTTAATAAGTCACATCTGGTAATAACATCTACAATGCTAGAACCAGAGATACTGAGGCAAGAGAATTGCAAATTAAGAGTAACCTGGTCTGCATACAGTCTGCCTTGTAGAAAAACAGAACACAAGGCAAGATTCTTAACTAGTCCATGACAGTGGATTTGGGCAAAGCAGCGTAGTGGGGAGACGAGGTGTAGAAGGAGGAGAAGAGGAGGAAGAAGAAAAGGAGGGAAAGATGAGAAAGAAAAGAGAGAGAAGAGAAGGGAAAGAAGGAGAAAGAAGAGAGGGAGAGAGGGAGAGAGATGAGGGGGAAGAAAGGGGGGAAGAGGAGGAGGAAGAGGAGACCAAGGGGACCTTCCTTGGTCTCTCAGGTCCAGGACTCAACTATGGCCAAGATTATTGGGTTCTGGATAGATGGCTTGACTGGCTGGAAAATGATTAATTTTCCCTTTAATAGTCAACATATTTTACCCAAGGGTGGCTTCAAAACATCTTACCTCTGTGTAAGGCTGATCATTTTTCTAATAACTACCTGTGTGCCTTTTTTCAATCACACCTAGAGAAGACACAAGCTTCTAAGATAATAGGAATGGCTCGATTCTCTTCTCATTAATATAATGATTCTATAACACAGTGACAGATAAAAGAACATTCTCTTATTCCACTCAAGGCTGGTTTTACATAAAAATGGACCATAACTCAGAGTCTGTAATGTCTATGGAAAGGTTAGACTCGTTACCATCCAAATAGGCTGAGCTAATAAAAATTATATTTGTTACAATCCAAATAGATTAACCGGCCTTAAGGGCTTAACAATGTATTACACTTTTCAATTTTCTTATAATTAAATTAACATAAAATCGTCTTCACAAATAAATGACTGTTTCAGAAAGAGTTAAGCTCTGCTTAGCAAAAATAGTCACTCTGTTTACATGCTCAGTTTCTCAGGTAGACCTGCCAAATGGAAAGAAGCTCTCTTTCTGTTGAGAGGACTCTCGCCCTGAAAATTAGCATGCTTCTCCTGACCTTCATGCTGGGCTTATGGGCCCTGGCTCCTGACACAGGCACCCCAGCAATCTGAATGAAAAGCAACCCCACACCCCTCCCTACTCTCCTCTGACATTCCCAGCCACCATACATCAAGAAGAGCCTCAACTGACACATCTATAAAGTAGGAAGCTAATGTAGAAAAAACAGACTTGGAGCACTACTTTCTAGATACGTTTCTGCTGTCCCTTCCCCAGTTCATGCTTCCTTGTTTCTCCTAGACTTCTTGTTCTGGGTATTTGTCTTAGTTAGGGCTTTACTGCTGTGAAGAGACACCATGACCAAGGCAACTCTTACAAGAACAACATTTAATTGGGGCTGCCTTACAGGTTCAGAGGTTCAGTCCATTATCATCAAAGCAGGAATATGGCAGCATCCAGGAAGACATGGTACAGGCAGAGTTGAGAGTTCTACGTCTTCATCTGAAGGCTGCTAGAGGAAGACTTACTTCCAAGCAGCTAGGATGAGGGTCTTAAAGCCCATGCTCACAGTGACACACCTACTCCAACAAGGCCACACCTTCTAATAGTTCTACTACCTGGGACAAGCATATGCAAACCAAATAGATCCTATTGTATTGTTTGTTTATTAAAATGTATTAGTTAAAACTTCAATGCCTCTCACTGTCTCCATCTGGCTGTCTCTGATGAGATCACAATGATGACTTGGGGTTTAGCTGAGGTCTTTCACAAAAGAGCTGATGCCCTTGAACTGGTTGAATCTCTTAAATGTTACCATACTCATGAAGTTAATTAATTTATCATCAGCTCTTTTTCCCCTCTTTGGTATGTCTTAAAGAATGAAACAAGAGGAGCCAGTGTACATAGCCACTTTATTTTAAAATAATCTGAAGCTTAAGTTTTCTAGTTCTAAAAAGGAAGGGAGATTGTTCATAAAACAGGAGCTTACAGGAATGCTCCACTGGCTGACAAAGGAATGGTATGATGATAGAGAAACACTTTTTGAAGATTTGTCTTATTTTTAATTATATGTGTGTGGAAGTAAGGTGTGTGAATGCCAGTGCAATACCTGTGGAGGTCAAGGACATCGGGTACCCTTTGAGTAAAGTTATAGGCAGTCTTAGCTACTTGATGTGGGTCCTGGGGACCAAATTTGGGTCCTCTGAAAGAGCATCAAATACCCCTAAACACTGCACCACCTTTCTAGTCCCCATGAAACATTCTTAACTCCTCAACTTATTCTAGATCACCCTAAGGATCATGGGAAACTACCCAGTTTAATAATACAGAGCTAATGTGTGCCAGAGCAAGCTGTGCAGACTCAACAACCAAGAGAAACACTGACATAGGTCAGACCATGAGTACTGAATGGGGTTAAATCCTGGGTTGAAACATTATTGAATGCTTCAGCGAAGGAGCCATTCATGACCACATGGTAGGCAAAAGGCTCACAGTTAGTTTATGTATCAAAGTGAATTTGTCCATGTGTCAGAAAACATCCATCTTGAGTGCCATCTTTGAGCAGGATGTCTCAACAGTTCCAAGAGTAAAATGCCTCCTAATACATGCTCACAGTGATAGACTATAAACACATAGTAGGCATTATAAACAGCCCCTCACATATCACTATGACTATTTCTCTGAAAATAAATAATCTTAGAGTGTGTCTTGGTTGTGCTGGAGCTCACTGTTGTCTGCACTGGCTTGCACAGTCTTGCAAACACAGCCTTTACCCACCTTTGGAGCAGTTTAGCCCTCAATAGTCCTTCTACAAAAGGATACGTGAGAAAAAACAGCCAGGTTCAAATAAGTCCATGTTTGCCACATGTCAGTAGCTTCTATTGAAGCTTTGATGGGAGATGTCAAAAGGAATGGTGCACTAAGGTCTTTCAGTTACCTATGGGGCTCATTTATGATGGCGCCTCTGCCTATCCTCGCCCCTCCCCAGCATCAAGAGGAGCAGGACACTGCCGCCCTACACTTAAGATGAAGGGGCTTTAGTTCAAAGAGTGTACAGGAGACACGCAGATGAAGGATACCACAGTTTGCATCTTAGATTTCTGTCTTTAATATTCTCCCCCACTCTCTCTCCCCTGCTGTAAACCTTCTTTTTCCCAAGAAGAACCACTCCTACTGTGTGTGTATGTACTATCTGTCTAGTGTCCCACTGAGTTTAATGTGAATTGCTTGCACAAGCATGGCTGGAGGTATTTATTGGAGCTTTGGCAACTTTCTGGTGGCTAGGCCACAAAAGATGATGATGATGATGATGATGATGATGATGATGATAGTAATAAATAAAGTGGATCCCTTCCTCCAGTAATCATTAACTGCCAATAGCGTTTTAGGAGGAGTGGGACCTCATGGTCACGTGCTTGTGATGCTCTATACTGATTTTCAAAGACAGCTAGGTGTACCCTGCTATCAGGAGGAACATTAAGAAATACCAGGAAATATTTAATTATTTTCTCATTGGGCTTAGCCATGGACACTGGAATTTTCCCAAAATGCCCAAGTAACTACACATAAAATCAAACGGAATGAAGAGTCAGTCTGTGTAACTGAGCGCTGCAGTGGCAGAAGCTACGTGAGGCAGGTGAAGAGCTGCATGCCTGCCACCCTCACCCCAATATAAATGTCCAGTTAACAAATCAGGGAGCTGGGAGGGCGGGACATTACACATGAGAGAGTCAAGAAAGAGCAGCAAGAGTTTTGAGCTATTTCTAATTGAAACCAACCCAAAAAACAAACACCTTTAACAAAATGTGTGCCCACTACATAGCTAGCCCAAGAAGGGGTGCAGCCACAGATCATCCTCAGGCTCACAGACTAAGCTGTGTTCCACCATCGGCTTCATCTGAGCCCTGAATCAGTCTTCACGTGCTCTGAGATCAGCCACTGCATTGTGGTAAGTTTGACCCTGAGATGAGTCTGCACAGGATATAGTACACATAGACACATCTTACAGCACACAAACCCACACACATACACTTCACAGGGCACACACACAATACTCCCATATCTCATATGGCACACACAATAAAACCATATACTCCACACATGATACACAACCCTACATATACACCTCACATCACACACACACACACACACACACAGAGAGAGAGAGAGAGAGAGAGAGAGAGAGAGAGAGAGAGAGAGAGA
>NW_021620443.1:1188499-1210623 GCF_004785775.1 Grammomys surdaster | reverse complement strand
AGAGAGAGAGAGAGAGAGAGAGAGAGAGAGAGAGAGAGAGAGAGAGAGAGAATACACAAATGTATACACACTTCTCATATAGCACGCCCATAAACCCACACAAACTGCCCACATGGAACATACACACAAAACCACACATCTCACATGACACACACAAACACTTCACAGGATACACACACACATGCACACACATCTCACATGATAAATACACACACATACATCACATGATACACATACCTGATATAACACACATACTATCTTCCACATCTCACATAACATATGCTCATACCCCACACACATATAACCTCTTTCCTGTACTCCAAATTACTCACAAAATACAACTTTACACATCCTTCTTACATGATACACAAACCCAACACATACATTTCACGCATGTACACACACACACAAACCCAACACACACACATAACACACACAGACATACACACATTCCTAACATAGAGCATGTGCACAAACCCCCACACACCCACATATATATGGCTGTGCTAGAGAGTGTATTTCAAAGCAGCTGGTGAAGAAGGTCCCCCAACACAGAGACCGATGTCCCAGTCATTCTGACTTGATCAATACATCACGTGTTGAAATAATGTATTGTGTGTCATGAATTGTGTCAATTCAAAATCTAAAAAGGTGTAAAGATTACTAGGAAATACAATCCTGGGACGGACAGAAAGAGACTGAAGAGGGGCCACGAGTTGTAGTCCCCAAGGAAAGCAGAAGCCACCTTCTTCATACCTGTGCCCTTAGCACACTGGATCGTGGGGACTGAGCAGACCCAGGACACTCCCTTGGTGCTGCTGTGAACAGCAAACTTACCAGTGGTCTCTCTCTCTCCAGGCATTGGTCCAACCCTGTCTTTGTGTGCTTTCCTGAGTGGTCCTTTCACCCAGACAGGGCTGCCCCATATGTGCCTGACCTGGAGTGTGTCAGTCCATCCCACTGATCAAAAGCTAAGAGGTTCAGGCTTGGTTGGCGCTTGGTTTTTTACTGTTCTCCCTGTTCAGAGCCTATTATAACTTATGCACTAACCCTCAGTTCTTCAGGACACCAAGCTCCGTGGGGAACTGGGCACTAAAGTCTTAGTGTCTGCAGAACTAGTACCAGTATGTCCACCCTGTCCTGTTTCAAAACCACAGTGTTCCTCTAGGGACATTCCCAGACCCACTCGAAACCTGCAAACAGGCCACATGCAGAGCAAAAGGCATCTCTGGCACCGTGGGAAGGAATCCTAGACCTACATGTTAAGAAAGGCTTGGAACCTTCTATTTCAGATCCAAAGCAAGATGAAATTCCTCCCCCACGCACCTGTGACATTTGTTCTGTGAAGACTTGGTAAAACTCGATTGTCAGAGTTAAAAAGGACCCTTGAGACGCTCTAGCTGGGGATTATTAAGTAGGGGTGCACATCAAAATCACCTGAGGAGGTTTTTCAACATGGACAAGAGACTCTGATTCACAAATTCAAGTTGAATTATAAAGGCATTAAAAAGCTGCCAGTTGGTGGTGCTTTTTATATTTGCTATTGAGTCGGGCAGGGGGGGATTTTTTTTTTTTTTTTACAATTTTTTCAAAGTAAAAGAGTATCAATCACTTATGCATGGCTGTTGGTCCCTGCACCTTGACCTTGGCACGTGAACTTCTCTGCACCCTCACAATGTTCGATTAAGCCAAGGACCAAGAAAGTATCAGATGGTGGGTGATCACAGGGACACAGGAGAGCCGTGGGGCTGTCTCTTTTGATCCCCTCCGTCTCTTTTCATTCGGCCCTGGACAGTTCCTCTCCTGCAGCTTCAAGTGTGCATTCATGTCCTGTTCTGCTTCATCTGCCTTTCTCATCTAGGACAGCTCTCCTCTTCTCCACTCTCTTTGGTCCTGCTTCCCTCTTGCCTTCCCATTCCCCTGCTCAAATCTTCCTGCAAAAATAAAAAAAGAAAATACAAATGACTTTGACAGATGTACAACACTTGGTGTTTCGTGACATGAGACAAGGATCCAATCCAGGAAGCACACAAAGGCAGATTCTGGGGCCTCCATTCCATGCACAAGAATAGCTTGGGGATTCTCAAACTTCTGCCAGAGAGAGAAGGGGTAAGGGAGGGGGAGAGGGAGAGAGAGAGGAAGAGGGAGAGAGGATGAATTCAGAGGAGGAGGAATTGGACTGCTTCTAGAAATGTAGGTTTCCAGGCCTCTGATAGACAAACTGCATTCAGTAAGTACAAGATGGCACCCAATTACTTATAGACACAGAGGACAAAGCATTAAGCACCCGGTGTTCCATAGAATGGTCCAGTGAAGAAGACCAAGGTACCCTTCCAATCCAGTAGGTCATAATCAGCTCTATGTCCTGTGTCCCTTGTCTTTGGCTAAATGAGGGTCACCATCATGACCACATGATGAGATGGGAACACTGTAGATCATACAAGGAGACCTGTCTGCCACCAGGCAGATACAAAACGATGGATTCCACATGCATTCTGAAAAGCCAAAGCATGGCTTCTGATGAGCACGGTTTAAGAGAAAATAAAACTCTGTGGAAATGACTTTCTGCCTTCCCACCAAAATTTTCTATGGAATGCTGCACTAGAGATTTGGGAAACTTTGACAAACAATTCTAATCCAAAACACTACGTCACCTAAATGTGGTAAAATCTGAACATTATTGAGAGACCTGATACAACATCACAGGTAGGAACGGTGACATCATTAAAAAAAAATATCAAAAGTATTATAGTAATTATCATTATTCTGTATGTATAAATATATTTAAATTTGGCTCATACCTACCAAATATCTCATTATGCATATGCAAATAGTTGAGTAGTATCAGAAATGGTGAGAGCCAGATTCAAGAAAAGACTCTTAAACACAAGATGAAAAGCAAAAAGGCACCAGCTCCCAGTGTTCTCCTCTGCCCTCCTCACATGGGTGCGTTAGGTATGTGTACCCCACACACACAAGTGTGTATTCACAACACACACGCACAAATCCACTCACACACGCAGCATATTCTGCATGCACTCTCTGGGCAAGAAAGGTGTCCTTATATCCCTGAGCCCCTAGTTCTTCTTCCAAAGCATAATGGGCACTGGGTCCTCAGTGCTGTGTGAACAAGCCCTAGATGTGGTTTCCTAGAGAAAAGTCTCAGGAAAGCCATAAAATGTGGATGCAGTACTAGATGCATAAAGTTGGTGTTAGTTGTAAAGCGGCGTATTCCTGGACGGATCACGCCAAGCCAGCAGTTTTTATGGAGAGGTCTTTATTGACAGAGAGGAAGAAGCGAGGAAGAGAGAGCCAGCTATATGTCGGGTCCTAGTCTTTTATCCGGGGAATGATGTAGGTAATGCAGGTGATGACGTGCTGGTGAAGCAGGCAAGGTGTGGGTGGGGGGAGGGGAGAGAGTTGCCATGACAACAGCCGTAGGCGGGTCTAGGGATGACATCATTGCTGGATTCAGAAGCTGGCCATAAACAGCTTCTGACTGTCCATGGACAATTCTGATGCTGACAGTTGGTTTTAATCTCATCTCCCCACCAGCTACAACTGTTAGTTACATGTGAGAACAGGATTTCTCCAGTAGGACTGATAGAGAAGCCTCTAGCTACCCTATGCCTCAGGAGTATGATACAGACACCTAAGATTTCTGAAATGTGCAACTTTAATGTTCAGATCGTTGTCTACTAAGTAGTGTGTAGCCTACAGTAGCTATGGGGCTAGATATAAAAGGAATAAGTACATACTTATTTTTTTTCATTACATTCTTTTAAATCACCAGCCTTTGGTAATTGGGTATTATTACCGTTTTTGATTTATACCAGTTTTTGTCCATCATCCCTGAATCTGTTATTCCATTAGCAGTTTATTGAAATCTGAGCCATTATATTAGTTTCCTAGGGTCAACACAGCAAATTATCGCTATGAGTAACTGAAGTAAATCATGGGTGCATTTTGGATTAAATACGTGTGATTGCGTTCATGCGTGTGTGTTGTGAATACACACTTGTGTGGGGTGTGGAGGAGAACTCTGGGAGCTGGTGCGCTTTTGCTTTTCATCTTGTGTCTAAGAGTCTGTTCTTGAATCTGGCTCTCACCATTTCTGATACTAAACTATTTGCATACGCATAACGAGATATTTGGTAGGTACAGCAAATTCAGCAGCATCTTACTCTCTGGTGGGTGTAGAGTCTGGAATCAAATCTGAGGCAGAGCTCTATCTGGTTTCTTCTGCTTCTTGTTGTTTCCAACAAAGCTTAGTGTTCCTTAGTCATCAAGGGTGTCACCCTAGTCTCTGTCCTCATCTTGAAATAGCAGTCTCCTGCTTAGCCATGTCTAAATTTCTCTATTCTTATAAGAATATTAGCCCCATTGTATCAGGGACTACATCATCTTCATCTGATTACATCTGCAATATCCCTTTCCACTTCCAAAGACTGCATCCATAGATTCTGAATGGCCCTGGTGCTTGTCCTGAGAACTGTAAGGATTAAAATTCGCATGTGCTGGGTTTTAAGAAGAAAACAATATGCTTTCCCAAAACCTTGATGCCAGCACTGGTAGGGGGCAGAGGATGGCATTAGGATGAAGGACACTGAGTCCCTATTCCATATCACTCTCCGTTTTCCCTAGACAGAGAATCCATGCCTGCCTTTCGACCAACTTTTCTGCCCCCAACCCCACAAACACTTCTCGTATCTTGGAGCTGTGACCCTCAAGGAAGAGGAAGAGAGACATGTTCAGATCTCTGCTTTCTGCTCTCTAGCAACTTCCTCAAAATTTGAAAGCTAAAAGTTTTCTTAGCTCCTGCTGCTATAGCAAAATACCACAGGCTGCAGAGCTTAAATGTCAAAAATGTATTTTCCTAGAGTTCAGTGAGGCGATCCACATGATCCATCTCTGGCCTTTCTGCCTAGCTTACACGTAGCTTCATCTGATGAACCCTCATCAGTCTTCTCTTTCTGTGCCCAGTCTCTCTTCTCTGCCTTCTATGGGCACCAGTCCTAGTGTAATAGGGTTCTGCTCTCTCTGCCACATTTCACCTGAGTTTTCTCCCAATAGTCACACATAGAGAATGCTTCGAACATAACATTATGTTGGGGACAGTGCCGACCTTAGCAGAAGGGTACTTGTAAGTCAGTGCATAATGGGACAGTTCTGCAAGGTGAGGAGACTTGCCGAAGGTCCCCGATCTTGGAAAGGGCTGTGCTCTGCATGCTTCTCCACTCTTCTGGAAGCTTGAGTTAACAGCCTTTCACTTTTCCCCGCTCTCAGAACACAGGCAGTAAACAAGCATTGAAGGATCAAACTGAGAGTGCTTACACTTTTATAATTTGTTACACTTACTTAGTTGCTGCTGTTGCTGCTGCTGCTGGTAGTGATGGTGGTAGTGTTTGTAACTGTGTGTGTGTGTGTCCGTGTGTGTCTGTGTGTGTCTGTGTGTGTGCTCTAGCATTGCAATGACTGTGTGTGTGTGTGTGTGTGTGTGTGTGTGTGTGTGTGTGTTCTTGAGAGAGAAATACAGAAGAAATGTAGAGTCTATTTTAAATTCCTCTTCAGCCTAAAAATATACATTATAAAGAAGAGACATGCATGAAGCACAATGATATTCATATTTAAAAGAAAGATCTTCTTTAGCCTTTGGTATTTATACTATATTAACTCACTTAATATGTGTAATACTTTAATAGATGGGCCTCTTTATTAGTGTCATTTTAGAGATAAAGTGAAACACAGAGATTTGTATTAATTTACTCAAGGTTAATTAATACAGAAATGAATGGGGAGATGCCGCATCTCCACACTGCTCTGAGCTTCCTGCTTAAGCACTGCCCACCCATACCATGTACTCTCAGTTTGAAGCTGCAAATCTGAGAAATACAGGCTTTCCTACAGACCTGTGAGGCTGATTGCTCCTCTTCCAGCAGATATCAATTACAAATAGCTTCTTGGTTAGGAGTGGGCTTTGTGCCCACTTCCCCTTCTTGGTACTTAGATGTTGTCTGGCTTGAACTTGTGCAGTTCTTGTGCATGCTGCCAGAGTCCCTGAGTTGATATGTGAATCGCCCCATGTATCTAGAAAAGAAAACTTCCTTCCCATCATGCATTGCCTCTTCCCATCTCCTTTTTCATGAGGATCCCTGGGACTTGAGCGAGAGAGCTGATAAAGGCAGGCATCCTATTTAGGGCTGAGTTCGCAAGGGAGAATTCATGTCCGATACTATAAACCTGGTAAAAAGCTCATGACTGGGGATGTCATATACCCAGACGGGACCCACTGATATTTTGCTAAATGGTCATGCTGTCATACTGCCTTCTAGCTATTTTGTCTATACCTATGCTCCAAAGAAACTGAGGGCAAATCTCTTCTTGATTCTAACTACAAAAATGTTTCCCAACTGACCTAGGGAGTCAGACATTTAACTATAAAATGCCTGAACAAGACTCAGTTTCTCACAGTTGTGCAGGGTGGTTTACACAGAACAAAGCCTTGGTTCTTCCCAAGAGAATGAAGTCAGCTGCCTGAAACTGAGCCTCTATAGGTGGGAGAAGTGGACTGCCTTGAAAGAAGAAGATTTTATTAAAATTCAAAGAAAATTCAAGCTGGGATGATTTAGAAAGCATTCTGCATGTATTGAACAAATACTGCTAAAGACATTTCAACAAACCATGCATTTAAAAAGTAATAAATAGCCATTGTGCTTACGTCTCAAACTTGTCAGACTGTCTTCATTTTATTTTCCTGAACAAACTGAATTTCTGTACTGCTCATCCCCAGCCAGTTAATAAATACATCACCCTAAAAAGTGCTGCGGTATTAAATTTACAGCAGATAAAATATGGATGAAGTTGCCGGGCCTCAGGTACGTCAAGTGTGATTTAATATCTCACACACTTCTTATGAAGACTAAAAGATTACCCGGCTGCCTCCACTGCCAGAGAGCGACCTCTGCCCCCGAGTAACAGCCACTCAGCAAATAGCACCAAATGAAGACAGAGAATAACATATAGATTTGCCATAAGAAAAAATTGATCTCAATCCATATATCAAATCTGCTGATCAGAGCCCTGGAGAAAGGCACGTGATTATTCATATGCAATGGCAGAGTACTGGTCAGATCCTTCTTAAAGATGCTTAGATTGTTTTGCTAATTCTTTACCTTATTCCTATTATCATTATTTGTCCTTGTTTTATTTTTCATTTTCATTACTGTGGATGGAGCTCAGGCCCTTGCTATGTGAGAGCTCCCCACACACACACACACCCCACAGCCACACAGTCAGCTCCCACTGAGTGCCCTTTTTATCACTGTAAGAAATCTCCTCAGAGAAAAGACTCTTGACTTCATGTCTCAGTGGCCATCTTTCCTGTCTGTAGAGTCCTTTCCTCCTGGAGCATCTCAGAGACCCTCAGCATCTTATAGATGAAGACATTCCCTGGGGAAATTTCTTCACCATCTGACTTAATTTATATCTTTTTTTTTTAAGATCTGTCTAAAATGTCTTTTTTCTTTAAATCTCTAAGGAAAACATTTGTTGGTACAGAAAATAAATTCTTCTGATTAACATTTTGCTATCCAAAATAGCTGGTGACTAAGAAGCTGCACTTCAAAGGTGGGAGAGGGGTGAGTTTTAAAACAAGAGCAAAAAAAATGGAGCCAATTGCCACTGAGCTGTTTATATTTCAAATATATAATCGAGGAGTTGGTAAGTATCATGTATAAATCCTCAAAGTGCGGACTGCCGAGGGCTTTCCTCTGAAGATTGCTCTGCAATTAAAGCAGCTTTTCCTTTCACAGTGGAGGCAGGAGAAGTGACCCAGCGTCCCAGGGGCTCCTGGTATACCTCCTGTGTTTCCCAAGCAGCAGAGTGCTTTCACTCATTTTCGAAGAAGGAGGGAAAATAAAAACCTCCCCAGCATCAGGCCTTAGCAAATAAAAATCTTTAGTCACCTTCCCCCAATCATGGCTGCTTCCTGGGCTGGGGATCTGTGGCTTGTTGGTTTGTTTGCTTTGCATGGAACACTTTTGTGCTCTTTCTTAATTGGTTTTCCTGGGCCAGAGAAGGTTGGGGACAAGGCTGTTTACTCGTAATTTCAACAGTGAGGCTTTGACACTAGCAGAGAGGGCTACACAACAGTTCCAATTCCTAAAATCTATGAATTGAGGGCAAATATTCCCACACAGGGAAGAGACAGGCCTGCAGGGAGTGTTTGAGCAAATCTGCAGTGAGAAGTCTCTAACCACAGGACTGGATAGGGTTGTTCTCTTTCCCACTGGCCAGGATGTGTTACAAGGAGCTGCTGTCTCTACTGGGTCCCGAGTAAGAGCTGTCCTCACTAAGACTGACCAAGACAAGGCTGCAAGACTGAGCGACTGGGTGGCATGGTGAGCTAGTATGCTGATCCTGGAGGAACATGGAGAGAGCCCTGGAGGTCAGCTGGGGAGAGGCAGGAAGGGAGGGGGAGAGGGGGATGGGAAGGAAGGGAGGGATGAAGAAAGGGAGGAGGGAGGAAGGGAGGAGGGAAAGGGGGAGAGAGAGGGAGAGGAAGGGAGGAAAAAAGAAGGGAGGGAGGGAGAGGGAGAAAGAAGGGAGAGAGAGAAGAGAGAGACAAAGAGACAGACAAAGAGAGACACATAAACACACACACAGGAAAAGGATCTTTTCTCTTTTGAAATACGAATACGCATATGGTGATCATAGGAGCATTGGAACCACTCAGCAAAATGTTCAAGAGTGCTTAGGGAGAATGATGAATGTTTGAAGATACAGAAGCCCTGAACTGCATGAAGCAACAGTTCCTCATGCAGTGTTTCCCAAACCGGCTTGTCCAGAAGCAAAAGGTTTTTCTTAACAATTAAAAAGATCGTGAAGTCTCAACTTGGAAATGTAGTTTACAGAGGCTGATTTCTTCGTGTCCACTCTTTAGTTTTACTGTATTTCCTGGAGGTGGTGTCCATACATATGTCCACATCTTTGTGGAGGTCAGAGCTCAGCCTTGGATACTCTTCCTCAGGAGCCATTCACATTGGTGTGTGTGTGTGTGTGTGTGTGTGTGTGTGTGTGTGTTTGTTTTGTTGTTTGAGACAGAATCTTTCACTGGAACCTGAGGGTTGGGTAATTGTCTCAAGGTTAGATTGTATCTGCTTCTCCAAGATGGGGATCGCATGTACAATCCACAGATTTTTTTTTTAATACAGATTCTGGGACCTGAGCTCAGGTCTACATACTACGCACTTTACCAACTGAGCGATCTCCACAGCCCTCTACTGTATTAATTCCCATGCCACACCTAATTTGTAGATCATTCTGTCTCCTGATTTCCAATATGAAATATCCCTTGTGAAAAATACCAGCGAATCAATACATTGAGATGGACTAGACACAAAAGGAACCTCCTTGCAAGCCTGGTCACCTGTGTTGCATCCCTTGAGCCTATAGTGGAAGGACTACTGTAAGTTCTTTCCTGAACTCCACACTCAAAATATGGTACACACACACACACACACACACACTTATTATTATTATTACAATGTTTAATTATACATACTAGCAAATCATGCCCTAAGAGGCCCACCTTGCCCTGCCAGGAAGAGCTTCACCTGAGACCACCATGAGGAGTATCTTCAAAGAACAGCCTTTTATTTCCCTTTAGAATAGGCTGGAAAGGTCAACCTAGGAACAGCAGGGGAATTCTACACCGCGTTTGCAGAACTGGCTTTGGAGGATAAGTGTGACTCACTGGGCATGATCCCACAGTACCTCATTAGCATTTCAAAACCACTAGTAAGTGGGCATTTATTTTCTATTTTTTAAAAGCTAACAATACCATTAATTATCCCTTTTATGAATCCTGGTAATGGCTGTTTACTTGCCATAAATTAATATGACACCGCCAGGGACCTAGCACCCTGCAAGCACCTTGAAAACTCCACAAAGCACGTCTCTGCCACTCGCTCACAAGACTATTAATGTCACACAAACTCTTGGGGCTCCAGGTGCTTCGGGTTCACCAGGCTCACCTTTCCTTGCATTTTCCTCCTGGTAAAAGTCCTTCCTGAGAATGCGTTCCTGTGACATCAAGGAGCTGAGAGAGAATGTTACATTCTCTTTCCTAATCAAGGGACTCTGTAGTTCCACAGTGTCCAATTGAGTTGCAAAGTGTCATTTATCGGTGAAGTCAATTTAATTCACTTCGGGTTTGTTTTTTTTTTATTCTAAAAGTCAAGGTTACTTCCTGCTGTACATTTTTAAGTAAAGTTTATATTTCAGAATAGTTTGGAGTTCTTTCTGATGTAATATGTGAGTGAGACTGTGTGTGTCTGTGTATCTCTGTGTACTTCCTTCTCTTTTTATTGATAAATTCTGTCATCTGACAACTTTGTACATCTGCTTAGTCTCTTCCAAGGTTGTCTCTTTTCTCCTCATCCATACTAACCCCACTTCTACCCATCCTTTTCCCAAGTTCATGGCTTTTAGTTCGTGTTATTATCCCATTAGTTGAACCAGGGCCATCTGTGTAACCACTGAATTGGCAGTGTCCATTGGACCCTGGTGGAGTCATTGCTGGGTGGATAACTGAAGGCAATAATTCTCAGAATCCTGGAGACTATCAGTGCAGGCAACTACAGCTTAAGTTTCCGATTACAGCGACACTTTCTATCCCTGTCTTTTGGGTCTTACATTCTTTCTAGTCCATCTTCAGTGGTCCCTGAGCTATATGAAGTATGGCATTGTCTTAGGTAAGGTTTCTACTGCTGTAATAAAACAGCAGGACCAAAGAGCAAATTATGAAGGAAAGGGTTAATTCAGCTTACTCTTCCAGATCACAGTCCATCACTGGAGGAAATCAGGACAAGAACTCAAGCACAGATGAAATACGGAGGCAGGAGCTGATGGAGATGCCATGGAAGGGTGCTGCTGACTGCTTTGTTTCACATGGTTTGCTCAGCATGCTTTCTTATAGAATCCAGGACCATCAGCCCAGGAATGGCAGCACACACAATGGGCTAGGACCTCCCTCATTGATCAGTAATTGAGAAAATGCCTTACAGCTGGATCTCATGGAGGCATTTCCTCAACTGAGGCTTCTTTCTCTCCGATGACAATAGCTTGTGTCTAATTGACATACAAAAACTAGCCAGTACAGGTATAAATGTCATAGTTGGGGCTGAAAATTCATCTGTCACTTTTTCTCACACCTTATTCAGCCACGAGGTTCTACATTCTCTGTCATTCACTGGAAGGAGAGGCTTTCTGATTAAGGCATCAAGAGGTTTCAATCTATGGGTATATATAAAAATAAATATTTAGAAGATAACTTGTCAACTTAGCTAAACAACAGTATTCAATCCCCCTATGGCCTATGATTACCAGAATTACAGCACTAGGAGTGGAGTCCCTCCTTGAAGATCTATCAATAACAGTCGTATACTCCATAATTATTGTACCACTGTTGCACAGGTGGGCACACCTTGCCTGGCAGGTTGGTCTCGTGATTTATAGGCTGCATAGCCAGAGAAGATTATAGATGCCTTTGCTCCCCTAGAAACCTGCATAGCACTCTCAGGAACTATGAAAAGTAGTCAGGAGAGAAGAAGCTTCTAGATCAGTTACAGTTTGTTCATTTTATGTCATACATCTTAGGCATGCACCATATTACACAACAGGGTCTTATTATCTCATTACAGTGGGCAAAGAGAAAGGACTGAAAGAGCCTGCATTATATGGAAGACCTCTGGGGCTCTTTGAGCAGCAACTTATAAAGTTATCCTAAAGAAGCGTACCACACCTGGGACATATTTTTTTTTTAATACGTGGGCTTCTGGAAGCAGCTTATTCCATGCAAGCCATCTCCCTTCAAAGTCTTTTTAAAAGTAAGTTATATCTTTATATTTGGTTACAAAATAGTTGGTTTCCATGTGGTTTTTGAATATAGTATCTAAATTTGTTTTCTCAGTTCAACGGACATCACATACTATT
This sequence comes from Grammomys surdaster, assembly GCF_004785775.1. Taxonomy (NCBI): domain Eukaryota; kingdom Metazoa; phylum Chordata; class Mammalia; order Rodentia; family Muridae; genus Grammomys; species Grammomys surdaster. The sequence continues at coordinate 1,198,629 of NW_021620443.1, read as the reverse complement.
TGGAAATTGAACCATTGAGCTGTAGGGATGCGAATTTTCAGCGTTGAAACAATAATGAGGAAGAAAAATGGCATCTGGAATTGCATCAATGTTGAGAGTGTTCAGGAAATAAACCCCTCAAACCCGCTTCGACATTTGTTACTGAGGTTTTCAACAGAAAGCATGGGGACAGAGCAGACTGAGGTTTTTGCTGAGTTGCCCTTGGAGAAGGGTGGGAGCTGGAGATTCACCTCACATGAAGCTGACTGGACACAGCTGCCCCTGTGTTCTCAGGTCCCTTTCCTATTTTCTAAAACTCTCCTTTAGCAATTGTCTGAACACCTCTTTCCCATCTGCCCTAGTGCTGTCAACAAATTAATTCTGACACTGTCTTCCCAGACAGCCTACCTGTGTGCCCCAGCTAAAGCCCAAGACCACAAGCCTGCTCTACCACCAATGAATCATAAGCCCTAGGGCCACTAACCCTTGAGACTACATAACTTCCTTCCAGATTCATTTATGTTCTAGAACAACTCACAGTAAACAATTAAATTGCCAGTAGTGGTTGTTGAAGAAAATACAATGCAGGAAGAAACAAGTGGCAGACAGACATAGGTCAGGGGCCTGGGGAAGGGTTTCCATAGCCTTCCTTCCTCCATTTATTTACCAACACAGACATTTCCTCTACCTGTTCACTGCAGTGAAAACACAGACACGGTTGACTGTCCTTGTCACTGGTGATTAAGCTCTGTCTTCATTCCCCTTCATCTCTTTGAGGTTGAAGAGTGAAGCTGGAAGTTTCATGCTCTAATACAGCCTTGGCCTTTTTAGTGATCAGTCTCTATCCCCAAGCTACACAGGAAGTAGAGGATTCCCACAAGAGTTGTCTCATTAACACACAAGACACACTTATCACCTAGGAGAATGCAGAAGTTTTTAAAGCTCTGTTTAACTAAGTAGGGACAAAACCATAATCATGCACAGAATATGCATATAATGATATTAGCCCAGAAGTGGAACGATATTGTCTGAAGTGGAAACTTCTGGTTTCTTTCAAAAGTCAGTTATGTTGAGTGATGTTTTGCTGGGGCACACAGGTGAAAGAATGTTTACCTGAAGCAGACACAGGAGAAAGGATGGTTTGCCTTAGCAAGTGCTTGATCTTTAGAAGGAATATAAATATGACCCCACAGACTGGGAAGGTGAGCACTGGTTTGCTTCCCTCTGTCTCACTATTCTTTGCTGATGACACCCATGTATTGCTTTGTCTTACACTGGCTAGCTGAGCTCTGCTTGTGGTGACGCCACGAAGAGAAACTCACCAAAGAATTGAGGTTCCTGCAGCTTCTTGACTCTTCAGTGAGCCTTGTGGTTTCTTCTGGATTGAATTCCCTTTGCTGGTTTGTGTGTGTGATGACTGCCGAGTGGACTGGACTACAGCTGCTGATTCGTTTTTGGTGTTTTCTACTAGACTGAACTGCTGATATCCTGACAACAAAGAGTAGATTCACTCCCAAAGAACTATTTCTAAACAGGTCTACTTCCCCATGCCCTAATAATTTTTCTTTTCCACTACCACTGATGGTTGGTGAGCTAGAGGGAAGGTTGAATGTTTATTAAGGTACATTGGAAAATGTTCTGCCTACAGTTGTCAGTCCTAATAAAACACCTGAGGGGAAAAATAATTTATTTGGTCTTGTGAATTTGAAGCTTCTAGACCATGGCAGTTGGCTCTGTTGATTCTCAGCACCTGTTGAGATAGAACATTTGGGCAATATGGCATAGGCATACGAAGACGGCCACTCACTACAAGGTAAATAAGAAACAGAGCAGAGTCAGATATAGATTTCAAAAGTCCAAAGTGATGAGTCTTCAAGGTAGGTTCTACCACCAAATGTCTCCATCACTGGGAAACAAACCTTTAACACATGAACTCGTATAAAGGATATTTCAAAAAGATAACCAAACATTAAATTAATAGTTTTATCTATTAATGAATATATTTAATGTATGTGTAAAATATATTAGAAATGCATACATATAAACAACCTAGAAATAACATATATTATATATATATATATATATATATATATAATATTTGTTTTATACCACATTGTTCTTAAATAAAAGATGTTTATTTTTATTTCCAGGATCCTAAATATCAACATAGCCTCCATAACACTTCTTTCTGGAATTGGGCAATTCTTTCTTTAGTGCTTAGCACTAACCCAGGCAAGACATTCCATAACCAGTCCATGTGAATAGGAAACTGTGGCAAGTTAGCACAAGAAAAACTCAATTCGCCAGCATCCAGTAAAGTCTTCATACTGTAAAGAGGTCATTCATGGGTTGCACTCTTCAGGCAGAAAAAACTGACATGTAAAAAGGAAATTACAGAACCTGGTAACTTAGTGAATAGCAACTGTATAAAGAAAGAAAAAAATTACAACTGGCCTGGGATCTCTAACTTTGGCATCTGTATGATTGATGTTACCTTTAACAAAAAAATAGGGACAGGCAAATGATTAGAGAAAGACATGTTTGGGCTGTGGGTAGGACAAGGCCTTATTTTGTAAACATAGCATTGTGTGACATGAAAATATAGGTCTCAAGACCAAACGATATAAGGAGGTCTGGAGAAAGAGAACTTTCATAGCTGAACTCAGGAGAGACAGAGGAATGCTGAGGAGGCCAGGTGCCAGAGGGAGCAAAGCCATCGGAGGCGGAGAAGGACACATTCATAAGCTAAAGTAAAGGTAGACGCAGCACATGTGACAGTGGTGGTGTTGGCTCATATGCGCAGAAATTGAGCAATTACTAGAGGCACTTTAAATTCATTATCTCATTAAGCCTCTCAGACTAAGAGGTAGGCATTACTACATTCATTTTGAAAATGAGTATGCAGAGAATTTGAACAGCTATGGTCAGGTCCCACAGTCACACAGTAAACTAGCAAAGCATCCATGATCCAAGCACTTCTAAGTTGGAAGTGTGTGATATCTTGTGTTTGAAAGACTAGGCATAATCAACAGAGACACAAAGCCACCTGGGTCATGATCTTCTTGGAGCTCCACAGGAACCTTATTCAAAGGCTACCTGTGTGGAGTAAAGGAGGAGCAGCTCACCCTGAGGCAAAGATCAGGGCGGGGCATGTGTATAAAAAGCATAGCTGAAGAATGGGAAAATGAAACAGACAAGAGAGTCAGTCCGTAAACTGTGCTTCATTCAGCCTCATATCACTATGGATAAGTGAAACTTGACTTAGGAGGAAACTTCTAGAAAATAAGTTGTTGTGAAGTTACCCCAAATGGCAGAGTGAAGAGCTGGTGCACCCTACTCCAATCAGTTACTGCCTCCAGTTTCTTTCAATGGATGTTAATTAATTTAGTGGATTTCTCAGCAAAGACTCCCACCATGATGTGGAGAAAACCACAGGCAGCACTGCAAAGAGTAGCAGGCCAGGCCAGCAACAACAAGCCATAACTGTAAGCCACAGCCAAGGAACAGGAATGACTCCTGAAAGGGTCTGCTGTGCAGGTATCTCCACAACCTATCTTAACTGTGAACTACACAGAAGGTTTCACAACATAAATAGCAATCTTTACTGGACATAAGCAACCAAAATCTTGCTGGATTTGAATTCCCATGAAGGGGTAGAGGGTAAAATGTTAAATAAACTTTGCATCTAGAAAGACAGAATGTTACATATATGGCTATATTTCTTATTCCTCTTGTTATGTATAAGCAAAGCCCTAAGATACTGTATATGAGTCATACGAACATAAGATTCTAAATGTGGAGAAAGAATGCAGCACAGTGAGGGAATTGAGGACCACATGTAAGACACAGAGGTTAACTCCCTGGATCTACTTTTCCCTCATACATCCTAGATGTGGCTTGAAGAAATATCATACGGGGAAAAAAGCCAATGAGTTCAAACAAAAAGACCCCCCAAAAATGACCAAGAAAGGTAAAGACCCTCAAATCAGAAAATCTTCAAACACCAAGAAGAAACATCATCCTAAAAACCACACACACAAGCAAAAGCTGACTGAGGAACCTAGGTTTCTATCCACATGAGGCTGTACCTGCCATTGTGATATCAAAGAAGAATAGTAAGGAGTTGAGGGTTCAAACTCTGCCAGAGGGTAACAAAGTAATTCTTCCTGAGGTGTTCTTGGTTACACTACAAATATCCACCTCTGTTCCCAATAGTGAGGCATCTCTCCCTTGTTGCTTGAGTGATACGAAAAAAGACCTCATGGGAATTCAATAGTATAATCACCCATCAGTAGATATGTCACCTTGGTATGCCCCAACACAATGGAGAGAACGCCTGGGACTGAGCTTTCACCTCTATGCAGAGGAGGAAGAGGAGGAAAGAGGAGAAAGAGGAGGAAGCAACCCTTGGGTGTCCAAGAGGCTCAAGTAGAGAGCCTGTATTTCTATCTCCCCAGGGGGAAGCTTACACATAGCAACTTTGCATTACTGACGCAGCATTAGATAACACTGGCTGAAGCAGAATAGGTAAACGCCTCCTAAAAAGGCATGAACTAAGAAAGCAGGAAGACTTCAGATAAATGAAAAGGTCAGGTGATGCCAAACCAAGACAGTAGAGAGGCAAGAATCACTGTTTTGAGGCATTCAAAAACTATGAAACACTACAAAAAAAAAATGCCTAAAACAGTAACCTACTTTCCAAAGTGTTTAAGTCAGTGTTATGCTGCTGTGAAGAATCATGCCCAAGACAACTCTCATTTAACTTTTAATTGAGATTTGCTTACAGTTTCAGAGGCTTAGTTCATGGTGGAGAGCAGGTGTGGTCATAGTGTTTCTTCACAGCAATAGAATACTGACTAAGACACAGGATAAACCCAAATAGTGCCATATCAGGAGAAGCCATAATTAAATTTCTAAAAATTTAAGACATTAAAATTTAAAATGAGCTAGATGAGGAGGAAAGTATGCTAACCTTAAAAGGAAACCACTGGTGGAACAACAGACTTTTTGGTAAGCTGAAAGGTTTCTTAAGACTGAATCTACACCTAGAAAAAAAAAATGTTGTCTTAGTTGCTTTTCTATTGCTATTTCCAATAGTATAACCAAGGCAACTTTATTTTGGTCTTACAGTTTTAGAGGTTTAGAATATTTAATGGCAGATTGGAGAAACCTGGGCAGCTGTTGAGAACTTATATCTTGAACCTCAAGAAGGCAGAGAGAACTTGAAATGGCACAGACTTTTAAGACCACATAGATCTGCTTTACTGTTACATACATTCTCCAGCAAGGCCATACCTCTTAATCCTCCCTCACAGAATTACCGACAAGTCTACCAGGACCGAGTATTCCAATACCAGAGACTTATGGGAGGATATCTCATAAAAGCCACCAAAAGTATCCTTCAGAAATAAAAGAGAAATCAAAGCTTTGCTTTTGGGGACAGTGACATCTCATTATTTTTTTCCAAGATTTAAAGTGTGTGTGTGTGTGTGTGTGTGTGTGTGTGTGTGTGTGTGTATGTGTGTGTTTCTATCAGAAGATTCTAATAGGCTGTGAGACTACACACTTACAATATCACAGCTAGTCTCAGATCATCTTGAGTGAAGAAAACAAACATAGAAGAGTTCATTAGCCAAACTTTCAATGAAGGATGGCTAAATAAATGTCCTTAAAATGAAGGGAAAAGATAAAATAACGACCGTTGGAGTTTTAGAGAAAAATTATAGTAAGACAAAGATATGGGAAATTAGTACATTTTCTTTCTCTTTGCATTTCCTACATAACTTTCAAAGGCAGAAGTACTGTTGGATTTTGCTTCTATCTGGATGTGGATGAACTGTTCAAATGTAGGATGGTAGATGAAAATAAGGCTTTCATAATTTCTCCAGCATGAGCTACTGAGTCCTGGAGCATGTATACAGCTAAAGCAGGTACTACCAAAGCTACAGCGATACTGTAAATACACTTAAGTGACAGTCTAAAACTACCACGAATAACCTGTAAGAAGATAGAAAAATAAAATTAAAAAAAAATTTTTTAAAAAAGCAAGAAAAAAATAACCACTGGCATAAGCTCTAATATACCTAAGAAATATACTAAAAATGGTAATTACCTAAGAACACCAAGTGGAAGAGCAGAGCAGATCAAACAGTAGGATTCAATGTGACAGCTTCCTATTGAGGGTGTAACATATTATCTCAAATTCAGAGACTTAAAACATCAGGAATCTTATTGGTCTAGAGACCAGGTCCTTAATCAGTTTTGCTGGGCTAAAATGAAACTAGTTCAGCAGAGAAGTGTTCCCAAAGGAGGCTGTTGGAGGGAATCTTTGTCTTGCTTTACTAGGTTTTAAAAATGCATTCTTTGAATTATCTCACTTGGTATGTGTGTATGCATATTCTTATGTGTGTGCTCAGATGTGCATACAAATGTATACTTCTGTGTTGAGGTCTGAGACTAATGTCCAGAATCTATCTGGATTGTTTCCAATCTTATTCATTGAGATGATGTCTCTTTATAGAACCCAAAACTTGTCAACATGGCTTGTTCTAGAAACATCATGTCTCAGTCTTCTGAGCAATGAAATTACAGGTGAGCTGCCATGTGCCATGCCCATCCAGTTTTTACCTACATGCTGGGGATTCAAATTCATTTCCTCATGCTTTCATGGTTGGTAAACTGGTGTGTGCTGTCTTCGCTCAGTGAGAAGGTGTCTCTGGAAGCAAGTTGCCCCTACTTCAGACCCAAATGCTTATGTCAAACATTCTTCAAAACCCCTTGTCCTTGGTCAGGCTGGCCTCTGGCTCTGAAACTGGGAGAGGGAGAAACTGCAAGCAGCTATGTGTATTAAAAATATCATGCCCTTGAGAACTAGAAGGTGAACCATCTCCTAGACAACAGATGTCACTCTTGTTTATCCTATGATATAAAAGTGTCTGCAGTGGGAACAGGAAGCTGGACGCTCATCTACAGACAAGCTCAGCTGAGAACTCTAGCTGACTGCCGCACCTTCCCCAGCCAATGTCAGATGGGTGCTTGGAAGCTCCAATTATGAGTAATGATGTCACTCTTGTTTGCTCTTGTGGCTGTAGCTGTCTCTGTTGGATGTTGTCAACCTGCGATTGGATGATAGTTTGCTATTTAGCTGCCTCCCCTCTCTATTCCTTATTTGCTATTGACTCTTGCTTTTGTTTACTGAATACTTAATAACTCACGTGTTCAAAGCCCCCAAACACTACTAAAGATCATTCTTCAGATGATACAGACCACAAATCACACCAAAAAGTGTTTCATCTCTCTCCTCAGCATGCATTTCTTGAATGTGAACCACAGCCTATCTTTATTCTTTATCTTCAGGCAGATTATTATCTTCAAATTCCTCTTAGACTCTTACGTAACTTTCTCTTTTCTATCAAAACTGTCTTTCTCGTATAAAGACTAACGATTATATTTTGAGTTTACCTGGCTGATGGGAGATCGTCTGTCACCACAAGCTCTCTGGTCATATCAGCAAAGCCTTTTTTGTCGTGAGTAGGAACATTCAAAGAACCTGGCAATTTGTATGTAGACATCTTAGAACTCACTAGTCAGCCTAATAGGCTCTACTGTATCCATCCATGCTGAAATAATTTCAAACATGGCAATGTAGATAGATTGGAAGTAAAAGTATGCAAAAAAAGTTATGTTATACAAACACAATGGGTAGAGGACTATCCACTGAAATATAATTCATAGCAAGGGAAGTGACAAGGGACACAGAACACAGTTACACAATGATAAAACGTCAACCTACCAGAGTGGAGAGCAATCCTTACACTGCTCAGTAGCAGATAGGATGTCACTTACAAGTGCCCATGACATGGGAAATATATCAAGATGTAGCCTGTCCTGGGTGACAGAAACCAGCCAACAAATGTTGAAGGATTGACATCATATCCAATGTGTCCTTCAGACACAAGGGATGTAGATGGTGTCTAGAAGATGACTCAGAATATACAAATCTCCAAAGCCCTGGAAACTACATCGTACACCTTAAAAAAATCCTTGGAGCAAAGAGAATGTTTTAAGAAAAAAATTTTAAATACTAGTTCAACTTAATGAAATATTTAAAATAAAATATAGCAAAATTTAGAGGATGAAGCTAAAGCAACTGTAAAATAAAAATGTCGCTATTCAGCCTCTGAGGCTCTCGCCTTGGGAACCTATAGAAAATAAAAGATTAAAAGAAACCCAAACAAGCAGAAAGAAGCTAGCTCTGAAGCAGAATTTTCAGATTATAATTGCCCTAACAAGAGTTGACTGTCCCAGAGAACACGATAAATCATCAGAACCCTACCCCTTGTTATTCATTCATGCTTGAACCTTAAGATGAAAAAGAAAACAGGACACCTACCTGTGGGAAGAACACAGTCAAAACCTGGCCTTTGGTTTATCTTTCTCATGATCTGCGGGATAAGCTGGGGACATCTTTGCTTACTTCATAATGCCCCCTTTAGCTTTCAGATGTTTAAAAGTTTCACGGAGCTTCTGTTGTAGAAACAAAAGGAAGCTTATTATTCTTCTAAGTGATATAGCAGCAAACTGCAAGGGGGACTGTATGTAAAATAAAATACAGAGACAAATAGATTTTCCTGTATTTCCTTTGTAATGTCTGATTTAAATACTTGTGGAAAAAAAATGTACACTTTCTTTGAAATTTGCCCTCAGTTCTGAGGAAGTCCCTATCTTTGTAGGCATGTGTTCTATCCACCTCTCCAGAACAGGGAGTAAAGGCATCAGTTCAAAGTTTGATGCACTCACTAAATGTAACAGATATTACTATGTACTACTTGGTAAATTTACATTTGTTCTGAAGGCCTTAAATGTTCTATCCATCTTACATCTTCAAGTACCCAACAACCACACAGCAGTGTCCTGTATCAGGCAGTATTTAAAGTACAATACAGCCAAAGTAGTCCACAAATGGCATAAGCTACTCAACTTGGGCACAAACTTTACAACTGGAAAGTGACAGAATCTTCAAGTTAGAAGGCAAAATATGTCAAGCCATGGTTTTAAAACCCAAAACTGTCTGTGTACTACGAAAGTCCCCCAGGGGCATCACTCATGACCATATGCTGCTAGTGGCACGTCTACCAGAGAACTACATAAAGAGATCCAAAGTCACTGTCATGATGTACAAACTCTAGTCATCAGTTATATCAGAGGCACTGGTACGTTACATTAATCTCTCATAGTTCTTCTTTATCACAGCAGATCAGCAAATTTGTTTTAAACTGATATGAAATAAAAATCTTATCATTTTTATTAAGTGTGAGAAAAGCCTGGCTTTTCTTCGGCTGAGCAGTTGATCTCCTTCATCCTGTGTGTCAGTTAGTGATGGAGGAGATACCTGTGGCCATGATCCATTTCCTAGTAATGAAGACATAAACTTCATTGCATCTGCTGTGGAAAGTTTGGTATGATACAGAGGGTGTTGGCACATGCCTCTCATGGCCGCTATCAGTTCAAGCTTGGAGACAGGCCTTTACCTTCCTATTGTATTTGCTTTCTGGCTTCTAAGTCAACCAATGTATTAGTAGATTTTTGGGTTTTGTTCCATTCTGTTCTGTTTTGTTTCACCACGGCTAGGTGTAGTCATAATGATTTGTCCCATTACTATCAAAATCTATTTAAAAACAGAAATATCACTTTCATTACAAAGAATCACTGCGACGTTTCTCACTTTGGTAACTGGGGTGCTTGTCTGTGTGGCTGCCATCCCCATAGTCCGAGCCTCATGCTCTAGCTATGATGATTTCCACTTCCCAGAGGAAGCTCAGGTCATTTGAAGGTTTAACTAATCCTCAGCAGAGCTTCTCTGTAGACCTTAGCACCCATTTGGTGGATAGACTGTTTTCCTACACTGCACAAGATGGCATGCTTACCTGGGCCAGGATGGTAGGTATGTGTTTAAAATCCCAACATTTAGGAGGCAAATCTCTGTGAGTTTGAGGACAACCTGGTTTATATAGTGAGGTCTAGGCCAATCAGGACTACACAATGAGATCCTTCCTGTCTCAGAAAAGGAAAGAAAAGAGAATAGAAGGGAGTGGAGGGGAAAGGAGGGGAGGGGAGAGGAAGAGAGGGAGAGGGACCTCAGCAGAGCTTCT
>NW_021620443.1:1151474-1188099 GCF_004785775.1 Grammomys surdaster | reverse complement strand
GGGAAGAGGGAGAAAAAAAACGGGGGCTAGAGAAATGGTTCAAGGGTTAAAAGCACATACTGTTCTAGTGTAAGCCCTGAGTTTGATTCCCAGCACCCTCATTGGGTAACCCACAGTTCAGTGAGATCTGACACCCTCCTCTGGCTCTCCAGGCACTGTACTCATGAACAAATTCACACTTGAATACAAGCACAAATTAAAAATAAAGATTATGCTTCTCTGGTACTGGGATACCACATTGGGATTTCCAAATTGCCCATCCTCCTCAGTTCCTTCACCTTTCCTCTCCATACTCATACCTCCTGGACATTCCCAGAAGCACTAACCTTACCCATCTGCCCTGGTGCCCATCATATCTGACATCAACTGCCCTCACCATGGCAAAACAGTCACCACGGACCTCTCACTTTCCCATGCTGATATCCAAGCACTTGGAATTCTGCTGGTCTTACTGTCAAGATGTACGCAGAATTTTTTCCAGATGTGGTAGTGTGTGTTGTAATCCCAACACTCAAGAGACTGAGGAAGCAGGCCAATGGGTTTGAGACCAGCCTGAGTATGTCCTCTAGCCCAACCTCAAAAAAAAAAAAAAAAAAAAAAAAAAACCTGACTTCTCTTGACTTTCATCCTGGTCTGAACCACCATGTTCTTCCCCAGCATCTACTGGCCACACAAAAGATATCTGGATACTGCAATCACATCTACTTCAAAATGACTTGGAGGCAGAATTGAAGCCAAACCGTTGCATAGCTCCTCCTTTCACTCAAAGTGAAAAGCAAAGTTGGGTCCCTGCCTATACTTACAATAGGATCACGTCTCCCTAAATCCATTGCAAACTGAAAACACTGTAAATCAAAACACACTAAACCCAGGCTACAGAACATTCTAGTTTGGCCTGGTCTACTTTAAATGTTCTCAGAAGACACCCATTAGCCTAGACAGTTGAACAAAATCACCTAATGCCTACCTTATTTTAAAACAGACATGAATAATTAAAAACTATACTTAAAAGTGAACATTACAGAATTCTGGAATCCTGACTGGATGGGATACGTTTTCACAATGTGGTAAAGTCAAAATACATGAAGTTTAGCCCCATTCATTGAGTACATAACAACGGCTACCAACAATCCTGTGAGCCTGCCCAGCCACCGGTGTCTCCCCAGACAACCCCTTGGACCGTGTCTACCACCCTCTCTCCATCACTCATACTCCTCCACTACTGAAAGCCTCCCTGCTTGGCTCCAGGGCATCACTTGCCCCAGAGCATTTGCTCTGACAGATCTCTGTGAGGAGTATCCCCCTTCCCCTGGTCTCTCCATGATTAATCTTTGCTCATATGTCATTGTCCTAACAATGCCTATGCGACCACGTGACTTCAGCCAACTGCTCTGCTTCCCTAACCTCATGTCACCCCACACTCCTGCCCTTTCTTATTTGGTCTCTTCATACCCTGCTTTGCTTCTGTGTCGGCCACAGCATCCATCATTATCCAACGTATTATTTAATTGTCTTGTCTCACTCTTCCAAGAGGAAGCCAGAATCGGCAGGTTGTTTTCTCCACTACACCCTGTGAGCACTTGGAAGAATGTTCCATACACAGTAAACATAAATAAATGATTGTTGTGTGAATGATTGCACTGAGCGTGTTCACCACCCATATAAGCTTTTTGAGGATATGATGTTGTTAATTCTGTGTTTTTCTAACAAAACAATACAAACAAATTCGCAGACTTTGAAAATGAATTACATATTAATGGGAAGAAACAAAACTCACCAATGCATCCCCAAATCAATAAATATGGCTGTTTTAAGCATACTTCCTATAAATATTTACATTATATTATAAGTGATATTATGTTTATTGAATTTTTGCTGAATAGACAAAGTCATTTCTTTGCCACTGAAAATATATCTAAACATCTTTCCCCACCCCAAGAAGTAGCATAATATTCCACTATGCAAACCACTACCTCTTGACTAATTTTTTTTTCACTTGTGTTATTTCTACAGAGTTGCTTGGTACCACAGTCAGCATGAATTTTCCACATATATCTTGATTGCTCCAGACGCACTCACTGAGGTGATGGACGAGGTTCTGGAGCAAAGGCCCCAAAATACTAACATGGGAACGAGGTTCCTTATGATCTTACAATCTTATTTTTAGTTGTGAGTTTGAAGGAACAATACTCATGTGAGTATTACGTAGTAAGCAGTGAATTTTTTCTGACTGAGTAAATTTCAAAACTAAACAAATCTAAGCAACCTTTTTCACTTAATGGGACTGGTCTTGTAAGGATAATTTCATCAAAATTAGTTTTTATGTCATTTCAGTGCCTGGATTATCAGCTGAGGAAGAGAAGTACTCACTACAAAGTGTTTGCAGATTCACATGCAAGTCTGCATGACTTGAGCTTGGAGGAGACAAACCAAAGGCTGTTAGAGCAAACTACATAGGAGCCTTGGTGGCCAATAGGTCATGGAGAGTTTTTTGAATGGTGCTTAACTAACTTCCAGTCAGCCAGACACTGGTCCTCATACCCTAACTTTTCAGATACTGACACAGTTCACTTCATTTGTTCCTTCCAGGACAAATTCTCTAAGTATTCAGAGTGCCTACTATGCCAATTATAAACATCCATAGAACTCAGAAGTGTACACCACCAGTTAGCTATATTTCTTACTGCTTAGAGTGGGCAGGTTAAGTTAGGTGGAATCCCCTTGAGATTCATTCTGGCAAAGCTGAAAAGGGACCATCTGAGAGTCTCTCCTGCCAATCTGACATCTCATCTCTCCACACCAGTGTGGGCTTGTCACAGCATGGGAGTATCAGAAGAACCTTACACTCTAAAGAAATGAGCATCCTTAGAGAAAGGCAGAAGCTCTATGAGTCCTTGGAACTTGGCCTGGTATGTCCTAACATGTCTTTTCTGCTCCCTTTAACTTGTCAAGCAGAACAATAAAGATTTGGAGGAAAATCTGAGCCAAATGTCTTAGAATGTGAGGCCAGTTTTGCTGGGTCTCCTAAAAACAGGGATAAAGAACTACAGGCAACTGAGGAAGGTGGAGATCTGGAGAAATAGTCTTCCCCCCAGGGAAAAGCATACCAACTGATTGTTCAATACCAAATGGCCAGCTCTGAAAGCATGCACACAAGTAACATTACACAGACCAAGTGGGTTGGGTTTTTATAGTGAGAAAGAGAGAGAGAGAGAGAGAGAGAGAGAGAGAGAGAGAGAGAGAGAGAGAATGTGTGTGTGTGTGTGTGTGTGTGTGTAACAGCAATAAGTGAGTAAAAAAAGGCCAAGGATGGAAAGATAGCAAGGTGGGGTATGTGATATGTGTGGAAAGAAGAGAAAGGCGAAAACAATGTAATTATACTAATCTACAAAAAAGCACTTTCTTAAAATGAAGATTTAAACAAGCACAAACCCCACAAAAACCTATCCTGTAAATACTGATCCTATACCTATGTGAACTTCTTCTTATCAATGAAAGCCATTTTTCTTGTTTTATCTCTTTGAATTTAGTCAAGAAACAAATGAAAAGGTTTAGTCTTGTGTCAGTAGTTTCTACAATCCCAGTTTTGCATCTTATCTTGGCTATGGTTTTCTATTTCCTGGTTACAAACAGAGCTTATGAGACACTTTCCACATCCCAGTTTCACGGGTCTATGTAGGCCTCTGTCTGTCCTTTAGTCTTGCATGTGAGTCTATGAATACTTTGTGGTGAATGCTTTTCCTCCTCAACTGATACCCAGGCACTCAAATGACAGACAACACCCTCTGTCCCTTTAATTGCAAACTACAGCTGGATTATTATTGTCTGGATAGGAACAGTTCTGAATTCACACATAAAAGATAAAGTTATTACAACATTTTGAAGAAAATCTTTGAAGCTAATTATCTAAAGATTAGAGAAAGGATATCTTTTAATTAATTTCAAACCCTGGATGGAGTACTGAGCAGCAACATGAAAGGATATTTCTAATAGGGAGCCATAGTTCTGCAGGCGCCGCCCTCCCCTTGAGGGTTACCATTTAATTTCCAACATTGATTTGAAATAAATGCTGCCGTGATCTCCAAGGGAAAACTGTTGCGGTTACAAACCTAAAAGAGACACAGTGTAATAAGCAAACACACATTCCACTCTTTGTTCAACTATGACCTGCAGGCTGTGTTTTAATGTCAAACACTCTCACACACTGTCCTGTCTGAGAACTGGGGCTTGAGGGTGAACTGTTGAGGGGGAAGAGCTTAGGCTTCTCCTCATAGGGCTCTCCCCTTTCCTTCCATCTACTTCCTCCAAGTAAATTAGTGCTTTCATGTGTGTAAGTAATTAACCACAAACATTTTTATTTTTCTACATTGACTAGCAAACAAAGTTTTAAATTATCCAGTTTAACTCATACAGGCATACGATCTACATGGAGTGTCATAATAAACTGAAAACTACATACATGGTAAATAAGATTTATAATTTTCTGAACTTTGTATAAATCTTAATTTCGCAAATATTTTAAGTGTTAAAAGAATCTCAGGATGCATACAGGATGTCAGGAGCAACGCTGGTGTTGAAGATACATAGATAAGTGAGAATGCCCTCTGGACAACCAGTCTTCCTAGGACTCCTCCAATTTTAGAAAGTAAAATTGCTTTTCCCACCTAGACAGCCAGGATGCTCAAGTGCTCTTTATTATATTCCTCTTTCTTTCAATGTTGGTCTTTAAATTACTTCCCAAGTAAACACTATTCTCTACATCAAGAACTGCAAATTGACTATATACTATATGTTCTTTCAGATATAATGCTTAAGTTCAAAAAATAATAATAAAAAAACACAAGTCCTTCCTTTCGTGGGCACCATGGACACCTCACACTTAACATTATCTCTAGAGATCACTATGCTTTTCGACTCAACGAGAGTTTGTGGAGACTACAACAGTATGTGCCTTATAAAGGCCAGACACTGCTCAGTTGACCCCACACCCCTATTAATCTCTGACAGCATCACCCTTTAAAGTCCAATGGAATTACTGATAGACAGATAAAAATCCCAAGAGATGCAGTCATGCACAGACTGACTCTCAAGCAAATGTTCTAGTTAATATCTACTTCAATATCATATCACCTATGAAAATTCAAGATATTCCTCTTGCTTTCTTATGCTATTAACTAGCTCCTAGGTGAACTAACCTCTTTCATTAAGTCATTTATTCATTCTCTGAACATTTATACTTGAACAGCAATATGTTGGTCTCTCATTTATTTGTACCCCTCTCTCCTACTCCCTTTTCATCTTTGGAGTCTCTAGTTCCTAGCTTTGTCTAATAGTCTGATAAGGATAATTCAGATTAAAGAGTATTTTGACTAAAAATAAACTATGACTACAAGCGTGTTGTTTGTAGACCATGTGCATAGCAGCAAGCATCCTGGAACAGTGGCCCTTACTCATTAGACCAGGGATTCTGGCATCTGACCCCTGCAGAGGGAAGGCAGAAGACAGGTGTAGAGGCATAGGCAAACCCTGAGTCTAATGCTGAGATCCAACATTGAGACCAATGGCATTCTGTCAGCAGTGAGAGCCTCTAGAAGGATTGAGGAGAATTTTTAGAGCAGACAGAGTCTATTTCCATCTCCCTAGTAGTACAGACATGGCAAGGGGCCACAACTAATTGGAAGCTGATTTATTATTGACGTGGGGTTACCCAGGCAAGAGTGAGTAGTTGGTGGGTGGTATTTGTATGAAGGAGAAAGGAAAAATAATAGATATTTAAAAATTAGAACTTACAGGCAGATTTGGCTGAGAAGTGATCTAAGTTAACGGTCTTCTCACTAGAGATGCAGTTGATATAAATCTAAGGAACAATGTCCATCTCACAATTACGTCTTTCTCTGTGTTCAACATCATCTAAAGAGTTATTAAAAATGCAAACACATCCCTCTTCTCAAAGCCACCCTAAGATTCATAAACCAGACTATATGGGGTTTGAGTCTCAGAGCTTCTCATGGGATTCTAACTACAAGGTCGAAAAATCAGTGAGGTAATTTAATATGCCTTACTCAAATTCAAGAAACACATTTTAAAATTTGCATAAAAATTATTACTACTCAGGTAGAAGTTATGGGGAAGAGATGAGAAGTCCTCCAAAAAGGAAGAAGAGAAAGCAGGTAAAAGACAACAAGAGAACCAATTAAGCATCCAATGTAAAGTTAAAGTAGATAGAGATGAGGAGAATAAGCAGTCCCTGAGAGCTTCAAAGAGTTGGAGTAGAGAGTGTTATCAGGATATCCAGTCAGAGAATGACGCCACTTGAAGATGTAGTGGTGAGAAGAAAGAAATGTGGCCCAGACCTCTGAGGAACTGGTCTGAGATCTTCAGAACCTGGGGGATTCAGTGCAAATGAAAGGCAGAGAAAGAAAGAATGGAAAGGTAGACAAAGAAAGAAATAGAAACAAGGGTGATGAAGGTCACTATGAAAAGGAAGTTGGCCAAATTTTCCAAAAGCCTCAATTTCTGCTAATAAAATAGAAGAAGAAAATTCTTGAAAGTGTGGCTGTTTGTGAAGGTGACCATCAAGAGAGTGGAGATCAGATACCCAGCAAAGTAAGCTCACATCACTTGCTACAGAAGCAGTCTGCAGCTCCTGAGGAACAGAAAAGTCAAGGAGTTCATCAAGAGATGCCTGTGGTACAGAGCGGGAAGAGGAAGGAAGAAAATGGAGGGCGAGATGTGGAGGAGGTCAAGGTAATGAACCATGAAGTCTGGCTGAATTGGACAGGAAATGAAGCCCTGGGAGGCCGTGGGTGGCCATGGGTGGAAATATAGGGCAAAGTTCAAAGACCAAGTAAAAGGCAGTGAAGAGGGATTGGGGGGGGGGGGGGGAGGGATGGAAGCACAGGGGAGAGGGGACCAGCAAGTGCCAATGAAGGTTTAGGATGTCAGAGGCAGAGCCAGTTCTGATGGCAGTAGGAATGTTCTGGTAGCTACAGAGAAATTGAAGATCAAGATGTATTGAACCTGCATTGATGAGAGACATTAAATGCCATGACTACTGAAGTCACAGGATCATAGGAGAGGCAAGAATGAAAAGACGGCTGTGAGTCGTGTTGAAATCCTCCTCGGTGGGTGGGAAAAAGAGATGCATAGGCAGAGGGATGAAAAAGCAAGAGCTGATGAGACGTCTTTGAAAGATACTTCACAAGCGTCTAAAATTAAGAACCTGGAAGCCACAAGAAACTGGAAAACACAGCTGTGCTTTTACCGCCTCCTCCAACATACTCAGCTCCCAGGGGCTTCCCAACACTCTGATCTGTCCATGTCTTTCTACATTTTAGAACTCATGGTGGCTGCTATCACCTTCTCAGACATGCTCAAGACTTCTTCCCATCTCCAACGTGGTTACCTAGGTAGACGCATGACTCACCCATCCCCAGCGTCAGTGTTCTTGGGGCTCAGGCTAATTTCTTGCCTGTGATCTTCTCCTTGAGTGTTCTAGCACATGCTTCCTTATCCCGGGCACGGCTTCTAGAAAAGCTACCGTAACTCTACTTCTTGGCTATCTGCTTCCATGTGTCCATGCTGTATTGGCCCTCTGTTCAACTCAGAGGTCTTTTCAAGTCCTATACTGATCCATAATTTCTAGGCACTGCTGTTTCTAAGATGCCTGACTATGTCTGCTTGGTGAGTTTCCACTTGCATATCTCTATTCCAACACACTGTTTCCAAACGTGAAAGAACTCGATAAGCGTGGGCCGATGTGGCATTTGTCCAACTGAGCTACTTGGCTGATTCCTGTTCTAGGCAAGCTGTGATTTGCTGACCATGGTAACCCCCCAGTGTTGCCTCTAACTCACGCACAATTTCCAAGAATGGCTTCTTCGACCATCTACTTCTCAAATTGATTTATATAAATAACAGTTTATTAGAGGCCCTTAACCTATCCTTATATGAAGGATATAAAATTACACCCTTCTAGAAGCAGAGGAAATGTCTCTTTTTAAGGCCTTTTTTGCAATCCCCAGCAGTTTCTCAGCAAACAATTTTTTTCCCTTGAAGCTTCTGTGTTGATCCAGATATGCCTGTGGCAAGATGCTGTGTAACGCTCTGTCTAACAGCTTAGTCCTTGCAGATTGTGACCATTGGACTCTACTGCCAGTATACCCCACTGTGGATGGACAGAAGGGAATGTCTTGACAAATATCTGGAAGGAGGTTATGATCATTCCCCAACCCTCTTACATCTGCATTTCCTTCCTATCTGCCCCACACCAGAGAAGCCATATCTTATGCTTTAATTTGCTTATAAATGTTCTTTGACATACAGTGATTAGATTCCCAACAAAGTCATCTTAAATTGAAGATACTCTAATTAAGAAATGAATTCATCGTACCTAACATACTAGGCGTCTCAACTTGATAACACTGCAGAGTACTGTCTGCCCCGATCATGGCTGAAGAGGCAGAATGCTATTACCCAGCGCTGCCAAGGGAGACCTCCCAGAAAAAAGAGTTCAATTCACAGCTGAATTTGGTTTCTAGTGAATGAATATTGCTTTTGCATCACCCTAAAGTCAAAATCACCTTACCTGTGACTCCTTGTTAAATTGAGGGCCTTTTCTATTGTACTTACACTGGTCCTTTGTCATACGAGCAAATAATCATAATAATAACAGGACTACAATTTTCTAAAACCTCCAATGTATCCACAGTGTGGATTTATAAATTATATATCATGATTATTAACCAGGTTAGCAAACTCCCAAGTGGCAAGATCCCTATTACTGTATTTTGTAAGCATGGCGGAGACATTCTTCAGGGTCGCCCCCATGTTTCATTCCCTTTATTTAAGGAAAACAGTCAGCATGGTAAAGCAAGGACAGTGACCACACTTACTTCACATCTCCAGGTTGAATGCTATAGCCTTCATCTTTTCAGGGATGGCCATTTGCACTGGATTGCTGAAGACAGGTCCAGCTAGCATATTGTGAGAAGAAAATAAGAAATTGTCTTTGTTCCACTGACTTCTGAACGAAAAGTTGGATCCAGGCATGACAGAGGAGAGACATCTGGAGCAATCAGCTTGGTGCATTTTATTACTGTGAACCAGGTTTCCTGGGCTCCTTTCAGTTTGAGATATTAATACTCTTTCTCACCATGGTTTTTGGCCATGGATATTTAAACTGAGGTTAATCACTGCCTTTTTGGTCAGAAGTTTGTGATAGAAGACAGCTGAGAATGACTTCACCCACACCTTCAGCCATACTTAAAGATGAACCATTGATCCCAAGGAATTTGGTCAATGTCCACCGGTATTCCAGATCCTACAGTTTTTCCCAGCTACTTATGGTCCTCTGAGCAGTTTCCAGGCAGACAGATCACACACAGCTAAGTAGTCAACACCAGCCAGGTCTAAAGTACAATGTTATTGTTAATATTTAAATCGGCGTCACCTAATCTGGCTTGTTCTTAATCAGCCACCATCTTCCTACCTAGACAAGGCCTGTGGCCACAAGTGGTGGCTCAGGCCTGTCCTGTGGCCGAGAATATGCCTCCACTGCTTGGCTCAGGCCGCAGCTCAGGCCACTGGCTCAGACAGGCCAGGACACTGGCCTTGCCATCCACGAGACACCAGTGTGGAAGATGGCTCTGTCACTCTTCCATGCTGTCTCCACAAGGTTGGGCTGAGCCCAGACCAACCTGCTAGTCATGCAGTACCTAGTAGAAATGAGAGTCTAATGGTTAAAGATTATCCAATAGCTTTATATATTTGGTAATGCTCAAATATCAAGATGCACACACAATTGAGGGTGTTTCCCAATTAACTAACCTAGATATAAGTTGTTACCCAGGACTGCTCTCGATCCACGCATGGTCATCCATGGTGCCTACATCTCTCTCCCTTTGCTCCTCCTCTTCCTTCTCTTCTTTCTCTCCTTTACTCCTTCTCTTCCTCTCCTTACTCCTCCCACCTTGTGGGGAAATTTCCCCGCTACAGTACAGGGATAGACATAGCCTACCAGTTCCATTTGGGCCTCAGAAATTGCAACTCAGCCTGAGACCGTGGCAACTGCAACATGCAACCATAGAGATCATAAATAAGTGGTCTTCCCTGGCCAAGGTGAGCACCAACTCCCTTACAGCTGCACTTGCTGATGTTATGATTGTACCCATGCTGAGCCCGGAGATAGTCTGGCATGTCATCTTTGTGGTCTCTGCCACCAAATGGTCCACATCTCAAAAGACATTCCCTAAAATCACATTGTTCAGCATCCTTTCTGGCAGAGAGTGTTCATTCATGACTCCAAAATCATCTCTTTCCTTATTAAATGCTAACTGTGGTGGGGAAAGAGTACTTTTTTAAATGAAGGAAGTAATGACTATTCTTCCACCTGCCTCCCCATAAATTAAAAGAAGACACTAAGAAAACATAATACAGTCACAAACACACATGTAACTGAGCCTATCTCTCCATCAAACGCCTAAACATTACATCTTTTTTTGAATAATTTTTTAAATGTCACAAAAATGTACCCACGCACATAAAATGTTTTTTTCTAGAAACCTATTACCATTTCTAACAATGAACAACTCTTCATTAGGGATCAATAAAACTAGTTACCAAAATCATTTTTGGCATGCTCCAAAAGAGGAAGAGGGAAGACAGAAGATGCTGGGGGATCTGTTAGGGAAAACACAACTTGTCTGGTGTCCAAGAACTCCAGGGCTGATGCGAGGAGCTCCAAGCTTCCCACCAAACACGTGGCCCCATGTGAAATACGCCAAAACAACACAGTTTGGGCTCATTGTGCCCTAATTAATACCATAATGAGTTTCCTTAGATAGCCAAATCCTTAATCAGCCCTATCAAAACTACGTCTGCCCAGAAAAAGGCTCATGTTAATTCTGCTTAATGCCTGACAGTGGTTAAGCACCATTAATACTCCATAATTTCATTGTATGTTATTGTAATCATATCAGCATATATCTCAGTGGCTGTGAGAGGCTCAATAGGCAGGCCTTGAATTATCGGTCACGTGACTCTGTCTCACTAAGAGACTATCTTCCATCACAGCCAGACCTCCTTTGCCCTCCCCGCAGTCAGTAGCCTAAGCAGGTATTAATAAAGGTCTCCTTTTTTAAATTGCACAGCTCTAAATGGTCTTTAAGGGACCCAGCAGTAATCTCAAGATCCCTATATTTTAGCAGGAAGGCAGGACAGAGGAATTAATAAGAGCCCTTTCTGTGTAAACTGCTCCCTGCTCTAAGGCTATATCGTGATGTCAGGGCGCTAAGAGAATTTTAAATGCACAGGATGGATTGTTTGTGTTGCAAAAGCGAAACAGGGGGCAAAGGCTAAGAGACTTGAGAAAATTGAAAGACTGCCAGGGATGCTGGGATGCAAATAGCAACAGAACTGGGATAAATGCTCCTGCTCACATATGCAGGAGTCCTGCAGAAGGGGGGGAGAAAGGTTATTAATTTTCACCAGGCTGTATCTTACAGCTGGTGGCTCAGCATCAGTTTTTGGTGTAATGAAAATGGTCTGAGCAGAAGATAAATGGTTCATAAAGTGGACCATTTAGATGCAATCGAGGCTCAATCTGCCCCGTGACTAATCACGTCCCCCCAGTGAAGCTGAACTCCACTAACAGACTTTTTTTTTCTTTTCTTTTTTTTTCTTTTCTTTTTTTTTTTCTTCTGTATCAGTGAATTGTAGCCGGGTCTAAGTTCAAGGCAGGCAGAGAATTATCTTGATTTATTAGCACACTCCCTGGCCATGCCACTCGCGCGGCTGTGCCTTTGTGGGCTTCTGCCCTGTTGCTGTCGGAACGTAATTTTTACTGTTCCCCTGTGACTAGTACACAGCATCATTTTCAGCCGCTAGAAAAATGGGCTGCTTCTGCACCTGTAATTTTTCTTCTTTTGCCGCTGAAGGTATATAATATATCTCTAAAGTGCGTAATAAGTTTCTGAAAAACGTGTTTTTAAAAGAAATTGATTCCTGTGGTTTATAAGGCCTTGCAAGGCCACATAAGGAAATGCGCCAGATTGCAAAGGTATGCACGTTTGACTTGGCAGCCATGTTCCCTTCCACTGAGGAAATTCTGACTTCTGGTCCACAGTGTAATTTCAGACATTTTTCTATACAGTACTTGCTTCTCATAATGAACTCTGATCAAATAAAAATGTTGTTTATATTGAGACTTTACAAGTCCTGATTACGTATAAAATAGAGGAGAATCCCTCTTAATGACATTTAATTGTGAGAAAGAAAAGATTCCAGTAGAAGAGCATTCAGCTGTGCTTGCTCCAAATCCCTCTGCATAATGCCGTTTATAGATCGTTCAATTATGACATTATTATGAGCCACATAAGTGTAACTCACTGACTCCCCATATTTTTAGACCTATGGAAGATAAACTTGGGGACAATTTTCATTCTTCTGACTGAGAGTTATTCATAAACACACACACATACACACACACACACACACACACACACACACACACACACTGTTTTTAGGAGGATCGACTGCCCCAATTGGCTAATGGATTCTGATGCTTCACCCATAATCTTAAGGGAAGCCACATTTCTAAGGAAACTTGGAGCTCATCTAAGCTAAATCTCCTCCTCTTTGCAACTTCAGGGATTCCAGATGAATGTTATTAATAAGCCAGTAAGTGGCAGGGGGTGGAGATCTGAGCCACTTTACTCTTCGAATCCTCCAAGATTATTTTTCTGATTTTAGCAAAGCCTGACAGATATGATGGGTAAACTCTCAGGCAATGAGAGGGAAGAAGTGTTAAGGCAAACCTCAATGATCATACATCTTCCATAAATGGAGCCCACACTCTCAGATACCTGCCTCTAGAATATCAAGCCTTCAATAACACCAGACTTCCAACAGCAGTGGGAGTTTAGATTCATCACCTTCCAAGCAGACATTCAAGCCCTCCATCTATTTACCAAGGTGTGTGAGTGTGTGTGTGTGTGTGTGTGTGTGTGTGTGTGTGTGTGTGTGTTAACTTGGCCCTTTCTAGGGAACTTTAGCCAGTGGAACTGGGAACTGTCTTTCACGCCACAATCGATGAAGCTGTACAAGGCTGGCCACGCCCACAGTTTTGGCAGCAAGAGAAGGGTGGCAGAGCTTGACAGTCATCATTTGCAGCCAAATGTATTAGCAGAATATGTCTGTAATGACAGGAGCAGAACAGCCAATGCTTTCTGCCTCTTGTGTGACAAACATTCATTGCACACTTAGTGTATGTCAAAAGCTATGATAGGTTTGTAGAACGCAGATGAAGAAGCAGATTCCCTTCCCTTGAAAACACACAATTGTGAATGACTAATGACTACATGTATGGATGGATATACATCTGGGGTCTGGATGATGCTCACTGAATTACAAAGAATAAACCTAAGGGGAAGGTTATCTTGTCACCTTGGATTGGTGTGGCCTTAGTGAAGTTACTTGATTCGTGCACTTTCCTTAATATTTTAAAATAAGGATCAAAATCTTTACCCCCTCAAGATTGTACTACAAATTAACTAGGTAGCATTTGTGCAATTACTGTGAGGAATTATGATTACTGCTTCTCTTATGATTATTATGATTATTGTTGTTGTTGTTGCTATTGATGGCTAGAAACTGTCTTATAGTTGAAGACACCATATCCTGCCCAACAGAACCCCTCTTGATTGAGCATGCCCTGTGACTAAGCATTGGCCTGGGTCATCACTAAGCATGGAATATGCTTTCCTAATTTGCACAAAAGCATCAACTGGGCCAGCAACAGTGTGTGCAAATGTGCAAAGTATGTCAAAACTGTTCTTGGAAGGACGCCATCACTGAGTATTACCATAAGCTTTGAGCGCCTGAGCTCTGGTGGCTTCTGCTGTGCTCTGCCTTGGCCTTTGACATCATGCCATCATATCTTGGGTTAAATGGCATGAGTATTTTGTATTTCTCAAATAAGCACAGTCTTAATTATTTCTTTTTAGTTCGCAGGGGTATAAATGTACATAGCATGAGAAATTTTTCCATTAAGGTGAATGTAGCTTGTTCAGTGAGTATGTTAGGTTACGTCACCAAGAGTAAAGTAACTCAATATGACCTCAACATAGGAGTCAATCAGCTATGCATCAATATCTCTGATGTGTTCCACTGATCTAAAGTAGAAAACAACCTAAACTGTGCACAGCTCTGGTCCTGTCTGCCCTCTTATCTTTCTCACATGGAGGAACTCTGATGTTGCATTTGTTTACCTATTTTTCTCCCTATGTCCCAAATTACAAGACCTTTGGCCAGTCATGAAGCTGCCTTTTCCTTTGTTAAATGGAGGTTCTGACTCCCTATATCATTCAAGAAACCAAGGGAAAAAAATCTGACCAAGCTATGATGATCCTTTGATAGTTAAAAGTCCCCAAGAATGCTTACATCTAGTGACTCCTTCGTCCCAATCTCTGAGAGACAGCAGGAGCAAATGTCATCATTTAATAGGGTGTGGAGCAATGGTAAAGCCCAAAGCCAATCTGTCCAAGTGACCTCCCCGGTCAATAGAAGAGAAGCAAATACTGCCTGCCTGGCCTGGCACCACACACGGGAGACAAGAGCTTAACCTGGAGTTGCAGAGAATAGAGGGAGTTGACATGGTGGAAGAGAGAGGTAGAATGGAAGTCTTATTGTCCTTCTCATAGCAGGAACATCAACACTCTGCAGCAAGTCCAACAAACAGCAGCTATTCCTAAGAGTTGGGGAGTTAGGAAATAGATCATCATCAGAAAATGGATCTCAGGGACCTAGCATCTACTCAATCTTCAGGACCCAAAAGTCAACATGATCATAAACTTGGGTGTTTTCTAAAGGAAATGGTAGGGAAATTTTCATCTATTTCTAGACTCCGAAATGCAGGAGACTTTGGGGAGTGCTTCACAGGTACAAGGTTGTGTTCCTCTGTGAAAGCTTCCACCCAATGCAGGATAGTGCATGCATGAGTGTGTGTGTGTGCACATATGTGAATTGTTAGCAGAACACTGTTGGATAAATCCTGATTTTGTATATCTTGAAACGAATGGCATTAATAAAGGATAGCTTTACCACCTCAGAATGTCTCCCATTTTTAAGGGTGTTCAAACTCAGCCAACAGAAGTATGGCTCACAACTGGCATTTTTGTTGGAAGACAAGAACTTATTGTCTCCACCATGTAAATCATAGAACACTGTGTGGCTTCCTCTGTATGTGTTACAAACAAAATTAACACTTCTCTCTGCAACTTACTGAGTTGTCTCTAAAACACTTGGATTAATCTAGTATCTATTTGTCTCCTTGTTAAGATAATCATAACAACTGGTAAAATATTTACCAATGAGACTTGAATCCAGCGACACTAAAATCTTCACTGAGAAAATTGACAAACCAGTTGAAATTAAGCAGATATATGCTAAAGGACTTTCCATGTATGGATATTATTAAAGACTAGATCATTGGCAGATTGAATTGATAAACAAAAACAGAAAGAATGAATCAATGGTGACAGAGACCATATTAGCCCTTGCCCATTCTGTGCATTCAGTGAACCTTTTTATAAATGTGGCGTTTGCTCTCCCTGTAGAGCTTTATGTGTAAGATGGGAAGGGAAGGAGAGAAAGGAGGGAGAAGCATATATTATTCATGCTGGTATATAAGTATATTAATTGCCTAA
Organism: Grammomys surdaster; assembly: GCF_004785775.1. NCBI lineage: Eukaryota > Metazoa > Chordata > Mammalia > Rodentia > Muridae > Grammomys > Grammomys surdaster. The sequence goes on along the minus strand of NW_021620443.1, from coordinate 1,172,395 downwards.
TTACTTATTAATTAGACAATTGAGGATTTCTGAAGCCATAGACACAAATAGTTGTCTTCTCCCACCCTACACTTAGGAAAACTGTTCTCTATAATAAAAATTATATTTACAATAATAAAAATGATTAGCATCATTCTAAAATCTGACACCACAGTTGTGTCTTTAGATAGCATTATGGTCACATTCTTACTATGGTCAAATTTCTTAAAACTAATTTGTCTGTGATCTTGTTTTTCCTGCTTGGCAAATGACATGGTTTAGCCAAAGTTCATTGGTGCCATCCCAGAATAAAAATATGACAGTAAGATATGATAATAACAATTGAATAACTAAAAAAACAGAAAATTTCACTTCATGAAATAACCTTTTACACTTATAATCATAGGCTTGCTGACAATTTTCAACCAGGAAGAAGCATGGAGCTCCAAGGGATGTTAAGTCAGTGATGCCAGTATCAGAGAAGCAACTGATACAGCTGCTGCTGGAGAGATGAAAACTCTCAAAAGTACTGCTCAGTCCCTGTCCTGCCTCTCCCCCAGGACAGCCATGGTAGCAAGCAAGGGCCTGGTGTATCCTACTTGGATGCTGTACTTTCCCCAATCTAGGTCCAGCAAGAAAGCTTTACTGACAGGAACCAGATTCAAGATGACCCTATAACCTCATTCTTCCATGATTGCAGTGTGGCTTTTCCTTTGAAGCAACAAGAAAGGAAGACATTGGTCTTTGCCCTACTATAGACACCAATAAGGCACTGGGGTCTCCCGTCCTCTGCACAGGGCCATCAGCCGTAAGCACGGAGGAACTTAATGTGGAAAAGTGTCCTGACAATAGTCACTCAGAAGCTGTAGAGGGTAGGTCCCAGGACCACCTTTGGATTCCAAATTTCAAGGATGTTCAAGTTCCTATGTTAAATTACAGAGTACCTGCATATATCCTATAAATAACCTTCTTAACCATCTCTAGGTTGTTTATAATACCTAGTACACTCTTGATGCTACAAAAATGGTGGTTGTCATACTACATTGTTTAGGAAACAATGATAAGAAAAAAAATCTGTACATGTTTAGTGAACCCACCTATTGTAGTTTGGACTTTATAGTTTGGCAAGTGGATGACACTTAGAGCTATAGGTCGTTGTAACCATACACTCAGGGCCATGGATATGGAAGGCTACTTTATATCCACGATGCTGGTTCATATCATAGATAGACAGACAGATAGACAAGTAAAAGATCTGGATAGTCTAAGTACTGAGGACCCTCACAGGGGCAAAAATGATACCCAGGTAATAGAATATTTTAAGGATGTCAAGGTTCATGCCTTGTCATATCCAGGCAACAAGTGAGCATCATTATTCCCTGTGCTGAACTGTAAAAGTAAAGAAAAGGAGCTGAGCAGTCCGTGTGTGTGTGATAGCTTCCCTCTGCTCTCAACTGGCAACTTCCCAGCACCTTGACTCCTTCCTCGCCGTGATGGGCTATTACATGGAATTGTGAACTAAAACTCTTGCTCCAATAAAAGCAGATAGATGACAGACAGACAGATAGATGATAGATAGATAGATAGATAGATAGATAGATAGATGAGAGAGAGAGAGAGAGAGAGAGAGAGAGAGAGAGAGAGAGAGAGAGAATTAAACAGGCAGGCAGATAGGCAGATAGATATCAATGCATAAAATAACTTCAGGCCCTGACAACGGTCCCTCAGAAGCTGTAGAGGATGGGTCCCAGGACCACCTCTGAGTTTCAGAGGATCAAGTCTGTATGTACCCACCAGTTATTCAACTGGAGACATGAAGTGCACTGATACTTGAGATATGCAGTCTAGCCAGAACGCCATTGGTTTCCTGTTTCCGGTCTACCTTTTTTGCTGGCATAATGGATGCTGTTTAACCTAAATCATACATGTGCACTTAAAATATGTAGACTCTCTCCCTTCCTTATAATCGTTACCTAAATAACACAGAGTAATAACTGTCTATATATTGTTTGTTTGTATTTACTAGTCATTATAAATAATCTAGAGATGATAAGACATAAAGGCAAGCCATTTAACGATCTGTAGACAAAGAACAAGAAAGGACATAAAAATATTGGACATGAAAATATAAAAAAAGGATATAAACATATTGTCATCTCCAGGTAGAAGTCACTATGTGGTGTGTGTGGTGTGGTGCATATATATATGCAGCTGCAAACCTCCTAAAACAGAAGCAATAAAAATCAAAAGTAATCTTCCCAAGTTACCATTTGATTGTTCACAAAGAGAATTCGTCAAATACTGACCTGGTGTTCCAGTAACCAATAGAGCCTGCTCCTCTCAAGAGACTATTTTACATAAACAGAGTCAAAAAGTCAGAATAAAATCTTCCTACATAGGGTCAAGTTTCCTTTTCTCACCAGAACCCAGAGGCCTTTGACTTCCAGAGCAATGTATGCTTTCCTGTGTAAAAGTCATTTTTAAAACTCTGGTTGCTCCCTCATCAAAGGACCTGTGCTAAGGCAGCACTCCGCATCAAAATTGTACCTGTGATCAAAGAATGGCAGCCCTCGTAGGGCAGGAAATGTTGGGTAATTACTTCTATAAAAGTATCCCCATGCCCAAGTGTCTCTATCAAGATTCTAGCAAGACATTCCGATTTCTTGTTGTGCAGTGTGAGCAGTAAGAGAGAAAAATGCCACCCGCACCACAGAAAACGTAAAACTTCTGACTCTGTAGAGCTCAAACTGTTGGCGAGCAAGCTAATGAAAGTCCCAGTGTTTCTATTGCAGTGTTTGCAGCCAGCGCTACTGTGGACCGATTCCAGGAATGCAGCGCGCAGGTGAGAGTTTGGAACCCTTCCTTCCATAAAGACTTACACAGGAGGTCTCAGGTATGCTGGAGACGCCCGACCCACGGAGCATTGCCCTCAGACCACCCACTTGTACACACACACACACACACACACACACACACACACACACACCTGCGCAAGTCTGGAAAATGCCATCTGAAGGCTTTCCAGGCTCTTCTTGGAAATTAGCCAGTCATTCAGAGGTCAAAGTTGCTCAGCTCTGCCCACCTCACAGCCATATGACTCCCTTCGAGGTTGCCCAGCTTGCCTGTCCCGGATACAGTTCATGTTCCTCCTTCGTTTTTCATTTCGTTATCAGCAGACATCTAGAAAATCTAACTGCCATTATTTCCGTCACGAACGGGATACGGAAATCAGAGAAGGAGAGCCTGAGCCCTCTCCTGAATTTACAAAACCGATACCAAGAACAACATTAATAAAAGAGAAACTCGTGTTGATAAGGAAATATAATTTGGTATTTTGCTGCGATGAAATTTGCTTTCATTAAAACAGGATATTCCACAGAGTGCCTTGATTATTTTGGTGTGTCTCGCTCACCAATATAAATAAACCTACCGCTTTGGAGCTGGGGTGGCTGCTATTTTTAAGATGAAAAGATTCAGCTTCTGGATGGCCGCTTTCAGTTAACACAGCTTCAAATGAGTTTAGGAGATAAGCTATAATGTTTTCTGCATACACCAAATGGCAGACTTCAGGCAGAAACCCAATATATGTTCAGTTAGTATATAATAAACATAATATTTACATGGGCTGTGCACTGTGTTAAGAATCAAAAGCAGTTGGTCTATAAACTGTTATTGAATTCTCTAACATAGCGTCCTAAACCAAGTGATCCATCAAGATTCCAGAAATATTCATGAGAAGAGACTCTGACCCCCCTCAGAGTGCCCAGGCATCCGCACACGCAGGCAGCACATATGTGTATGCTTGCTGGTATATACATATGAGTGTGCAAACCTACATATCCTTCATAAAAACAAATCCCTTTAATCAGAATCTTAACCGCCTCACTTTATTTTAACGCCTAGGACAATAATGTGGTTGAACACAGTGTTTTTTTACCTGAAAGGTGTCTCTGCAGTTTTGGAGAACAATGATCCAGGAACTGCGGGGGGCGGGGGAGGAAAAAATTAAATTCCACTGGAGAGGGCCCTTCATTTCTTAAGCAATAAACAGAAGACTGGGAGTGTGCTGAACCAGCACACCTAATTCAGGAATTTTCTCTTTGAAAAGCCCACTAGTTAGGCACCATAACAGTTCCGTTGATATTTTTACAGTGCAAACACGATAGTAGAAATTAAGTTGCCCCGGCAAACTCAGTTTAGAGGAAATTTGTTATGAATAAAATACTGCTGGTGGCCCTAGAACATTGAATTTACCCACCAAATAATATATCAGAAATACCACTTCAGAAGAAATCAGCCCTAAATAATTGATAAATCTGGTTTGTTTAGGAACCTTTTGACCTCTGTAATAGAAAGTAAAAACACATTTCAGTTATTGAAGGCACATATATTCCCTCCGGTAGAGAAGCTTTTAATTTTAAGCTGGATTTGGTAGGAGCCATTTGATAAAGCTTAGAAAAAATTTTCCACTCCTGCGGTTGGATTTGGGTCAGCCTCCTTTGGGGGAAAATGGCAAGAGATAAATTTGTAGCTCGGAAGTTTTTCGTAACACATGAGACAACAGCAGAGATTTTAAACATTAAGAGCAAGGAGAATTCTTTGTCCTGTCAGCCCGGCCCCCTCCTCCCCCTTAGTCACCTCTCTCCCTCCCCCCTCCCTCCCTCCTTCCCTTTGAAAGGTTTAAATGTTCCTAGTGTTAAAACAAAGGAGCAGATAATCAGATAATCAAATGCCTTATTAATGGGAGACACTATTTCTGTGTAAGAACCAGAGCATATCTGCCACAGTTAGTGTCATGCTTCTGAAGTTTCATAGAGAATACAGAGAAATACTACTTAAAGTTATAAGATGCTATTTAAAGTTTTGCCTTTTTCTTCTCAAATGCTTTTTTAATGATGTTGTTAAATAACTGGTTTTATTGGCTGCTTCCTTTCTGTAATCAAAGCACACTTCACTGACTGCTGCCCCATCCCTTTAGATTAAAAAGAACTAGACAAGAAATACAAATATTCACAATTCTATAATATCATTATCAAAAATCACGGAAAACATTAGGAGACGCAACCTTCTAAAGCATTTTTAAAGTAAAGGAAAAATTCATCCCTACTGTTATATTTATCTAAGATATGCAATCAAATTACATAGCTCAAGTAGAAAGGATGTCTACAGACTCTATAAATGCTGTCTTAAGAGGCACACAGTGCCATCCTAGACACCTTGTGAGCCTCCCTTGTATTTGGGCATCACTGTGTGCCCTGTGAGCTTGGGAAGGCGAATGATTGTATGGTTGGTTTTTTTTTTGTTTTTGTTTTTGTTTTTTTTTTGTCGTGCTCACTAAGAACCTAATTCACCCTTGGTACAGAACAGATGATTAAAATTATCATTGTTGAAATCCTTGTCCTGACTCAAAGGTCAGAAGCAAATGCTACTACTTTAAGTCTTGCCCAACAACCCATGGCCTACTGAGAAAAATTAAAACTTCCCAGAACTCAGGACTGAGGAATTGGTTTAATCAAGTCTGCCTCACAAGCATAAGGACTTCAACTCATTTTCTCCCACAGACTCTTCACAGTCATGTCACAGAACAGGACAGTATGCCCTCTCTCCTAAATAGCTTCTGTTCATTCCTCACAGAGCAGTTGCAATGTACCGTCAGTGTCTGAATCCTCTGGATAAAGATACATACGCAACTATGAGAAAGATGCTCTTACCTTGATGTGTAAAATACAAGGTAGCTGACAGAGGCCTGAGCACTTTGCCTGATGCTTGATTCTGAAGCCATGTAACTGAATGAGAACTAGGAACTGGTATGAAATGATGTAAAAAAAGCACACACACACACATACACACACAATCCAGATGTAACTGTGATTTTAGGCTGTTGGAAGAAATACAATATGGGTGATAGGAACTGAACCTGGGTCCTGTGGAAGAACAGCAAATGCTCTTAATCACTGAACTATATTTCCAAATCCAACCCCAAGATGTAACCTTTTTGTGTGTCTACTAAATATGAAGAAGGTGAGATATTTGAAAAGAGGGAAGAACATTAGCTCAGGAGGAGAAAGTGTGTGTGTCCCTCAGCATCTGAGAGTAGGGAAGTTCCTGAACTAACAGATAATACAACTGGCTACTCAGAAGTCTGAAACTCAACTGTGTCTTGAGAACATTAATACCTTCAACACAGGCAAGTCCGGACTTCGAGCTTTTTGTTCCATACGCAAGAAATGAGGATTCAGAGGATGACGCAGCTACATTCCTTTCTCTTGCAAAGAAAGGAATCATGGCTTCTCTTCACCATCATGATCTTGTGCTTCCTCAATAGACATTTACATTTTATCTTTATGAGCTGATTGGCTGAGACTAAATCATGTGTACCTTTCAATGCACACAGAAAAGATACTCAGGGATCAAGGCAATGGACATGGTTAGTGGCCATGGATGTGGGTCCATGGTGGAGTGTTTGTAGAGCATTGTGAGGTCTGAGTTTCTATCTCCACATCGCAAAAACAAGTACATAAAGAAAGGACCAGTGCCTTCACCAACTAGGAGAGCTACCATGACAACAGAGCAAAACTGAATGTGATTGGGCTATGGGAAAACTAGAGCCCTGTGTATTGGAGATAACCATGTAAAATCACAAGAACTCAGAACAACAGTAAGGCAGTTGGTCAAAATCTATTATCCAGAAGCCTTACCTCTAGGTATATGTCCAAAATGATCAAATGCAAGATCTTTGGATGTATTTGAATAAAGGAGTGTCTGTCCTACCCCACATTATCAATGACTCTTTAAGATACCATATTGAGATAAATAAACCAGTAACAAAAAAATACAAATAGCATATATAATATTCCATTTATATAACTAGAGTAATCAAATTCACAGCAATTAAAAAAAAAAGTATAATGGTCAAGCCAAATGACAGAGAAAGGGGAATGAAAAGTTAGTGTTTAATGAATAGCAAGTTTCAATTTGGAAATGTGAAGAAGTACTTTTGGACTTGTTTAACAAGTGACCTGTGTAACAACAGAAATATACAATGTGAATGGCATTGAACTGCACTCTTGGGATAAATGGAAAATTTTACATACTTTACTACAGTAATAATTTAAAACACTACCAAGGCCACTAGGATATGATACTATGGATCAGTAAACCCAACACTGAGCAGATTGTCTTGAGCCAATCAATACTAGTCTGTCCAATTCTAGTCCATCTTACATAGTGTTTTTGCTGATTTTTCTTCTTTCTATTACAGGTATGTATTTATTATTCATATTCATTTGTGTATGGGGGAGCTCTCTGTGTATCTGTTTCTTTATGTGTCTGTGTGTGATAGCACTCATGTAATGCCATATATGTAAAGGTCAAAGTATAACTTAACAGTAGCCAGGACTTTCTTTCTACCATGTGAGTTCAAGAAGTTAAACTTAAGCTATCAAGCTTGGCAGCAGATACCTTTACCCATTGAACTATTTTCCTGGCCCTTCTGATCTCTGTGAGCTCTGCACTGTAGCCTCATCTAGAGTGTCAAGGGGTTGTACAATTATTACTAACACTAAAGACAAATATTACTAGACGTTTACAAATATTGGTTTCTAACAACTGACTCTTATGTTGATATATTTTTCTTCTCTGTTTACTAATACTTTTGCTAAACACAAGTAGTTCATTCTGTGGAAATCATACATTAATGTTCTTTCTCTTTGAAGACACTGATATTCTTTGGTTTCATGTTATTTTTCAGTATATCTGGTGTAGTTTTATAGTGGTGTAGTTTTATCAAACTTAACATAAGGTCAAGGGTTAGTAATACAGAAGGAGATTCCCCAAGTCTCAGCAGGCTGAATGTACTATTGTGTCATAGCAATCTTAACCATTACTAATACTATACCTAATATGCTACTATGAACATATCTGTCTCTTCTTGCATTAATGGTCCTTGAATATGTGTATACATAGTATGACGTATTTACTACAATCTTGACTTTAATTTATAAATAAATAGGTGTTCTATCACCCAAGACTGAATCAAAACAGGAGAGAACAAAAGAGCACTAACAAATCTAAGCATTTCGTTTTTAATGGGTCAACCCTTGGTTTTCCCCTCAATTTATTTAACCATTATCTATTCTTTCTATCTTAAAAGATATATCTGCTTAAATTATGATTAAATGATTCTTTGCAGAGAGATATCCTTTTCACAATCTATCTGGCAATCTTGTGAATAATTGTGTGATTGTCATTAACACATCAAAGAAGTGATTTCTATCTTTTGTTTTCTGGTGCCGATTTGGTTGAAGAAAGATCACATTTAAAGTGTGGTTTGTGAATTTTTCACAGCTTTCCAAGACCCTCCAGCCCTTGACCAGCACCATTGTGCCTATGGAAATGCCTGAAACTTAGAGAGCCTAATCACCGCCCCTGAGGCCTGCTTACATTATATCTAGCATTCACTCAACAACTCCCTTTTCCTGAGAAAACCTTTCTCTCTGTCCACAGACTCCAGGTTATGAAACACGAGTCACTGCGGAGCCATCAGCACGAGGCGCCGTGTTTGGTAAGAAAAGCTGCTGCAATTTTCATTTGCTCCATCCATACATCTTTAAGTTTCATCAAAAAAAAAAAAAAATGCTAGAGTGAGATGAGATCTTTACTCTAAAAAACATGAGACAGCTCAATTTAGTCTAAAAACTCCTCTCGCTCATTTTAAATGGCATACATTATACTTATGTGCTATTTCCATGCTCCTTTGATCTGCATATTCTACTTTTATAACTAAAAAGAATAAGTAATGTGACTAAACGCATCTCACTCCTTCGAGAACCCCTATTAAAAAATCCCTATCAAATGCTTGCAAGTATGGCTTCCGTGCAGGGCCACCACGGCTGGCCGATTCATATAAAATCACCATGGCCCCATAAGGATCTTTTACAACCAAAGTCTACTGGTTCCATGTCAGACTCTTGTGATGTTGTGTTTTACTTGCTTTTCTAGGGACCAGACCTAAGGCCTTGTGTGTGCTTAAGAAAGTGTTTCACAACTGCTCTGCACCCTTAACTCATCGTTCTGTCCATGCTTTATTTTGAGATAGACTCTGACTAACTCAATCAAGGTGGTTTCAAACTCTCTCTGTAGTACAGGCAAATCTTGATCTTGTGAATCTCCTGCGTTGACCTCTGGAGTAGCTGAAATTTCAGACTTTTGGTCCACAAGGCCCTGCAATGTCTGATTCCTTGTTGGATATTTTTACTTGAAATGTCTATACTGCCTTCCCTAGATGCTCCTTCAAAGTGTGCATATATCCTGCAGTCAATTCAGGAAGTCTGCCCTGCACTAATACCCCTGTGATTCTAGGCTCCCGGAGGGCCTGCCTTTGACTCATCGTCAGAAGTCACATTCCCCTAACATCAATCCTGTACAAGCTGCCCACTGACTGCCAGGATCTATTTCTGAAATTTCTAAAAATGTCTACTTTCTCATTTTCATTGGCATTCTAATCCAGGCTCCCTTTATCTGTCACCTGGAGTTATAAACCATTGCCTTCCATATCTCCTTGTCCCTGCCCTGCCACACTCCAGTGGGCATCCAGCCTGCATTCTAAGTAATATGATGACATGATTTTCTGCATTATGTCAAACTACTGCCCAGTGTACTCATGGGTTTCCATTCTACTATCTCAAATTCACTTACTTTTTCAACACAGAACATTTACTAAACGTCTGCTATACCTATCAATGCAGTCCACAACCCAACAGTCTTTCTCACCAGCTCTCCTCCACCAAGCTCTATGGCATGAACTCTGTCTGATGACTGTAGTCATCTTTTATGGCCTCCCCAGCATCTCTTGAACTTTCCCTTCACCACCAACACTCTATTCTTTTCTTTAAATCAAACAATTCCTGTCTGACTTGCCACACACACACACACACACACACACACACACACACCCCACACATAATCGCAGCCTTTAATGATGTCATATTCTCCTGAAAAATACCTTGTCAGTTCAGTCCAGTTTCATATTGACTCTTTAGTGATCAGGACAGCTTCCCACCAACAAATTCCAAGCTTTTTTTTAGAGATAAATGTCCCATTGGCTCTTCCCTTACTGCTTTCAGGATGGGAAAACCATCCCCAATATAGAATAAACATGATGGGTAATTTTCTAGCTCCCGCCGTCTACCCTACCATGCCTATTGTTATACCAGGTCGCCAAAGACCGTGTTCATGAGCATCTACTTCAACTACGTTGAGAAAAACAGAGGCACACCAACAGTGTTAATGATTATCAAACAAGAGCCTAACCTGTTCCAGGAGCAGTTGCAGCTGGATAGCTCCTGCAGAAGTCATTTGGCAAGAGACAAACTATGTTTCTAGATAACTGGACATCCTAGAGATAAGGCACGAGCTAGTGAAGACCATGTCCCGTGTGAAGATAAATTTCTAAACTTTTGAACTAAAGTGTTTCTGATTATTGACCATTTTCAAGACCAACAATGTCTATAAATGTTCAGAGTAATGAAGTGGGTGAGATTTTTCCAAAACAGTCCCATGCTAGGGGTCTTGGCTTCAACCAGAGGCTGATTTTTGCATGTGCAGACACTGCCCCTAAGGTTCCCAGAGAGTCTGAAGAAAAATACAGGAATGAAAATCAGAAATTGCATTTACTGTTTGACTGAAAGGGAGACTGGAAGGGTGGGAGTTACCCATGCCCTTGGCCATGAGACAATTGTATCAGAGTGTTCTGGTTTGTTCTGGCTGGATAGAGTCTACTTATCAAAAGCAGGAAATTGCATTTAACTGGGATCAGTAGGATGCTAGGGAGGGGCTGATCTGGTTAGGAGGGTGGAGGTGGGAGGGCGAGGGTGGGAACACCAGGGCACAGAACAGGCAGTACTGGAGCATCATGGGACCTGCAGCCATCAGGAGATTGGCAGGACTAGAGACTGCATTTGAAAGAACGAGAGACAGCACGGGGCTGAAAACAAGATGTGAGCAGGCGTGTCTTATCCAGATGCGAGGAAACTGAGAAATGATTCTTCTCATCTGGAGGGAACACACTCTACAGAAGTGCTGAAGCATGCTTGCCAGCTCTGCCCTGTGAGTGCTGACGTGAGGGTATTATAGGAAGAACTGAGCCATCTCCTGCCATATCCTAGGTATCTCTGATGCAGGAAGTGCTGTGTGCCTGGAGAGAGCTTGGGTGGAAGTGAAAGTCAAGCACAGTTTTAGCTCAATTTTCTCTTTCTGCTCAGTTTATGATAGGGGTAGTAAGAGATTTGAAGACCAGTTGTCGCTAGTGTAAAGGCTATTGTGAAATTTTAATATACCAAAATATAAAACCCATATCACATTTATTTATCCTTCAATAAACAAACACAAATAAGCATTAATTGGACCATTATAATAAAATTTGATCTAACTGCAATTCACCAAAATAGTTGATTTTTACACAGAAAAAAAAAAATGTTCAGAATGCCTGAGGGTCACCCATTTTCCATGTGTATTTTCCAAAATACACATGCCATGCATGCTTGCACATCCACATGCCATGCATGCTTTCACACCTGTGTGTATAAAATGTAAACCTTAAATATAAAATGGCATATGGACACATATGCACACGAAAATTAGGAATTTTCTCGAAAGCAAAACAATACAAGAGATTATTCCTAAAACTGCCGGTATGACTCTGAGCTAGAAGTTTGTCATCTTTCTCAGTTTCATTGGCCCATACCATAGGCTACTCTGCAGCTTTTATTCTGATGCTGCAAAGTAGTGCAGACAATAATTTAAATACAGAGACACCCGTGCTTGTGTGTTTTGGTTCCTTATTCTGCTTTAGTATGGTAATCTTTCAATAAGGAAGCCACCAGAGTAGCGGGAGTTTGTTGTTATGATTTCACTGTAGATACAATTCCATCTTCTGTAATCGCATTAAAGAATTATAAATCAGGAAATAAACCAATTCAACTAAAGGTCTGTCTTCATTTGGAAAACTTCTGTTCAAGAATGGTGTGCACAGACTTGACTCCGTGTGCTTCTAGATGCTCCAAACACAGAGGAGAAGATTTTAAAAGGACAACCAAGCCATATGAAAAGCTCATGAAAACGGGGTGCCTGTCTCGGATTTAAGATTGCTTCAACATGGTTTTAAAAATCTTAATGTTTATTCAACTAGAATGTTATAGTGAAAAAAAAAAACCCTCCACTTTGTAATATAACATTTCCAGTAAGATTTGGACTTCTTTAAGTATTTTATTGGGGATACCTAAGGTTTACAGTTGTATTCACTTAAATCCCACACAGCACTGCACTGGTTGAACATAGTTAATGTACCAACTGCAATTATCCAACTGTCGATAAGCTTCATTTAACTAATTTGAGAAGGCGGAAGTTGGGCGCTTTTTTTTTCCAGGAAGGCTCCTTTCCTTATTTCCTGTCAAGAGAGCCAAGTTGTGCGACCTATGGTTAAAGGGGCTCTTTGTAATTGAGCCAGGGAGTCTCCAAGTGAACAGTTCTCACGGGGTGAGGGGTGGTGGTGGTGGTGGCAAAATAGGGTGGGGGAGGATGCTTGACACCAACCACTGAAGGAGGTAATCAGAGCACAGCCAATGCGGGTGCGAGCCTGCCCGCCACCTCAGTGGTCATTGGCTGTGTCCACTTTATGAAACACAGTCTATTAAGACCTTGGCTGGCCTGCCTATGGCTACCCCGTGCTCCTTTTTTCAGTGCCTGCACACAGGCGACCAGAACCCGATCAACCATGTTATATCAATAGCATTCTCACACCAGGTTGTGTAAATTGATCTTTTACAATTTCTCTCAGTGACAGTCTCTGTAACCAACAAGATAAATCATTCCTCCCGTGGCTTTTTTATTGATTGCTGAGACCTGTATAAAAATTACTCTGCTCCAGCTGCACGGGTGACTGTCGTCGTGAAAGAGGACTTTTTATTTACAATCAAAATATGTTTGGGCCTAGATCAAGCACAGATTTACTAGCTCAGGAGTTTAACAGACTCCAAGAAAACCAGAAATTAGAACTCTTCTGCACATCACCAAAACCCAGCCATGACAAACCTAGCAGACATACTGAATCTTAAATTGAGACAATCGTATTTCTGAAACAGAAGAGCTTCACACACTTGATTTTAAGATAAACAGACAATAGGAAGCCAACTGATTAAAAGGGAGAGGTACACAAAAGCCCATAACTGAACTAAATCCTTGCCTGCTTTTGAATCTCTCACAACCTCTTGTTTCTAGTAGATGAATGAAAGCCCCATTTGATAGCCCACACAAGATCAGAAACGGGACAATGGGCCACTTCAGGTAGTTGGTGTATTTTGAAAAAAAAAAAAAAAAGCAATTTACATTGTTTTGTGAGTTGAAAATTATCATCCATTCTTCCATAATAGTAATTCTAAGAACTTAGAACATTTTTATGTAGCCAAAGTAAAGACAAATAACATCTTTCAATATTTCATACAAACATCTTGAAATAGAAAGGGTTTTCCCCCAGTCTGTCTTTGTATTCAATTAAAGAAGCAAATAGGCGTTGCTTGGGGGAAAAGTTTTAAGGTGAAATGTGTGTTTATATCATCTCTAATCTTTTTCAAACAAGTTCTCATTGGGGTGCCTAATTTTAAATCATCGGCTGCTAAATGCTGTTGCTTCCCCCAATAGGGACCTACTTTTTTTTTTTAATTTTAATGCAAAAGAAAACTGTTACACATTTTTACATTCTCACATAAGAGGAGCTGCTGATATTTATAAAATAACAAGAACTATCCCCACTTCACCCTTCACAAAATTCACTTTCCACGCAACCCCTGTGGGTGGGTATTGCATGACAACTCAAATAGCGTTTCACAGACTAGAAGTCCTTTTGTATACATCTAAGAGCTGAGACAGAGATAGTTGCTTTTTTTCCTTTCCCCTTGAGCCTGAGCTTGGTCTCTCTGAAGCTGTGCTCTTTATTTGAATTTTAGAGAAGGCTCTTTCAATGGAACCGGCCTGGGTAGGTGGGGGTGAGACAGAAGGGCTGTCTGGCCCAGTGTCCTCACCGCCTTGACCAGACGAAGAAAGGCGAGCATATGGAAGAGTATGACTTTGGGACTCCCTCGCCTAGATGAGATCCACTTGGGAGTATGGTCAGGAGCACACTAGGGCCACACTGGGGCTACCAGTAGGGCAGGCAGGCAGATCTCTGACTACAGAAGCAGGCTGGGAACCAACAGCTGCGCTCCCAGGCAGGCCTTCTTTTAAAGGATCATTTACAAGTGTGTTGCCTGGGACTGGCTGGCAGCTGCCTGCTCTTTCCAGCCTGTGGCCCCGTGGATGCCTCCCGGGTCCCACAGGGTAGAGTTCAGCCTATTTGTACCAGACGGTTGGTGCCTGTGCACAGCCGCACCTACAGGCTTGCTCACTGTCTCTGGAGCTCCTTGTGGAGTTCTCTGCGGGACTTTGTAGGTTCTTCCCCTGATGCATTTCTAAGGAGTGCCATCAACACTGTCAGTGGCAGTGAGGACTGTGAGTGTCCCGTTCAGTGTGGGAAGAAACGTTCAGGCGCCCCAATCCAGGCACATCCTCTCCATTTCTCCTAGCCCGCCTCTGCGACACGTCTGCTGCCACACATTGTCAGTGATTGTGGGAAAGGGCCGCCAGCCTTTCCGCAGCTCCAGGCCGCCCTAATGAGGGAACAATCGTCCCGGCGGGGAGCAGGCGACCGGGTCAGCGCGCCCAGCACAATGCACCGACGCCTGCGCTCCGAGGTCCCCGTAGAAAAGGCGAGTCGCGGCCTGGGAGCCAGCGGCGTTTCTTCCAGATCACCTTGCTGGAACTTAGCATAGCAGAAGTCAGGCAACAGGAACAATAGCCGAGTGCAAGGGTGATCCTAAAGGGAAGCAGAGCTTGGTTCCCGAGGTGCACATGCTGAATAGAGCTGTGGGCCTGTGTCATAGAGCCCCAAAGGTCCTATGGAGGGTCCTGTTTGCCTGTAGGGTTGCAGCTCCATCCCGCCTAGCCCGTCCTGAAAAGAAGAAGCCAAGCCTAGAGAAGGGCTCTCTCCCAGAAATCTTTATTTCTTGATTCTTTTTTTTCTTTTAAGATATATTTTAGCTCAGATCCAGTATAGGCTAAGAGGAGAAAATGACAGTTGTGGTCTATCCTGGAGGCAGACACATTTTATCATCAGTCAAAATATCCTTTGAAACCTTGTAAGCCAAAACAGTATGTTAAGAGAAGCGAGCCCCCCCCACACACACACACACATCCATTTTTTTAAACTTCAAAAAATTAAATGATACAGGGTTGCTCTTTCTGATTTTATTTAATATTGGTAAAGTTTCCTCTCGACCCTCAACCAGAGTCCAGAGGGTAGCAAGATTAGAGATGAGGGGGTAAAGGGAAAAATTACGTGAAAACTTATTGAGTTTTAACCTGAAACTTTTGCTGTAAAATTATTTGCTCCAAGAAGACCAACACTATAGTCAGATAACTGGTTTTAAAAGCCGAACTTGGGAGGTTTAGCAGGGATGGACTGCCAAACTCTTTGGACAATCACATGCTTCCTAAACTCAAGAATTTAAATTAAAGGTGTCCGAAGAGTTGGTTACTCCACTCCAGCTGTTTGTGTAACACTTCTGGAGATCAGACTGGCCACTGAGAGAGCCAACCATTTGCTCAGAACAGGTCAGGTGAGAAGACACTGCACCCACTACGGGGTGTTTAACATTATCACCAGCTGAATCTTCGTTATTTCTAAAGCAAATCTCAAAGTAGACACAGAGCTCAACCCATTCTGCAGAAAATAAGAAGAATGCCAGTATGCTCAAAGACTTTCTACCCTAGTGTTCCCTGGGGCTGCTCAGGAAACCCAGGCTGAACAGTGCACAGGTCCCAGCTTAATGACGACACTCTACTCCCACCAATCGGAAGCTGAGAAACAAGAAATGGGCAAAAGGCGAGAGGCCAGGATGAGAGGCCAGGATGATCCGTTGATCCTCCTGCTCTCTGTTGACCCTACTTTAACTGAGCAAGGGGAGTACAGTAAGTAGCGAGGCCCTGTCTTCTGATATGCATAAGGCACAAGGTCACAAAATAACCAGGGAAGGGGAAACAACAAACAGTTCAAAGGGTTTGCCAAGGAAGGAAGACGGAGTCCAGTGATAGGAGCAGAAAGTGAGTGGATGCGACTTCTCTTTTCTGTGGGATCCTGGGAGTCAGGCCTCATGAACTGTGTTGGGCGAGCTGATCCGGTTGCCTGCTCCGAGCCCAGACTATTGGATACTGAGCTTAGGGTAAACTGAGGACTTTATGTTTATTTAATTAACTTTCCCTGTGGTTGTCTGAGCCGGGGCATGTCTATTTTCTGACTTTTCCTACTAAGGGGCTGGTGTACCTTGAAATAAAAAGAAAACAAAACCAAGGTATCGGTGACCCCCAAATGGGAATGCGGCTTAGGAGTCTATACCGACCCACAAAATTAGATCAGTGCTCAGGCTGCTGTTCCTGAACGCTTGAGAAGAAAGCTTATTTCTGAGGTAAGTTGGATTGAGTTCCCTGTTAATCTGATTACCCCTGAACATGTGACTTGTTCCCTGAGGGTGGGTAATAATTGATAACTCCTTGGACCAAAGAGTTACTGAAAAACCATTTGGAGGCTAAAAGAATGTGGTATATGTTCTAAATTAGGTCTTTAAATTAAGCCGAATGCCAACTTTGCTCACACCCTTCATGTTCTTTCCAATGATCTCTATGAAAATCTTATGTCCCTGTTATTTGAATAGGAAGAGTAGCCCAAAGTCTCTTTCAAACTGAGGAACTATGCACAAACAGTATTCCAAGGATGAGACCCTCTGCAAAGACAAAACGTCTTTACCATGGAAATGAAGGAAGAGCTGGAAGTTCAGCTAGTATTGTCCTAGCTCTAGCCTGTTGTTTTGTCTGAAGATAGCGCTGATTTCCAGACACATGCCCTACTGCAGAATTCCCTAACTACTGCCAAAAGCTCATGCTTAAAACAGTCCTGTCTGTGCCACTAAAGAATACTGCAGAAGCCATTCTTCCATTCTGTTTGACGACCACTGACAGCTGAAAAGTCCTTTTCTCTGACAGTTCTTGTAATATTGCTTTATCATATTATTATTACTTGGAATAGCTTCAGGAAAAAGTTGGAGAGTCAAAAATAAACTTAAAGGATACATTGTAATCCATGTCCCCACATACTCTAAACCCCAGCTTCTGAAGATGTTGTAACTGACTGGCGGTGGCCATGAATGTTCTGCCAACAGTAAAGGATTCCTGAACATGGAGAAGTCTAAACTTATTTCAAAAAACAGATGCAAAATGAACCTGAGGTGTTTCTTGCAGTGCTCAGCTGCACTGCAGCCATGGTGCTGAACACACAGTGTGCGCTTTGCGACATGCATGCCAGCAAACCTTACTCAGCACCCACAATGGCTTTCTGAAACACCTGGGCTCAGCAGCCAGACTATTGTATGCTATGAATTGAAGTGTTTAACTGTACATGCAGAGTTTTCTGCTCATGTATATATATAAAATGCTTTAATTACAGAAAACAGGGACTTTCAATGCTTTTCTACTATCATTCCTCAGCATGAACATCAAATTAGTACATCTTTCGATTGTACTGTGCTAGGATATTTGATTTTTAAAATTGCTGTTTGAGTTACTGACTTGTGTTGCATCAAAGAAAATTTTATTCAATGAATTTTGGCTTTAGATTAGGACAGAATTTCCAAAATGACCCCAAACCTGATACTGCCATATTTTACTATGTGTCTAGGAGAAACAGCATTATTTTCAGAACTGGCAATCATAAACACAAGAGCAGCCATATTTGAGAGCTCTGTGTTCGATTGAGAGATCTTGCCTCAATGAATAAAGTGGAAGGGTCATTGAGGGTAATTATCAACTTCAACCTCAGGCCTCCCCAGACATGTGCACCCACATTTATATGCACCATACACACGCGTGCACGTGCATACACACACATGAAACATGTATGTTACCTACATACTCATAAAAATAGAAAAATAAATACTTTAAAGCCAGAGCACTCCCTTCAAATTATTAGTATATCTTCTTCATCTCCCACCATTTAAATGCACACAAATTAAGAAAATGTGTGGATTTCCTTTTTCACAGCCCATCCGCTAAGGAAAAAGACAAGACCCATATTTGGATTCTTCAATGATTCCATTCAGTTGTTCCATGGGAAACCCTGAATGACTTCTCTGTTTCCCATTTCCAAGTGTTTGGGATGGTGCATTTTAAAAAGAAGGGGAAATACAATAAAATAAATTATTATTCTAACCTTGCATTATAAGCATGTCACAAGTTCTTAAAGAGTTGTTTGTGTAGTAAGGGGATAATAAAATGTGATGTGTGGAAGAAAGAAGCACAGCCCGGAGGCCCTGTTGCTGGGAGTGCTGAACAATAGGTACCCTCTGAGGAGTCTGCCTCTGCCTTTAGCTCACTATATGCCTTTGGGTAAGTCACTTAACCTTTCTAGGTCTCAGTTTACTCGTGGGCAAAATGGTGGTTATTATAATCACCCTCTTGCAGGTATTTTTGTGAATAACAATGATTACAAATGAATGCAAATCTTGTGTGTATTAAGAATGACATACAAGTGCTGAGAAATAGAATAAGCCTGTAGTTCACAATACCTTCCCAGAAATGACAGAAAGATGCCACAAGCATGAATGATAACAGGATTGAGGGACCACCAGGCAAATTAGAATGAAAAGAATCCTTTAGAGAAAATTGATTCAGTCATCAAGTAAAAAAAAAAAAAATGGTGATACAGGAGAGAAGAAACTAGCCTTTATTAGTTTTCTACTTAAATTACTGTCAGACAAGACTTGTAACCAAGTGTGTGGTATAGTCAATATTCATCAAAAGTTTCTGTGGAAATACTGGGTAGGTTTTATACTGTCCATTTGGACAAAGGCATAAAGTATAGAAATGATATTTTATACAAAATGTAGAGTGTCTTGTTCAGATTTAATGACACTTTTTGTTCTGTGACCAAAAGACATTTCACACATGGTCTTTGACACTGTGACAGGGCCTGTTAATGGTTAACTAAATGCATTCTATAATGTTTTACTTTAGTTCAGGCTGACAGTGATCAGAGTCTATTTTTACTGTATAAGAGGAAACTAGGAAATACTTGATGTGCAACAGCTTAGAGTCATGCATTCAACTTTACCTTTGAAGACTCGGAATGTTCAGATTTAAAGTCAATCACCCAAGTTATGTAAAGTAATGCATTTTACATGTAATCTCAGAGATGGAAATGACAATACTTAATTACGTTTATGGTAACATGTTACCTTTCAAAGCCCATAGACAGCAGTGCTACCAGTTACTAAGGTTGGAAAGCTGAGTGGAGGAGGAAGGCTGTTCGCATTTTCACACTATTGTCAAGGAATAAATACAGTTATCCAACTCAAATATGGAAAAGGGCTTACTCAGCAATGCACAAACTTCGAAAATCCTGCAGGACAGGTCAAGTGGTAGGTGACTCCATGGATACTTTTAAAGAAACAATCAGGAGACACTATCCAGTGCCACAAAAGGACTGCTACTTCTCCATTCTGGTCACTTAGTTTTCAAGAGTGTTGCTTTCAAAAAGAAAAAAAAAATCACACCAGGGCTAGAAAGGTGACTCCGAAGTTAAACTGCTTCTCTTCCAGAAGACAAAACTTGTGTTCCTCTGGGAGCTGCATCATGCAGCTCCCAACCACCTGTAACACAGGGGCATCCAACGCCTTCTGGTCTCCATAGTTACCTGCATTCTTGTGATACACGTAAACTCAGACAGATGCACACATACACACACACACACATACACACATACACACACACATGTACATGCACACACACACACACAATACAAATTTAAAATAATAAGCCTTCTTTAAAGTCTCAGGTGAGAAGAATCACAAGTGGATTTTTTAAACCATTATTTTACCAGAAGATATAACTATAACAATGATTACCATAGCCTTGCTTGTTGTATTGTCCAGATGGAAACAGCTCTAAATGTGCCTCAGTGCAGCAATTAGTTAAATAAAGTAGGGCTTGTAAAGACAATGTACAGAGATACAACTAACAGGAAAAAACAGCTATGATACCAAGAAATAGCTGCTGAAGGTGTAATTAAAACATGCTCCATGAAAAAAGAGGCAAGAAGCTGTGTATGGGGTGGGTTTCTGTGTGGAAGAAATAAAAATGGATCAGGCAGGATAGACTGGATTTTACTAAAACTCACAAATATTCTAACAGAGGGCTAGGCATCCTGGGGGCAGCAGGCAGTCCATCCCACAAATCCTTACCCAGGAAAAGAAAGTAAGGAGGAAATTGGGTAACACAGTTTGGGAAGGACATATAATCCATTTGATCAGAAGTGAGAGGGTCACCATCTCAAACAAACACCCTGGTCACCTCAACAGAGGCAGAGAACTGAGAGCTTCCCTGTCAGTATAACAAACTCTTGTCACTGTCACACTGAGTCCTCAAAATGAGATGAACAGCAAGCTAATCTCAGAGACAATTTCCCAATAACAATATGAATAAAAGAATATAGAACACCTCAACTCTATATTGATTTCACAATAAACTGTTGGCTCTTTAATATCATAGGTTAAAGAAAATAAATTTATCTGTTGGTTTTCTTTTTTCCAATGTGCTACTCAAAATGTTTTAAATGCCACATTTGGCTCATAGGTTGTGCAGTGTGACCCAAATGTTCCATGGCATACTATGTTACCAATTGCATACTGTACTTCTTCTGTGAGACCACACACACACACACATGCACACATGCACACATACACACACACACACACACAGAGAGAGAGAGAGAGAGAGAGAGAGAGAGAGAGAGAGAGAGAGAGAGA
>NW_021620443.1:1110146-1151464 GCF_004785775.1 Grammomys surdaster | reverse complement strand
AGAGAGAGAGAGAGAGAGAGAGAGAGAGAGAGAGAGAGAGAGAGAGAACAGAGAAATGCAATTCTGCAATCCTGCAATTAGCCCAGAAAGCAGCCAACTGTAAACAGCTGGTAAGAGGTCCTAATAAATGTCACAGGAAAAGAAAGTAAGGAGGAAATTGGGTGAAAGAAATGTAACACAGTTTGGGAAGGACATATAATCCATTTGAAAAGCCCAAGATCTAAATAGTTTACTTCAACATGCATACAGGTAATGTTCTAGAGACTGAGCAGCTTGTGTCTATGTACATAGGAAAGGTGTGTGTGTGTGTGTGTGTGTGTGTGTGTGTGTGTATAAACAATTAATTTGAAGAGAGAACATGTGTTTGAAAGAGAGTGAGGAGGGCTACACGGGAGGGTTTGGATTGGGAAAAGGGAAGGGAGAAATGATGTAATTATTTTATAATGTCAAAAAACATAAGAAATAATTTCTAAAAGTGAAAGATAGATCTTTGAGCCTCCATTATAGCAGCTGATGGAGAGAGAAATGCCACATGCATTAAAAAGTATAAGTGAAAAAAAATTAAGAAAAGCCAATTGGGGGGTGACGAAACTAGACACACTCACACAATACACAGACGGAAATTTGAGAAAGTGAACTTCATTTTGCTTTTGAACTGCTTCTGACTTGGGCAACTTTGTGCTCCATAGTGAGAAGTAGCAGTACCTTATTGAGTGATTGACTGATTGATTGACTGATTGACTGATTGATTGATTGATGGTTATTTCCTCCTGAGGGGAACTGAGAAGTTGGCAAATGTATAAGGGACAGCATGATGCATGCCCACACATACTGAAAAAAATCCAAACTTGTGTTCCAAAAGTTTTGTCAGCATAATTGCTACATGACAGGACCTTGTGTGGCTTTAAACTTCCTTCTCTTTGCTTTAGATCATTTAGAAGACGCCGATGAGGCCATCTCCATTGCCCGGGGATGAAACCATTTAGTGACCATTCTGATTTCTGGTGTGGGAAGACAAGATAATAGCATGTCCTTTGGACATTCTAAGAGTGACCACTGTGAGTGGCTTGGTCTCTCATGTCTTTCCTTAATCCACCTGCAAAGAGGGGGTGAATTGGTGACCCCTCACAGGTTCTATGTAAAAATCTAGTGAGACAGCATGAGTGAAGAAGATCTTGTAGAGAACTCTCTGTGTCCTCAGTTATTATTAAACTCAAGCTTTCTGGCTATTTTCCAGTTTTAAATGATGACCCAACTCACTGGAAGTTCACCCAGTCTCCGGCTGGTTTGAAGACATATTGGTAGCATTTTCTTTATCTCTGCCTATCCTCATCCCTTCCCTATAAAGAGAACATATTTCCCTCCTGTCTGCCTAAGCCACCGATGTGTCAGGAGGAGAATACAAAGGCTTCCACATCTTTGCAGCTCTGTCTCTTAAATTAGCACTCCACTCTTGAATGTAAGAAAGCAAACTACTGCTCGGTGTTTTAGAAGTGAATAAAACATTTAAAAAAAAAAGACGAGAACGGCTTTGACAAGTTTCCGTGAATGAGACAGGAGACATGAAATTCTCCATATGACTGTGTGCCTTTTAAACGGTTTTGCCAACTTTCAAATGAATAGACAATTTTTGCTTCATTCCTTTCAAATTTACAAATTAATATTTTTAAGAGATGGAGTTAATAAGCAGGTGAGTTAAAACATAGTAAAACTTATAAAGCTTCCCTACGGCAAAGTTCCCCATTTTGCCGTATAAAACTTAAGAGTGGTAATAAAAACAACAGTATCATACAAGCCTGTATTTGTATTTCTCAGTTCAACTGCTTTTTAGTTTCAAATTGTAGACAACAAATACATGCCTGAGTGAAGTTTCCTGAGAGCTAAATAATCCAATATTTACCCAAAATGCTGAACAAACTTTATTTCTGCAAACAAATAACATGCCTTTGATGCAGATATTCAGACTGTTTCAACCTTGGGCTTGGAAAGATATGTATAAGCTAGTCTCATTAATCACGAACACCTGATGACTTAACACACTGGACTTTCAGTTGCCCTAATTCTATGAATATTGTAAAAAAATTTCTGCAAACTTAGTCTAAAAGTACCTCTGCTAAGCAGAAGAGATATCCCAACAGCCACAGCAGCAAGGGAAAGATGAATCTTCAAAGAGCTGAGTCTTCTGGATCCTCAAAGTGAACCTGAGAATAGATGGATGTTGTGTATTTAAAGTGCATTTAAAATAAAATAGAGTGCCTCAGGATCAATTATTCTATTACTTCGTGTTTTAAAAAGTAAACTTTTGTCTCCCTCTCAATCCCCGCTGTAAGTGGTCTTTTTTTATAAGTCCCATTGAGACAAAATACATATGCTGGCAGGAAATGCATATGCGAAGGGATCTTATCCCTAACGATCTAAATTTGTCTCTCGGGAAAAAGATAAAGATCATTTTGAAGTTGAAAAGTCTATGATTTGAAGTAAGATCCTCATTCAGATGTGATTGCTTTATAGCGTTAGCCCTGGTCAGGGTGATTTCCGTTCCTTCTATATTTTCCTTCAGCTATAAGAAAGCTGTTTATGCAGATGTGAAATTGTTGCTACTGGGGCATCTTTTCAACCATGTAAGGTTGCACTGTTAAGCTCCCATTCAAGATCAGAACTCCACACTTTCACAACTGGCAGACATCTGAAATTCACGCTTCGCCATCTGTGTGGCTGCCGTCTTCAGCTCTCATCTTGATCTTGCTTTCTCAGAAGTGGAAAGAGGGGAGGGGGCTGGACTTGAAGTGAGTACAATTCATAAGGACATTAAATATTTACCAAGTGTCTGTCAATGTTTACACGTTTCTGCTTCCAAGGACCAGAGTTTGGTTCCCAGCATCCATGTCTCCCAGCTTACAACCTCCTGAAACTCTAGTTCCATGAGATCTGGTGCCCTCTTCTGGCCTATGTGAGTACCTGTATGCATGGTACACAACACACACACACACACACACACAAACACTCCACAAGTAAATAAAAATAATCTTAAATAAAACCTTTATCTCCTATAATCTATTTCATTGAGAAATGAGAATGAGAAGCCTACCTCATTAAAAACACCTTTCATGTTAATATATATATATATGTATGTATATATATATGTATGTATGTATGTATATATATATACATACATACATATATATATATATGCCTCTGAAGTCAATAATTTTACTTGTATTTGCACATTATTATCGCAAACCTTTTAGAATGGCTTAATGTTTTATGCTTCTGCACCACCATGTTAAGGAGGTTGTAAATTACTAAAAGTCCAAACTCACATATCTATGGACAGCCCAATTTTTTCAATGATCGGCCTGCTAATTCCTTCAGCTTTGCTCTCAGGCCTCTAGAGTCAGAGGTAAGCAAAGTCAGAGAGAGGTATCCTAGGGACAGTGTGAAAGAAGGAAGGCTGCTGTAAAGGAGGCATTGTTGACTCAATGAGGAACACTCAAAAATGTCGGTCTCTGCTCGTTATCTGGTCACCTTTGAGTGTCGCCCTCTCTTCTAAGGCTTTTCCTCAGGCAGCCTCACCTGGAATCGGAGCTCAGATCAAGACCCAGCCAGGGCTTCCCAGTTGACCCTCCACTGTATTTTCCAAGACCACTGTTATTTCTGCTGGATGCCAAGAGTCTCTCTCCTCCCTCTCAACATTGTTTCTGAGCTTGGGACACTCACAGCAAATGAGAACACATAAGAAGAAGTAGCATTTTCTGTAGTGACCTGGGAGTGGTTATCTCTAAATTCCACGACTCTTCATTCACTCAGATGAGTAACTTTTGTTCAGATGACCAAATGCTTGAAGTACAATGTGTAAGTTGGATTGCTCTATTTTGCTCTGTTTTCTAGTTATACATTGAAACAAAGTAACAGTGACCATCCCTGGAGCTGGGGACTAGACAGGTAAAAGTAGAAATAAGTATGAGCCTACAGTTGAAGCAGGGACGTCTTCTGCAGAAGTAGAACATCCATACATTTGACAGGAGGTTTGAGCACTCACTAGGTCCACACTGGGATCTGTTGACACAAAGGTATTTATGGTTTTGTTTGTATTTGGTTTGGGGCTTGTGATGTCACCAGACTTAACAGGCTCACAGGCTCATACACAGCATTGATAAGTACATGGAGAGTATTTTCATTTTGAAACAAAAACTCTGACTATGAACATTTATTCCATGAGCACACAGTAAAAGGAAGAGTCTACATCCCTGGACAAGAGGTGCTGATCTGGGAACCCTAAGGACTGTGAAAGGGAAAACTCTCTGCCAGATATTTGACAGTGGCTTGTCAACATCACGTACTCATCCAGCTTCCTACCAAGATAATTATGAAGACAAAAACATAGCTCGTACCTCCACCAGGGTAATAAGTTATAGTTAATAAGCTGCACAGCCGAGCTGTGAAGCCAGGGGCACCGTCCTTTTAACCACGGCACTATGCTGCCTCTCAGTCTAATAAATAACAACATTCTGTTCCAGCTAAGTTTATTACACAATTGAGACACTGGGAGAACTATTAAATTTAAAAAAGCATTTTTCATCCATAAAGTCTCTAAATAAAATAATAGAGTGAGCATTTTTATTACCAAAACCTTGAATAATGATTTCCTGAATCTTCAAGAAATTACCTAATCCATGTGGGCTTTTGTTTTTCACTCTGTTTAATTGGTAAATATTGCTGAGACATTGAGGAGTAGTTGCTATTTTGTGTTGTCTTCCTTCAAATCTGGGGCTTCCTGTGGCAGGTAATCCCCCAAATGAATGCCTAAAATATTCTCCCTAGATGTGAGAGAAAATAGTCCTGGGGAAGGACTCACAAACTGAGATCCTGGAGATGGCTCCCCCCGCCCCCCACTTTAGACTTCTGTTCAAAGAACAAGCTCTTTTAAATAAAAGCAACAATACATATAGATAGGGCTTTTACATGCAATCGAATTAAGGTTTTGCTCAAAGTAGCATATAGAAAAACCATGGTGTATTTTGCCTTATTGTATGACTTCTTCTCCCATAGTTTCTAAAATTGGTTTTACCCCTCCTAAAAAAAATGACTAAATATCATTTAACAACATATTAAATGTCAAGCCAATGAGATTGCTCAGCTGCTCAAGATGCTTCCAGCACCAGCCTGGGAACTGGAATTCCAACACCAGGACTCACATAAAGACAGAAAGAGAACCAATTCCACAAATTGTCCTCTGACCTCCACATAAAACCATAGCAATTTTATAAAGAAAAAAAAATGCCAATACACAGTCTTAGGTGCGCAAAGAGAAACAGGGTTGCGAGGAATGAGCCTGCCAGAGGAAGAGAAGTCTGAACAACATTGCATGTTGGGAGCTAGAGTTCTATGTGTGACTAGAGTCCTACGGGTCCACACCTCAGAGCATAGGGAGCAAGACCTGAGACTCCACACGAGAGTTTCTACACCAGAAAGGAAAAGAGATGCCTCTCCAGAAGACAGAGTACGGCTGCACGTAAGCTGAAGGAATGTTCTCTCTACCGTGGAGTCAGTTGATGGGACACTGAACAAAGCTGCCGTGAAATGTAAGAGTCAGCCACATCGGAGAACAAACTGAACAAGCCAACCTGGGCTCTGAAGGGATCGAGTTGGCCTCACCTGGGGCCTGACTGCTTAGTCAACTGAAGAAGAGGGAACTGCAGAACATCATGGTCCTCAACAAGGGTCACTAGCCAACTGTACAAACCTCATCAAGACCCATACCTCATCCTCTGCCTTATCTGTTCATACAAGACTGGAAGGGTGGCGGTCCCAGGGTCACCTTTGCTGGGAATCTGTGTAGGTGCTCACTGAACTGTTGTACATGAATCAGATTGCTCCATCCTACTCCCCAGAATTTCAAATGTAACCTCCATCCCAAACGCCATGTGGTCCCAAGAAATTCCAGAACTTCTTCCACCGGCAAGCAGTAATCCTGTGCTCATGAATTCTGTCTAAATTGGCACTGACCTGCCCTGTGCCTCCCTGAGAAGGAGGATGATGATTCCAGGTTATTTTACAGACAGCTCATCTCCTCTCCCTTTTCTGACAATTCCAGGACTTCAGCCACAAATTCACATATATATAATTTCAAAGAAATGGTAGGAACTGGGCTTCCTAGGGAAGTGCCAAGAGAGATGGCCCAGATGGAAATCCTGTAGTGTTCTTTTCACCGGGCTTCAGGATTTCCATTTCAACCCTGGTAAATACAGGGCTGTGCAGGGAAAATTAATGGGAATATTTTCAAACCTTCGGAAAACTTAGGATTTTACATTTGGCAGGAGGGCTAAGAGGGTGGTTCAAATAAAAAAAAAAAATGCTCAAACTGTTCTTTGAGCCTGAGTTTGAGTCCAATTTCCTCCAAGCTTTTCTCCACCGGAGCTAGCAAAGTTGCGTTTTTCACTGCTAACAAGTCTTCCCTTATTCTATGGAATGTTTAATTTGCCTTTTGAAAGAAAGTGTGATTTGTTCCATTTTTCCATGTGCAATCTCTATGCTATTTACAGACAAAGATAAGAATCAGGGGGGATTCATGTGCCAGCAGCACGGATTCAAGACCGTGAGAGAAATCAGAGCCCTAAACCCCAGCTCTGAGGCGCCTGGGCGCTGATTGAGTGTATAGCCTCGCCTCACTGTTCTCTCATCAGATGCACCAAGGCACTGTGTGTTAACTGGGGCGATTATCCCAAGCAGCCTCCGAATCAAAGCGCAGCCTAAACCCAAATCAAAGGGACTGTTTGGCACAGCATAGCAACTTCCAGAGGATTTGCTGAACAAAGCAACCAAAAAACTTTAAAAAAAAGAAAAAGAAAAAAAAGGAATGTTAATGTTGTACCTATTGATGACAGCGAGCTTTGTAAGAACAGCCTGCCACTCAGCAAAGGACAGCTGAAAAAAAAATTAATCCCTGTTGATGAAACAGACGACATTTAACCAGGACCAAGACGAACAATAAAATTACCTATAACTAGGCATAGTTGCAAGCCTGGCATTCACAAGACCGGGTATATTCCCAGTACTAAAGAAACAAACACTACTATTTCTAGCTTCAGGCCAAGTAGCCATCAAGTAAACTGTGAGAAAATCAGGAAATGTGATTAAATCATGATTCTGTTAAAGATGACTCCTCCTGCCACCCTGTGTGTCTCAGCTCTCCTTTCTTTCTCCACCTCTTAGCTGTAAGTGACTTCAGAGCTTTGCACCCTTGGGAATGATATGGTTTTCTATTCCAGTCTGTTCTCAGCTGTCTGGCCCAGCACGAGAGCCTGCAGAACTCTTTCCTACAGACCAGCCCACTCCCCATTCACTTTCCACTCTGAGCGTCCAGTGTCCTAATCAGTTCTGAGTAACAGAAGGGAAAAATGCTTCTGGGTTTTCTAGACAAGCATGTTAATTGTGAGCACACTCACAGGCAGCAAGAAGGATTCTGTTTTATTACCCTGCCCAGAACACCTGTCTCAATGCCACTAGCTCTACAGCCCTAGCTCATAGGACAAGCAAAGCACTTAAACATACACACACAGAACGTGTAGTCATTTAAAGTCTGCCATTACAGTAGTACATATTTGTGACTGTGTTAATCTTACAAGGAGGAAACAAGTGGCAAAGGTAACTATAAAATATTAGTTAGGGGACCAGAGATGCTCCCCTGATGGCAGACAGCATCCCTGAAGTCAGTCCCCTCAACTCCTCCCTGGCTCCTCCCCTGGCAACTCTAGACAGCAGTGAGCGAGCCAGGAGCAAAAACAAACTTCTTTTGCTCATTCCTCAAATAACAAGAATAAAGTTTTAGCTGGACCACTATCAAGTACTCAGAGTTGGTGCCCCATGATGAAATGTGAATACAAGAAGTTACCAGACAAAAATATGAAAACAAGGCCAGGGGGTGGTAGCACAGGCCTGTAGTCTTGAGAGGCAGAGGCAGGTGGATCTCTGGGAATTCAAGGCCAGCTTGGCCTACAGAGTGAGTTCCAGGGTAGCCAAGACTACATAGAGAAACTTGTCTTTAAAAACAAATTCAAAACAAAAACAAAAATGAATATGTTGTATGGGAAATATGAAAAGAGATGTCTGACAAAGGATTTTTAAAAAATGAATTAGAAGATGCTGTCTTGGACACGGGAACAGGTTGGAGTTGGTTCTGGGATTGTGGGCGGGGAGGTCAGATTATTAGGAAGGGAGCAGTCTTTAAACTGGCTCCTGTACATCCCACAGCAGTTGGTCCAGGTACAAGGAATTGAAAACTCTGCCACATTTTTGAAGAGACTATGAATCAAGCTGATCACTGTATAGCATACTGCCCTCATGGAAGGAGATTCTTAGAAATGTTCTTAGCCTTTGCCCTAATAATTATGCTTCTTGGAATGTATCCCAAGGAAATTATCAGGGAAGCAAACAAAGAACTATGTACAAGGATGGTCACTGCAGTGCTATTTCTAATAGCAAAAGAAGAAAAAGAAAAAAATGCCACCACCTAATTAGCCAGCAATAGTAAGCAAATGGCAGCAAATCCTTAGGCAGAGTGCATTTCAGCTTCTCAAAACCATGTACTCGAAGTGGCTTGGAAAAATGTTGACCAGATAATGTTAGGTTGCATGTAGGCCATAGTACATTAAATACAATGTACACACGACATCGTAGGTGTAAAATCTTTTCACAAGAAAGAAATTAAAAAGATTGGGTTTACTGGAGACAGAAAAGGGTAGAAATACAGAATGACTTTATCCAGTCAACAAAATAATTTTAACATGGCAGATATTGTTTTGATCTGTATTTTAACAATGAGTTTCCCAGAGTAAATCACTCGGCTGAAAATTTAGGCAGGCAATGTATGATTGCAGGGATCCTGGTTCCTGTGTAAAACTACCCACTGTGGTTCTCTGGGTGGTGTTTTTACCTCATATTATTTTTGTATTTTTCCAATAAACATTTTACTTTTACGACCGCATTTTAAAAGGATTTTTTAATGGTGTGCAAAAATGAGAGTAATTGACATAATTATTGAAATTAAACTATTATATTCTTACTGAACAGAATGGGATATTTTTGATATGTTAAAAGGGGATCATGGTTTTTATGTGTATGTTCTAGTGATTCTTTTTTTTTTTTTAATCTGAAAAAGAACCGGTTGCTTTTTTTGCCTTTTACATTTTGGCATTTTTGAGTCTAATGTGGCATTTTTCTAGAGCAGAAGCAATCTTCTGATGCATATATATATATATATATGTATATATATATATGAATGAAATACAGAAAGATCATTTTTTATGTTTTAGGTTTCTTCACTCATCCTAAGAAGAGGGAACCCAGAGGAGTGAGATATGGTCAGAAACTGAATCTTAATAATAAAAGATCTGGCATAGCCTGTGCTGTGCATGAGCCAATTGGAAATAAAGGATGAGTATTCTCACTAATAGCAAAGGTGCAGCTGAAGCAGTGATGGACAGTGTGGATGGACAATGGTGTGCCTGGATGAAGATCAGTGCTTTCTTCACCAGGGACTAACCCGGCTACAGCATGATTAAGTTACTAATTAAGTTCATGGGGGGTCATCTTCCTCTACCCAGATAGCTTAGGAAGACAAGAAGAAACCCCTCAAGTGCTGGTTGTCTTGTTCCCCTGGGAGGAGGAAGAGAAGGGGGAAGTAGCAGTAAGAAGTGCAAGCAGAAGCTGGTGGTTTCTATGTCATTAAAGTTCTGCTGGACTCCAGCCGCTGAACCCTCAGCCCTGCAAGCATTAGGTAATGAAGTCTTAGGTGAGTCTTGGAAGTTGAGATTCCTCATCCATTGTCAGGGGCTGACATTGCAGCTGATAGGAGTGCCTGCGTCTGTAGATTCCTCAGCCCTTGTCGGTGGCCAGAATTGTAGCTCCTGGGTCTGGGCTCTATCGTACCCTTGGCTCTAAAGGTGTAAAAGCTCTCTGGAAGTCTTCTGGAAAGCAGGACTGCACAATCTCTCTTCTAGGATTCTTTCCATTTATTTGGTCCTTCAGCTCTATCCCCTCTCTGTTTCAACAATTTCTTATTCCTGCACTGACCACTCTGTTGAACTGTTCAGTTTTCCTCTGTTGCTATGGCCACGCACACAGGCACTTTGGTTTGGAAATAAGCTTTATTTGCTGCCACTGGCTGCCAGTCTTCAGGCTCCACCTCTTTCTCATCTGTCAGTACAATCCTACCAGCTGATCTGCTGCTTTGCAGCTCAGCTATGCCTCCTCTTCCACAGTGGAGTGGCTGGACAATCCTCCACTTCTGTGGATCCATGCTGGCTGTTCGAACACCACTCTACCGTGATGGTTACTGTGTCTGCCACGCCGCCACATCTCCACCATCTCTGCTGTTTGCTCCTTTGTGTTAACAACTCACCCCACAGTACTAAAGGTGGGTAAAGACACATAGAACCAAAAATAAGCTTTTTATTGAGCTTATTTATCGCTATTCTCCTGGGAAGGAAACTCGGATGGATATCTCTCCGGGGACTCACCAAGAGAGCCTAAGAGTCTGCTTCAATACCCAAAGCAAGGGAGTCTGAATGAATTCTGATAAACTCACATGCATATCAATGTTTTCATGTTTGCACCAATCACAACATTCTCTCTCTTTCCTGGTAAGGCCATCAGATAGAGTGCTCCCCATACGGCCTAGATAGAAATGGTTGCAGGCTCATTGAAGTTCACTAAGGCTGGCAATAGCTAGAAGTCTGGGAGAAACTTCTCGAAGAAGTCCTGAGGTTATGTTTTCTGGAGCTAGGAGCTGGAGGTATGATTTCTCATGGACTCTGTGTCCTGTACAGGTAGCTATGTAGGCTAGGTAGGTGTTTGACAGTATTTTTTTTATCAGCCAGAGTCCAACAGTTGTTTACCAGGGAATCCTCTGTCCTCGGATGCCCTTACCTACAGTCAAATGAGCAGCAGATGAAGCATTTACAACCTAAACGTGATTCAGCATCAGCATAGGTTTTTACAGATTTTAACATTGTTTTAATAATACTTAATACCCACACAGCAATCCAGGAGAGCTGGGTCACACTCATGTGTCTGTTTAGCCCACAAAGACTGTAGCAAGTAAGTAAAATGAGCATATACAGATCCTCTAGAGTCTAGAGCCAAGAAGGTGCATCCTGGGCAATTGGCCCTGATGGTCAAAGAAGCAATGCACCTTTTACAGGGAGTGATAACTCAACTCTCGAGGGCTTCTTCCTGATGGATGACCTAAGCACCTTCCTGCCTTTTAATGCCATCATTTTAGAAATAAAGATCTCAACACAGGAATTCTAGGGAGTCATACATACATACATACATACATACATACATACAACTTACATACATATAAACAAAGCTACTTATATATACATATACATACATACTTACATGTACACATATTTACATACACACATACATACACAATTACATATATATACTTATATACACATACACACATACATATTTACATATATACATACACACATACATACATGCTTACATACACAGCTGTATACATACATACATGCATGCATGCATACATACTTAAATACATATTCACATACATACTTATACACATATTTACATACATACACATATATACATACATACATACATACATACATACATACAAACATACATACAGTGAAAGAGGGGGTTATAGGAGATCCCTCTGCTGGAGTTTACAGGCACACAAAGCCATAGCTAGCTTTTTCTTCCATAGGTGCTGGGAATCAAAACCCAGGTTTAGGCTTCGCAGAAAGTATTCTAATCCAGTGAAGCCACTCCCACACCTAATATTTTTCTTCTTTATACTCACGTAGAAGTGATTTCTGACCTTTCTTAGAATCTAAGGCATCTGTAAACCCTTGGATGACCCCCTCTGACATCTTAGCCCTCACCTATGTCCACTCTAGTCCCTCAGGCCCAGTACAGCATTATATTTCCCATGATCCTACTTACTCCCATCCCAGTGGAGTGCACCTGTGGCATTGGCAACTCCATCCACCATCTGATGGCTGCACTTCAGTATCCTCTCTTCTTGGCACCTGGTCTTTGTACCCTCCATGATCTTCCTCAGCACCCTAACTCTGACTCCATCTGGTTAATGGTTCATCTGGTTGATGAACTCCAAGGCCATCAGTAATGTTCCTCCCTGTTCCTTCAGGATGCTTTGTCTTTTTAGTCTCGTGTCCCCATTACACACAGGGATCCGTGTGAATAGAGCTTTTCCAGACCCAAACTTCATCGGTTGCAACTCTCTTCTTTGTACTTCTGCATACACCAGCTCTCAATTACCTCTCAGCCCACAGCACCTCGTGTCTGCAATAGAGTAGGCAGTCAACAAATATTTACTGAAATAGATTTAAATATATACCCGGATGCAGTGAGAAGGTTGATTTTTTTTCCTTCAGCTTTGCCCAGGGACTTATGTGGGGCAGGTGTGACCTCCACAGAGAAATGAATAGAAAATAAAGCTCTCCTAGAGAAAGGCAGAGCCCAGGCATGTTATGAATTTGAAGGAGGAGATTTGAATCCTCTGTTTCTAATCTATAGCATCTGCCCACTGTGGGACTAAGGACCTAACATCTCCCCCAGGACCTAACAAAGGACAAGCAGGGTAGGAGATGTGTGTTCAGGCTGTTCCACTATTGTACAATGTGGAAGGCAGAAGTCTCGAGACTTGGTGCTAAAGCTTTTCCCTAGGGTGTGTGAGATTCTGGAGACGCCCAGCACTGATGCATAAAACAAGATACTAAGAATCAGAAGGCGCTTGTACAGACAACCAAGTCACCTGGAAAACAAAGATGTGAACTCTGCAGTTCTAAGCTCCAGGTCAAGACTTTCATGATACACACGTGGGGCATGCATGAGACAACAGTTCACAGAGAGCACAACCGGCAGAAGAGAATGTATCACTGTATCCAGACTCAAACTCTCCTGATCGGTATGCCTTCACCAGAATTCCTGGCAGAGACTTTAAATCTAAACTCTTAGTTTTAATTTCCAACAATTATTTTCTGGTCCGGTTTCTTCGTAGTCGGGTCTTAAGCTACCTGTAGTCTCTGACTTCACTGAAGGTTCAAATGGAGAAGTTACATAGACCAGCCTTAACTTTTGTCATTACTTCATATATGAAAGAACCAAACCCTAGCAGTTATATCTTACAGTGCAGCTGGCACAGGGAGGTCCACAAAACCACACTAACATTTTCCTAGAAAGCCAGTTTTAATATGAGACAATTTAACGTATTCATCTTTGCATATTCACACTCATGTAAAGCGATGCTCCTGAGTAACCAAAGTTGAAAATGTTAATACAAACATTATGCCTCTTTTAATTGCAATAGACACATTCCTAAGTAATTTAATGCCAACAAGAGCCTTTACCAATAAACAAAAAGCACATTTTTGGCAGCTTCCCTACACAGCACAAAGTAAATATTCTCCACAACAAGGGCTAGCAAGCCGCCTTGAGCCCCTGTGTCTCGAGGCCAATGTTGTAGACATGAACTCTGGTTCAAGCCCAACCAATCACAGGCAGAGCTATGGCCTGGAGAATGGAATGCAGAGAGGGCAGGGAGGAATTTATCCTTGCTGCTGCTGGGTTTGCCCAGAGAAAGCCACAAGCAAGCAGGGCAGTAAACATTGTTAAGAGATTTAAAACCACCATCATTTATAGAACTCATCAAAGAGAGAATAAAAAAGTATTAATTCACTTACCGGGTAAATTCACTATCCAGGTGATTAGAGACCATGATAATACCAGAGCTGAATTTAAGCGTTTCTGGGAAGACAGGTCTTCATGCAGCACTGACCGATCAGCCCTCACGACTCATTTTTCTGTTGTCACCATGAGAGATATTGTGCTTACTTGAAAGTGATTTTGTGACAAGGAAAGATGGGATTTAGTTCCTCCAAAACTCAAGGTTTTAATATTAATGGGCCAAACCATCAGAACTGGACGTCTCCGATTTTGTATCATGTAGTCAACTAATTCAGAAGTAAGAATTGATGCTTAATCACAGGATGCCAGTGAGCCAGTGAGCCAGTGAGCCAGTGAGCCAGTGAGCCAGTGAGCCAGTGAGCCAGTGAGCCAGTGAGCCAGTGAGCCAGCCTCGTGTCTGCAGCAGAGCTCCTCAGGCACTAAAGTCCCAGGTCTAACCCACAGAGACACCTCTGCTATGGCGCAGTGTCTCACACACAGAGTGCATGTTTAGAAGGTTTGCAAGAGACAGGTCATAAACTCAAAGAAGACAGAGGCATAAACAGGAGGCCAGCCTAGACCCCAAAGGAGACACAAAGTTTGTAGAAACTCGGTATAATTAAAGTTAATTTAGAGATGTCTTAGATTTTAAACAGCCCCCAAGACATATAAAGACTCGGAGGCCAGCCTGTGACATCTTCAAGAGATCTTGGGACATTTAAGATGTGAGACCTAGGAGAGAACAATTAGATGGTTGGGATGTGCCTTTAGAAAGAGATGGGGGCCGCCAGACCTCTTGTTCTTCTGTGTTGCTTCTACCCTGAGCTTTCTACATGATGTTCTATCTTACCACAGGCTCTAAGGAAACAGAGCCAGACTACCATGGACAGAAAACCACTGAACATATGAGACAGACTCAACTTTTCTTCCTTTTAAGTTGTTTTTCTCTACTATTTTGTCCCAGAGTCAAAAAGCTAACTAACACTAAAAGGAATCTCCTCAAGGAACAGAACCTTCAATGCCAGGAGGTACCTCCATGATAAGAAAATGTACAGCATAGGAGAAGAGGCCAGGACAAAACCATCACCCTCATTAGATAGCTCTTGCTGATCATGATGATTAATTTGATTAGGGTTATTTTCTCCATAGGCGATGCCCACTCTTTCATGAAAAGAAAAGCTTCTCTCTGAAGTGCATTCAACTGTGTACTGGCTGGTTTTGTGTGTCAACTTGACACAAGCTGGAGTTATCACAGAGAAAGGAGCCTCCCTTGAGGAAATGCCTCCATGAGATCCAACTGTAAGGCATTTTCTCAATTAGTGATCAAGGGGGGAGGACCCCTTGTGGGTGGTGCCATTTCTGGGCTAGTAGTCTTGGATTCTATAAGAAGGCAAGCTGAGCAAGCCAGGGGAAGCAAGCCAGTAAGTAACATGCCTCCATGACCTCTGCATCAGCTCTTTCTTCCTGACCTGCTTGAGTTCCAGTCCTGACTTCCTTTGGTAATGAACAGCAATGTGGAAGTGTAAGCTGAAGAAACCCTTTCCTTTCCAACTTGCTTCTTGGTCATGATGTTTTTTCAGGAATAGAAACCCTGAGTAAGACAGATTGCTTCCTTAAGATTTTAATTTAGGGCCTTGAGAGATATCTCAGCAGTTAAAATACTAAATGCTCTACCAGATGTCCTGGCTTCAATTCCCAGCACCCACAAGCACTCAAGCTGTCAATAACTGTATTCCTGTGGAATCTGATGCCCTCTTCTGGTGCATAGATGTACATTCAGACAAAACACCCATGTACATAAAATACATAAGCAAATAAATCTTAAAAAGAAAAACAGATTTAAATTCATCCAAATATTTTTAGCATAGTAGTAATAGTATTTACAGAGCATTATTGTATCTCAGCCATTGATTTAATGGCTTTCCATATGGTAAGCCCAAGAGAGCTCTGTGTGTGATCTTCACTAACAATTGCGTCTTATAGAGGCACCCAGATGCTCAGCGGCTCCCCGCACACTACCCAGTTGACCAGTGAAAAAGCTCACACACAAACATGTCAGCTAATTTCTACAACTAGAACAAGTGCCTGCTCATTACACTTATTGCTCCTATATTAGTCTTAACTAAATTCTGTATAGATTTGGCATGTGCAAATGCTTTTAATGAATATAAGAACTAAGCCAGCTATGGCAGAGTGTACATGTCTATGATCCCAGTAGTCAGAAGGTCCAGACAAGAGGATTGTGAGTTCAAGACCAAGCTGGGCTACATAGGAAGACCATAAAATAAAAAAACAAAACATTTAAAAATAGAATAAAATAAAATCATATTTGCGGGGGGG
The DNA here is from genome assembly GCF_004785775.1 of Grammomys surdaster. Lineage (NCBI taxonomy): Eukaryota > Metazoa > Chordata > Mammalia > Rodentia > Muridae > Grammomys > Grammomys surdaster. Next base: position 1,135,405 of record NW_021620443.1, on the reverse strand, counting down.
GGATAGTTATTGTAATGGATTATCCGCTAAACATGAACAGCAAAACTAAAATTCCCAGAAATACACATCATGGATGTCGCTCACAGAGTGTTGCTTGCTAAGCAACGTCAGCACCTTCTTTAACTGAAGTCTCCTGATTCTGTACCTATGGATGTCTCTAGTGAAAAGCTGCTTGGACATGTGGGCATCAAACTTTATGCTAGATCAAAGAGCACAAACCTGGAGACTGGACTTCCACCTCTCACCCCCATTGCCACGAGTGTGGTGTCTTCACCCACACATGCCTTGACCTAGACTTTACACACAATGGCATGCCTTATAAAGGACACTAGTGCTCACCAAAGAGTCATTCCACAGCCATAGCGCCCAACACTCTTAAATGACAATCAGTTATGTCAGTAGTCATGTGTGTGTCCTTTCTGGAACAGCATGCCAGTGTATTTTTATGTGGTTCATTGTTTTTCATCTTTCGGCATATCACAGAATATATCCTCCATAAATAGTGGGAGTATTAATGTTCTCAAGTGGAATAGAACTGATAGAATGCCACTTGCTCCTTTTCTCCTTGCTGGCCATTTGAAAGCAAGATGGAATAGCTCTACTAGAGTCACCTATGGAAGTTCAGTCAGGTTCTCACTCTTGCTGCAACCATGCTAACGTCCTCAATCTGATCTGGAAATGTGGGCTGAACATGTGCAGCCAATGTTCAGTCAGTGTCTGAAGAACATAGGTATGGTGGTTTGAATGTGCTTGGCCCAGGGAGGGGCACTATTTGGAGGTGTGGCCTTGTTGGAGAAAGTGTGTCACCGTGGGTCTGAGCTTTGAGAGACATTCCTCCTAACCACATGGAAACCAGTCTTCTCCTAGCAGCCTTCAGAACACTATGTAGAACTCTTAGCTCCTCCTGTACCATGCCTCCTTCCTGGATGCTGCCATGCTCCTGCCTTGATGATACTGGACTGAACCTCAGAATCTGTAAGTCAGCCCCAATTAAATGTTGTCCTTTTTAAGAGTTGTCTTGGTCATGGTGTCTGTTCACAGCAGTAAAACTCTAACTACTAAGACACTAGGTTTCATTAAGTTGGACTAAGCAACCTTGAATGGATTATTCAAGACTGTCTAACCAGTGAGACTGATCAGGCTAGTCTTTGTATATGAAAAATGAGAATAAAAAACAGTAAAACTTTAAGATCTTAAAAGAAAGAACTACTAAAATGGTAATAACAGGCTGTGATCTAGCTAGTCCAACAATGGCTGTCTCCAAGAACCCTGCAGTTGTCTTTGCTGATCTTCAGTATACATTCAGATCCCAAAAAAGCAGGTTCTAACACCACTGAACCAGTGAAGGAATGCCTCCACAGCATGATAGATGAACTTGCCAGCAAGAAAGCAAACAGACAAAAGACAAAAGCTCCCTTCTTCTATGTACTTTCATGTAGGCTGCCAGAATGTAGCTCAGATTCTGGGTGGGTCTCCCCACTTCTAATGATCCAATCAAGAAAATTCCTCAGCATCCTTAGCTTCTGGGACTTTTGTTAATTCTACATGTAGTCAAGTTGATCACCAAGCTCATCCATCAACTGGGTGAGTTAAAGAGATCTGATAGACTCCAGGTAATATGCAAACAGAAGCATTTTCTACAGGAATCATGGTCCATGATATTGAAGGAAAATATTTTGAACATCTTTCTCTTAGATTAATTTATTTTCTTCTATCTTTAAAAAATTTAAGTCAATTACAGATCACTACTGATACAATGATAGCTATGACAAATTACTGTGACTTTTAAATATTAAATCAGCAAGACAAGCCCTGGGGTTTATGTTTGTGCTTTGAAAGAACTTTTTTTTATTATTGGTTATTTTATTTATTTACATGGCAAATGTTATCACCCTTCCCAGTTTCCCCTCCACAAACCCCCATCCCTTCTCCCCTCCTCCCTGCCTCTATGAGGGTGCTCCCCCACCTGCTCACCTACTCCTGCCTCAGCAACCTAGCATTCCCCTACCCTGGGTCATAGAGTCTCCACAGAACCAAAGGGCATCCCCTCCCAATGACGCCAGATAAGGCAATCCTCTGCTACACGTACAGCTGGAGCCATCCCCGCCCCGCCACCCATGTGTACTGCTTGGTTGGTGGTTTAGTCCCTGGGAGCTTTGAGGGGTCTGGTTGATTGATATGAACTTCTGAGAGGGTGCCGTGTAATTTTAAAAAGATCAATTTAGCAACAAAACCAAACTAGAGTCATTTCAGAAGAAAGAGACTGTGCTTCTTCTCCTATGGCAAGTAAGAATTTTATAAATGGAAAGACACGCCCTAATAATATATGTATGAAGAGAGAAAGGGAAGATGTGAGGATAAGCAAAGAGGAAAGGAAGTGGAGAGCATTCCTTCCTGTCTGTGACCATGAGGAAGGAAACCTCCTGGGACTGTGGACTGTGTTTGTGGCCGCCGGACTTCTGTGGTCAGACTTGCCTTGTCCAGTGCAATGAGTTAGTAAATCGACCTAAAGAATCACAGAAGCTGTTGATAATGAACCACTTCACATTGAGATGGTTCCACTACCACACCTCAGTAAAGCTCTTTCTAAAAGAATTGCCATTCCTATTAGAATAGTATTTATGAAGTAATTAGTCAAAAAACAAATTATACCTTTAAAACGCACACTTAGGCAGGTGTGGTGGTGTAAGTCTATAATCCCAGTACTCAAATGAGACACAAAAAATTCAGAAACCAGCCTTGCTTGTTATATTGGAACTTCGATACAATTAAAAAAAATTAAAATTAAAAATTAAAACAAAAAGGAAAGAAAAGAGAAGAAAGTCACATCTAGACTAAGGAGTGGCAGACAAAAAGTCACCAAGACTCCACCATAAATCCCTGAATCAAAAACAGAAATGTATTCTGTTTGTTCAGTGATTGATTTCCAAGAATATTTCTTCTGACCCATCCTTGTTTTCTAATAAAATGTATAACAATATTTCTAATTCTCACAGGAAGAGGCTGTTTGCAGTGCAGCTGTGTTAGTCAGGGCTCTCTACAGGAACAGCACCAGTGGGTGGATGAGTATGTGTGTATGTGTGTGTGTGTGTGTGTGTGTGTGTGTATGTATGAGTGTATGTGTGCATGTATTTGTGTATGTGTGTGTGACATGTATGCTTGTATGTGTATGCATGTATGCATGTGTCAAGTATTTGTGTGTGCATGTATGTTCATCTGAGTGTGTATGTGCATGTATATGTATGAGTGTGTGTGTATGAGTGTGTGTCTGTATGTGTGTGTGTGATTTGTATTCTTGTATGTGTATGCATGAGAGTGTGTGTGTGTATGAGTGTGTGTCTGTATGTGTGTGTGTGATTTGTGTGCTTGTATGTGTATGCATGGGTGTATGTGTTCATGTGTCTGAGTGTCAAGTATTGGTGTGTGCATGTATGTTTATCTGAGTGTGTATGTACATATATATGTGTGAGTGTGGGTGAGTATGAGTATGTACATGTATGTGATATGTGTGCAAATATATGTGTATGCATGTATATGCATATATATGTGTGAGTATGTACATGTGTGTTCAAGTATGTTTGTGTGCATGTATATGTGTGAATGTATGTGACTATGTGTATGTATGTGTGTACATGTGTGTATATATGTGTATATGTGTATATGCATGTATGTGTGTGTGAGGTTTTGCATGCATATATGTTCATCTGAATGAGAATGAGTGCATGTATATGTGTGAGTGAGTGTTTCTGTGTATATGTATGTCTGTGTATATGTGCATACAAGTATGTGTATATGTGTGTGTGCATATGCTCATGTAAGTGTGTGTATGTATATCTTTGTATATGTGTGTGCGTATGTGTATGGGTATATGAATATATGTGTGTAAGTGTTTGTGTGTGTATGTGTGTGTTTGTGTGTATATGTATGTGTGTATGCATGTATGTGTATGAGTGTGTGTGTGTGTGAAAATGTGTGAGAATGTGTGTGAGTGTGTTTGTGTGTGTATGCTGTTAAAGAATTTACTAAGTCAACTTAAAAATAGTAATAACAGGAGAATCAGTCCTAAGAGCTAACCCAGTAGTTATTCAGTCCTTGAGGCTGGGGGTCTGCACAGTCAGAGTAGTCCCACAGAGTCTGTCTCTCACTTGGTGTGGGGGCAGGGAGTAACAACTGCTGGTTGCTCAGTCCACAAGAAGCCCTGGCAGTCCCAATCTGGCACTGGAAGCTGGAAGCCAGGATGTTTTCTGAAGAGCCACTAGTTCCTATTCTGGGATAAAAGCTCAGGCCTGGTTCAGCTATCAGTGAAGGAATCAGAAGCAGCAGCAACAACCAGAAAAATCATCTGGAAGTCAAGAGGGAAGGCTGAGCATCAGAAGACGCGCATCCTTCGGCTGTTCCTTCCTCATCTGGACTGTTACCTGATGGTGCTGCCCTATGGGGCTGGGTCTTTCCATGTCAATCAAAGCAATCAGGAGGATTTTTCAGGAGTGGCTCCATCCTCGGGTGATTCTAATTTGTGACAAGTTGACATTAAAACCAACTGTAATAGCTGTCCTATGGCCTGAATTCTGTCATTTCTAGCCACTGTCCTTCATTTCAAAAATTGATGATTTTCAAAAACAGAAAAGTCTGCTGACAATTCAGAAGGCTGAAATGTGGGTGTCGAAGGAAGGTTACACTGAACTAAGCAGATCCCAGATGAAGTACAGAAGAAAGAGCCTGCTCAGCCCTGGAGACTCTCTGGTTAGAATATGCCTACACTTATATCTCTGTACGCGGTCTCCATAGTTAAAGTATCACATTTTCCATGGTTTGATGAAGACTCCAGAGCCCTTAAGATATGAATTGCTATAATTCCTAAATCAAACAGCATTCAATTCAGTTCCAGACCATTGCTGGGTAATAAGACCGGTATTTCTTATTTTAATTAGTCATTTTCCACTTCTAACAACTTCTTTGACAATCTTGGATTGCTTGTTTGTTTATATGTGATAAAAGCCATGTTTCGCTAAAAATATAAATGCTACATTTGAATGTCCATTTACATTTTAGTAGTTATAGAAATAAACTTTCTAGGCCTTTAGATTATAGCTTTTTATAGGCACTGAATACAATCACCTAATCTATTTTAATATTATCCCTTTCAGCTGTCTCGTGAGTAACTACTAACACAGCAGAGATATCAAGTGGATAATGTAAATTCAAGACTAACTGCCTGAATACTCATCAGAAACTGTCTTTTAGTTTGCCTGGAAATTTGCTCCTGACATTGGAAATGTTCGAGGTGAATAAATAGGGATATGGTCACATAAAAGTATTTTGTGCTGGATTTTAAATGCCCCGAGTATGAAAACCAATTTTTATACTTGCATCCTGAATAAAGTACAGGGTGCTTACTCCTTGAACATCTAAGGTATCAATAAGTCTATCGGGTTCCCAGAGCCCATGAGAGACAGTACACAACTGCCTGTAACTCGTTACAAGTGACCTATCTACTGCTCTTTTCTGGTCATTCCAGAAATCTATACTGGCATGCACATACCCACACACCTACACCTAATTAAAAAGTAATAAAAATAAGTGCATCATTAAGTGAAGGTTGAATGATGATTTAACAACTGCTTGCCAAAGTGTAGACGGTGGTTGGATGTATGAGAGCATTCCTCAAGCAAACAAAACTAAAATCGTATGAAAATTCAGTGAGGTATGTATGAATGTATTCCTATCAAAAGGGATACATACAATGATATGCTCATTCTTTGGTGGTGACATCAATGTATTTCCTTTCTGTGTTTTGTATTCTGCATCAGACATTTTAACAGGTCGTTTCTCAGCGTGAACATCTTCTCAGACTACAAGTATGTGGAATAACATGGACAACAGCTTCACTCTGGCTTTTTATCAGGGTCTCTCCTCCCTCCCTTCTAACTATTCCCGTTCAACTGCACTGACTCATCCTTATTTGCCGCAGAAACTCTAAAGGCAGGTTTTCTCCATTGAGTAGAAGTCTCAAGAAGTTCACCTCTTGGAAATATTATTCTGGCAGTAAACAAATGAAGATACCTCCAGAGATGAGGGGAAATGTAAGAGGGTTGGCTAGTTTTATAGGGTAGAATGACGCCAGTCATCTTCAGATAGGACATCTTTTCCCCCTTCTTTTAAGTAATAATTAATTAAGTAATTATTCTGTTAAGTAATTCTAGAATGTCCTTCCCCTTTGGGTACAGCTAGGGAGTTCTACATGCCACTCTGGCTTGTGAGATCCCCCATATTGCTGATCCACAGTTGGAAGACTTTCAGCATGTGCTCAGAGACCTTAACAAAAATCGATAATCCCAACAACTCCAATTTTTTTTTGAAAATGCATGTTCCTTAAAAATTATTCTGAAATGGAGGCTAAATTTGCAAAGTTCAGGGTAGGTTTTAGTCTTACAATTATATATGCATAGAGAGCATACAGAAAGTCCCCTATAAAGCGACCTGGTTAGAACCCAAGCCCTAATCTCCACTCCCACAAGCCACCAGCTTGTGATTTCAGCCGGTCACAAGGTTCCCTAGATTGCAATGTTCTTTGTTCCAGCTCAGTCACATGTACAAGCAACTACAGAAAACAAGTATAAATGCAACTGTCTGCCTCCTCAGACCTAGCTTCCTGTTCCCTCTGTGAGGCTGAGATCCTGAGGGACATGTCTGGTCCTTAATTATAAAATCGCAAGGCATTCAAACTCCTTCTAGGAATTAGCTTAGAAAAAGAGTCCCTGGGACATTAGCACACCCATATAGGTCACCAAGGAGCAAAACTTCCAGAATACATTCATGATTTATGTAGCACCAAGTCATTAAGATCCTAAAATGATCCAGTTCAGGCCTAAGCCTTAAAACCGGTTATGAAAAGCTGAGTATGGAACAGAGACTACCCACCCAGGGGATACAAGGTCAGGGGTCACATGCAGGAAATGGTCAGATCTTTGGGATGAAAGACAGCACTTAGAACCAGGCACCAGTAACAACAGCTATGCCCTAGATGGAACCCATGTCAAGGCTTAGTCGGGAGCAGCCAGGGAACGGCAGAAGAGAGTGCCATACCTAGGTTGAGAATGCCTAGGTTGACAGAGAGAATCTCAGTACTTCTAGTGCTGATGAAGAGAGGTTATAGGCAGGCAGGGCAGCCTCAGAAGCACAGCCTGGACAAGAGCTTCTGGAACCTCACTGGATTGACAAAGAAGAGAGATGGCGAACATGCAGTTAGATCCAGAGAGTGAACACAGCAGTCTGCAGTGCTGCTCTGAATTGCCAGAGCTGCAGTTTATAATCCTGTAATCTGTGCCTACCATCTTGGAAGTCTTGGTAAGTTCTGTCTTCCAGTTTACTGTGCAAGTGCAGTCTGATAGGCAGGCCAGAAGCAGAATGATGTTACTAGCAGTAGAAATACACACCTGACATCCTTGGCAGATAGGAAGCAGTCTATACAACTAGGTGACTTAATATGAATGTGCTCACTCTATTGCCTCCCTGTTAGAGTATGTGAGGGTTTTCCTCTTGCTAACTGAAATGTGTTCACTGTGGGTTTTATGCATTAAAAAGCCAAGAACGGTAAGGCTTGCTACACAGTTTGGGTGAGTTCCCTTGTAGCCCACCGGCTGCTGAATAAAGACATTCATCTGGCTTTAAAATTCTGTGTGGCAACTCTAAATAGGATGTCTTCATCGAATCCCTACCCTCAGAGCTCAGGGAATGGGAGGCAGAAGGAATATAGGAACCAGAGGGAATAGAGGACACCAGGAGAACAAATCCCTCTAAATCAACTGAGCAAGGCTCATATGAACTCACAGAGACTGAAAAAGCAAGCACAGGGCCTACAGGGCTCTGCTTCAGGTCTTCTGTGTATGTAGTCTAGCTTCCAGGTTAGTACTGTTAGTTACTCCTGAGTGTGTGGATGAGTGGGTCTCTGTATCAGGTACTTGATAGGACACCTGAGTGTGTGGGTGAGTGGGTCTCTGTATCTCCTGCCTTTTCTTGGGGCTCTTTTTCTTCTGCTGTGTTGCTTTGTCTGACTCCAACATGATGGGTTTTGTTTCATTTTATTTTATTTTTATTTTTTGGTTGTCATCTCTTAGGAGCCTGTCTTTTTCTAATGAGAGGCAGAAAGGACATGGATCTTTATGTGAGAGAGGGTAGGGAGGAACCGGGAGGGGAAACTGTAATCAGAATATATTGTTTGAAAAAGTAATCTATTTTTAATAAAAGGGGGAAAGAAAATCTGTTTTCAATAAAAGAAAAAAGGAGCAAGTTTTCTGTATAACTTACCCTGTAACATTTGATCAGTTTGGTTGGTTGATCTTAGTTAGTTAGTTAGTTAGTTAGTTAGTTAGTTAGACAAGGTCTGACTCTGTAGTACAGGGTAGCCTCAAATTCATGGGAGATTCTCTTGTCTCACCCTCCTAAATTATGGGATTACAGAAACAAGTAACCAACTCTGCATTACTGAACTTTGGACTCTGATGGCCTTCTCTATACCAGCAACTAGAGACAGTTCCAGCTCAGCAGAGAGCAGCCCCTAGTCGCCAGCTCTGCAGAGAGCTGTCCCTAGGCCCCTTGTGGTGTTGACTACAGGTTCCTTGAGCCCTGGAGCCCCTCCACTCCTCTCTGGGAACTAGAATCTGCCTCTCCACAGTGTAGGCCAAGGATACTGACCTCAAATACTGACCTCAAAGTGGGAAGAAGTCACATGGGGTCACAGCAAGTGGCTCTCAAACAGCAGTGGTCACTCCCATCTCTGTTCCTGCACCTCTCTAGCTTTCTGCCAGTAAATGAAAGATATAGATGACAAGGGGACCCAGCCTGATTCCCCACAACTGTTTCTAAAACCCAGGTATTAGTAACAATGAGTAGTCCGTTCATGGGCTCTAGGCACTGTGCCTCAACAGACCCTTTCCTACATTTAAAAAACAAAACAAACAAAAAATTAAAAATAGTATTTTTACTGCTGCTGCCATAAAACAAGTATATTGACGTTACGCATAGAAATACTTTTCCTGATCTAAATGTTCTTTTTCTCTTCTTCTGATTTTAAAAGAATTAAAAACTCTTTTGGGAGCTCCGAAAGGTACCACAAGCCCTAAGCCCTGGACTGCTGTTGCCCAGTGTGTTAGCCCACTCCAGCCTACAAGTTCCATACCAAATGGTGTGCTTGGCCTGGTTTTTCTATTCTTTGCTGTTGTGTTTCAGTTTTCAAAACCAATGTGTGTCACACAGAAAACCTGAGAGGAAAACCTTTGAATTGTTCTCTGTGATGTCAGAGAGCTCACCAATCTCTTTTGTGAAGCTTCCAAGAGTTGAGTTATCCCCAATACATTAGTGCTAGAAACCACTGGGGCAGCTGGGTACAGCCTTCCAGCTGTTACAACAAAGGCACAAAACACGAGAAAAACCAAAGCCCCACGCGGCTTAGCTGCTGTGATTGATGATTGATTTCTGTTTCTCTTGCCTCCTCCTCCATGTTTGGCTGCCAACTACTCAGGCTACCTCCCCAGGGTTCCTGGCCCTCGAGAAGAACTGTGCCCTTGCCAACCTGGAGAAGTTAAGCTCAGCTTTCTAGCCTTGGAATCCACTATGTACTCAGTCGCAAGCCGACTGAGCCTCAGCCATAATTAGCTGTAATGTGTTTATGGGGCCAAGAGAATTTAAAACATGCAAGACATGAGTCAGGACAGAATGATATCAAAATCCTTGTTTATTTTGGATTTTAGTCTAATCTCATTGGGTTCTACACACACCATTGTTTTTCTTGGATATTAGCAATGTAGAGAGAGATGGGGAAATCCCTGCAGAAGATTTATATTCATGCCCAGACCCAGTCTATCCAGATTCCCTTGTGGAAGAGTTTATGTTCCTTAAACTCACACCCTAGACAGTGAGCTTAGCTCCAGAAGGTCACATTTGCTTTCCTTTCACTGGGATAATGATCCCATAAATGTTTACTCTTTTGACCAATACTGTCTCGAAGTAAATGTGTGCCTATTGAATAACAAGAAAACAGGCACACGGTGAAAGGCTAGAGGCAGAAGAAACTGTGACTTTGTGATGTTCTTGGCATCTGGACAGTCTCTAGTACTCAATCCAAAGACCATGAGAGTTTAAGGACCTCCTAAGTTCTTTGCATTTCTGTGGCTCATAAGTTCTATGGATTTGTTTCCTGATGACAGAACCTATCTCTATTCAAATAGCAACAAAATGGACAACTAATTCCAGTGTTGTTTAACAGCTCCAAGAAAGGGCATATCTCCTAGAGAAATCTCAAACCATTCCCACGTCTATCCCCACCCTGCGTACCTACCACCACATCAAGATCTAGCCCTTCCTGATGTTACTCAGCCTTTGAAAAGAACTCTGGCCTGTGTTGCACCGTTGCACCATGGATGAACCCTGAAGATGCTGAAGTGATTAACAGGGACTGTGGATGGTGAATCCATCGGATGCAGAGTTACTTAGATGGAAACAAGAACCTCAGGAGGTGGGTGGCCCTGGGGGTTGTACAGCAGTGTAAATGTACTTAATTCCACTGGCCCATACCTCTAAAAGTAATTTTAAAAGGTTATCTTCATGGTCATGCATGTTTTACCAAACTTTCGAAACAGACTCCACCATTCATCTCCTTCCTGTGCACTGACCTCTCTCTAGCAAGCCTCCACTAAAATGCAAGCAACAGCTCCCAACATAGCTCATGTCTTAACAAATGTTCACACATTTTTTAAACAATGTATAAAAAAACAAAGCTTTTTTGCCTAGGGTCTGTGGTATGTCCCTGCTCCTCTGTAGGTATGTCCATGACAGGGTAGGTGGAGTGGTTTTGTGTGGACAAAGCTGAGAGAGGAAACATCACGATCCACTGGGAGACCAAGGCCAAGGGTAGATAGGCTGGAAGGAGAAAACACAAACTGTAGTCAGGAGAAGAGCCATAACTGCCATGTCATTCCTGATGCTGAGCATGGCCCCCTCCCAGGTGTGCAGGGTAACATATGGCTATATAAAAGGAACGAGGACCATAGCGTCCATGGCTATCCTTCATGGGCACTTGCTATGTACAAGATAGTCATTAACAGTATGTGGTTATTTCAGGTAAGTCTTAACAATACTTCTACATGGGAGCTACTGTGATTTTTCTTTCCTTTCCAGACTTAGTTCTTTTTCTAAATATGGTTAAATATGCTTACTACAAAATTTAACATTTTAAGTACATAATTCAGCACCATTGGTTGTATCCCCAATGTTGTGTAACCTTTTGCTGTCTACCCCAGAACTCTTCTCACCACCTGACTCTGAAGCTCTGTCCACATGAAAACCCAGTGTCCAGTTTCCTGACTGTGCCTGTATTAACTGTTGCTGTACTTTCAGATTCTATGAATCTGAGTCCCCTAAATTCTTCATCGAATGGACTCATACACTCCTGTGTCTGGCCACTTCACATGCATGTCTGCAAGGCTCACTCGGGGTGCCTCGGAGGGCAGAAATGCCTTGATTTTAAGGGTTAAAAATACTCAGTTTTGTGGATTATCACATGACACTCATCATTTAGCCATCTATAGACATCAGGGCTGCATCTGCCTTTTGGTTACTGTGAGTAATGCCAACATGTATGTAAACAAGATGCAAACACAGAAGATGTCTCTGTAATTCTGGTCTCAGTGGTGACACCAGAATTTGAATCTAGGCAAATGGACTTCCAAGACCACAGGGGCACTGTTTTGTGACTCGACTGGGTTATTAAAACCAATCACCTTCATCATAACCAAGGAAACAATCTAAGTGTCCATCAACTAATTAACTAATGGCTAAAGCAATGCTGTTCCGTATACACCATGGAATACTATTCAGCCATAAACAGATGGAATCTCATCATTTGTGGCAACATGGGTGGAACTGGAAATCATTACGTTAAATAAAATGATCCAGGCACAGAAAGGCAAGTGCTATATGATCTGCTTGCATTTGGAGTCCACAAACTTGATGTCAGAGACATTGAAAATAGAAGGGAAGTTGGCAGAGCTAGAGTGAATGGAAGAACATCAAGAACAGGGAATCAATGGGTACTAGGTTACAATTAGGAACAACTCAAGTGTGTTGTTGTGTGGTAGGGTAGCTATATACTAGTAACAATAATGTGCTACAAAGTTAAAAAAAAAAGAGGACTAGAGGAAAGAATTTGTATATTTTCCAAAATGATAAACATTCAAGAAGATATCCATGCCTAATGTGATATAAATATTCCATAATGTATATACACATCTGAACATAATATGACTGTGCACTGATACAAATTTGATGTTTTCTTGTAACAGTGAAAATCAACCTGAAAAGAGCAGAAAGAGTAATACACTCACTGACCTGTCATAGGAGTAGTGTGCTTCTTTCTTAGACTCAACTGTGGACTTACAGCATATTAAATAATTCAGAAGACAACATATAATGCCTGAAACCATTAACCCAGAGATAATCATGTACCAGTTAACAAGGAAACACACACTGAGCCATGAGGATTCAAAAAATCAGGGCTTAGTCTGTGTGTAGTGCATATGGCTGGAATGTCATTTACAGCATCAGTTTGAGTCAAACATTGGAAGAAGTGGGTTATCTCATCAGAAAGTAGAAGTTGTGATTTTATGCTGAAACAAATTCTGATATGTTTAAATCAGAAAGTGAAAGGTATATGAATTTTCATAATTATTATTATGTGCAACTTATTATGAAAATTGTTTAGCATAAATGAGAGACTTTTCACAGAGAGTCCCTGTAACTCATCACTGGACTTAACTATTAACAAGGTTTTCACACCATTTACCCTTTCTTTCTCTCTTCCTTCCTCACTCTCCCTTTCCTTGTTTATAATTGCTAAAGAATTTAAAAATAAACTCTACCATCTTGTCATTTCACATCTATGTACTTAGCATATATGTCTAAAAAAATAGACATGTCCTTACATAAAGAACATGCCATTCTCACACTCCACAATTTAAAAATAATCCTTGGTCATGTAGCACTCACTCCATATTCAAATTTCCCAAGTGTCTCAGGGTCTCTTGCAACGTGGCCTGCATGACTCAAGAACCAAAGAAGATTAGGTGCAGTGTATGCAAAGCATCTGCAGCCTCCTGCCGTGCAGAACTGGCCCTGGTCCTCTTGAGTGTGTGTCATTGGCTTTTTGAAGATCAGCCAAGCCAGTTGTCATAGAAAAGAACTTCTTTCCTGGGATTGTTCTGTTCTCTCCTTCATTAAGTCACTAAGCTGCTCTCAATAGATAGATGATAGATAGATAGATAGATAGATAGATAGATAGATAGATAGATAGATAGATACACATATATGTATATACATATATACAGATATATACATTTATATACATATTTGTAATATATATATATACATATATGTATATATCATCTTGTATAAATTATATATGTATATAATATCTGCCTTATGTATACATATACACATATATATGCATACTTGTACATATGATATATACATATTTTTTATATATATGAATATACTGTATATATGTGTATATATGATAAATACATATGTATATATCATAGACATTGAATGTATGTATTCTACAAAATACAGATTATTTAAAAAATTAAGTGTTTTAAGTATTTATTTAACTCTGAGTCTTTCAGGTCTTGCTTTGGGTTCAAGAATATTTCAAATGTGGAAATTGTAAACACTCTCTTGCCTCACATCAAGAGACCCAGATGGCTGGCTATTGTACCCTTAGGTTTAGACAAATGGCAACAGTTGCTCCTTCCAAGGTAAATATCCAGTCCCAACTTAGAGCTACTGATATCATCTCTGATAATCTCTCCCTGTACCCTCCTGTATTTTATAATAGACTGAAAACACCAACTTTCTAATGAAGCCATTGCTGCTACACAGCAAAGAACTTTTAACAGCAAGTGGTGGAGAACAATACCAATATCCCTTGCACAGTTTCACGGCTCTGCCCTTCAGCAGATCTTACTCTGGGTTTGTGACTCATTTATGGGATATTGAAAGGGCAACTTCTTCATTCCATTACAGTCAGCTGGGTTCTGGGATTACAAATCCAATAAGGGTTTGATGGTCTGGCTTCTCAGCCATCATGCCTGTGGATGTTCTTAACACGTGGCTAGCTGGGACTTCTTCGTGTCTCTGTGGTTACAAGGTAGTTTTCTGTGACCAGTGGCTTCAGAGAGAGGCTGTTTTAAGCTCAAAGGCAGAAACTACAGTTCCTTGTACTTGTTCATTTTCATCAGAAAAAGTCATAGGTTACCTCTCAGTAAAATTCACTGCTGGAACAATCAATCACAATGTCACAGCATGAGAGAGGAGAGGGCTCTCTTGACCATCATCAGATGCACAACCCAGCACACACCTGATGGTAGATGAGACACTGGCGTCCAGCACTCACAATGAATTCTCTCTGTGCTTTTGTTTGATGGCTTTCCCTATGAATCAGCTTGATTTTAGACCTGTCAGTAAATACATATTGGAAGACGGTAGTCTTCTAACTAGGTCAATTTGCCCAGCTCTTCCTGAAGAACTTTCTTGTACACAAAGATGGCGAACAAATGGCTTGGTCTTTCCAAGGGTCAGGAGAGGGGTTGAAGTTCTTTCCAGTCTGTACACACTCTTCCCCTTTGCCCTAGTTTCTAACCACCCCCTTTCAGTTTCACCGAGTTTTTATTTTTACAGCAACTTTCAGTTTCTCAGCTGTCATCTGATGCTCACAGTGCTCTTTGGCCAGCAGTGCTAAACACAATAAAACTGTATAGTACGTCATTTGACATGAGCCCACTAGCTGTTGATAACTGCCTTGCTCACTAGTGCACCAAGATATACGAATGCATCTGTACATTTTCCTGTGTTCCCTGCCTCGGGACACTAGGAATTGTCACTGTGGCAGTAACAATAGCCTTTTCTTCTAAGTGATGATAATAAAAATTTCAATCACAAGTTCATAATGATACTATAAAATCCATAGTTTGAGAACCTTTCATATCACCTTTGATTTTAACCTTTATAATTGTTTTGTGCAAAAATTATTGGCTCTAATTTGCCCACTGAATTGACCTTCAAATTGTATAAAATAAGCAGAATATAACATTACATATCCTACCCACTAAACAATCACGGAATGGATTTAACAGTATGTTCTTGCTCTCTTTGTCCAGACAAAACATTCTTCCTTTCAAAGTATAGGTTGACTAGCGTCTTCTAAAAGTCACTTGAAATCACTATTTTCTATGTGTCTGTATTCGTATACAGTATACTTATTCACTTCAGTGTGCTTTAAAACACACTGCTAACTCTGGAAACTGTGGACATAATTCAGAAAGGAGAGGTCTTGCTGCCATACAGACCCTTATACAGAGATTTTACTTATATGTATTCTTGATTCATCCCTCCATGTTTTGTTTTAGAAATATAAGCAAATAGGTAAATACAATTATATTCCTTCTATTTTTTACATAAAAGGTCTATATGCAATAATATACCAAGACTCTATGTTATATGCCAAGACTCTATATCCTATATCTATTCTGTATCTACATTTATATTCATATCCATATCTAATCTATATCTGTATATTTATCTATATCCTTCCCTTCTGTGTAGAATTTCTTTGTCTGCACGTTCAGTTGTTTATTCCCACAAACCACTAATGGAGACACCTGGGTTGTTTCCACCTTTGTGCTGAGATAAATATATTAGAACGGCTAATTTTGTGGATGTGCCCTACTGTGATTTTGGCCTGAAAAGGATTGCTCCAAGTGAGAGTTTCTTGCCAAACAGTTTAGTCACGTTTAATTTTCCTACAAATTGCCCATCTTCATTTTATAACAATAATGTCATTTGTCATTTTCCATCTTTTCTGCAACACTTGATATGGCATCTTTCCCCACAGCCTCACCCATAAATTGTTCTGTCAAACATGAGTATTTTGCCAGTCTGTTGTATAAAGGAACTCCCCCTGTTGCTATCTCCCTGCCTGAACCCCTTGTGCATACATGGGAGGATACACATGTAACCCAGTGACCAACATCAAATATCTTTCTCAATTGCTTCCCACCAATATTTTTTTTTGTGATGGTGTCTAAGTTAGGGTTTCTATTGGGTGACTCTGTGAAGAGTCACCATGACCATGACAACTCTTATAAAGAAAAACATTTAATTTGGGCTGGCTTACCCTATTCCAGATCCATTTTCATCATGGTGGCAAACATGGCAGTATGCAGGTAGATATGGTGATAGAACAGGAGCTGAGAGTTCTACATCTTGATGCGCTGGCAACAGAAGCAACTGTGAGCCACACTAGGCATAACTTGAACATATGAAACCTCAAAGCATATTTCCCTCACAGTGACACACTTCCTCCACCAAGGCCACACTCACTCCCACAAGGCCATACCCCCTAATAGTGCCCTTCCCTACAGGTAAGCATTCAAACCCTTGAGTCTGTGGGGGGCCATTTCTATCCAAACAACAACAGATGGGTTTCCTTTTGAGCCTAGAACTTTCTGTGCAGTGGATCTCAAGCGTCCTCTTGTCTCCACTTCCCCAGGGCTGAGATTATAGGCACATACCACCATGTATGGCTTTTACATAGGATCAAACTCTGGTCTTCGCGCTTCCACAGCAAGCAGTTTATCACTTCCCTTTTATGGGTTCACTACTACAAATTTCATAAATGTTTACAAGTTTGCTCAGCCTGTCCTTTGATTCTGTTCGTAAGTGATTTGGGCACCCAGCAATCATATTCTCTGGACCCCCAAACAAACCTGAATGGTGTTAAGCTATATCAGATCACATGGGTAGCAAAGAAGAGAGGTTAGGAAAAGGCTGGGTGCTGTGGCAGTGGGCAGTGGGCAGTGGTGTAGGGGGTGGTTGTTGTCACATATGCCCCAGGAAAAGAAGCACATAGTTTAGTTCAATGTTCCACAGTTGCCACTTAAATTTCTCAGTACATCTTATATGGAGGGTGCTGTAATTCCATTTTGTACAGAGCCATTCCTGTCAAATTTTATGGTTTTAATGTTTCCTCCTAAGAATTAAAGCAGTGCATGTAAACTCACTGGAAAACATGTTTCTGAACACCCATGGTTTCAATTGGAATTGAGTCTGATTGCCTGCCATTGGGAGGAGCTTAACTGAAGACCTTGGTCCACACCACAGGAAGTGCTGCTTGTCTCACCACTCCAACCACTCACCCACTGCCCTGGTATATAACAGTCAGCTGCTCCTTTCAGGCAGTTCTAAGGTTTGAACACAGGGCCTTTCACATGCTAAGCAAGCATTCTACTATTGAGTTATATCCTCTGCCTTCTCTTAGCTTTTTATTTTGAGACAGGGTCTCACTGAGATGTCCAAGGTGACCTTGAATTTACTCTGTAACCCTAGCACATGTTAAACTTATGATCCTCTTGCCTGGGCCTTCAGAATGGCTATGGGTTATCATACTGAGCTGCCTGACCCTGTGACAAGATGTTTTATTTAAAAAATCAGGCCAAATTCCCCTGCAAGACAAATGCAATGGAAAGATTTGTATAAAAGGGGACAGAGACAAAAATTATTTCTTTTCCTGGCATTTACTCAGCTGACTATCCAATACGTAAATCATGATGTAGAACTCAAAATCTATTTGTGTGTGTGTGTGTGTGTGTATGCATGAGTGTGTATTTGTGCACGAGTGTGTACTTATAAAGAAGTGTGTTTGTGTAGAAGATTAAATCAGCAATCTTCTACTGTGTTGGGAGAATAGAAGACACTTTGAAAGATAACCTGGTTAATCTGTAAGACTTGTGACAGTCACAGCTTGTGGCATCACAAGGATACCAAGAGGGAACGTTTAGAATGCATCTTCAGCAGTTCAGAATTGCATACAGGTTGTTTTCCAACATTTGCAACCCACTGGTTAAAGAGTATTGAGAAGGAAAGAGAGAAAAAATGGGCAAGGAGGGTTAACATAAAGCACAGACAATACATATTTACGTATTCAGAGGGCAACTAATTATTGGTAAATTCTGTTCTCCAGGCCCCTTCCTAAGCACTCTGATTCCAAGAGAAAAATCACACAAGACGCTTTTAGTAAGTATGATTCTCTACAGAACATAAATCACCTCTTCTCTTTACCACTGGGCTGTGTGCTAAAATGTTGTATAAACTTAAAGACATGCTTGCTTCCTAACACACATTACGTGGAGCTGCATGGTGACGGGTTGAGGGCCTCACACAGGTGCAATAGAGAGGATCTTTCAGGTATCTGATTTGATTTACGACTCTCTTGGGAATTAACAGAGGATGAATCTAGACAGAAATTCTTCTGTAGGTTGCATGGTATCGGCATCCCCTGGATGGATAATAGAGCCTGGGGTTTGTCGTTATCAGAGTCGATATCGATTCTATCAGCAGCGTTAAGCTACAATTTTCCCTGGTAACTATTTACGCAACTCTCTGTGATTTGTGTTCAGCAGTAATCATTTTTCCCCCCTGTGGCTGCTTCAGTTTTCTTGCTGTGGGGTACCAAAGCTATGTCCCAAAGATTTGGGATCAAGTCTGAGAAATAATGGAGAGGCGATCAAAGATGTTTTGGGATTAGAACTAATTGTTTAGGATGAAAGGAAGCACGGGTCTTTAATTTTATTAGTTGCATAGGTGTTTAAGAGATAAAGCACTGTAAGTGGAAAAACATGCAGATAAAATCAGAGGCAATTTCAAGAGGAAACAGAGAGGAAATTAGCAAGAAGCCGATGGGGTAGAGGGCCTGGGGTGGGGGTGGGGGCATAGAACCTTCAGCTTTTATAAACTGAAGGACTGCAGCATGGCAGAACATTAATATTTAAGATTAATTTTTAAAATTATGTGTCTGTTTGGGGAAAGGAGTACATGCGTGTGACTGCAGGTGCTTGGAGAGACCAGAGAACCCTGGGAAGTTGGTGTTACAGGCCTGAGCCTTTTAACATGGGTGCTGGAACATAAACTGAGATTCTCTGCAAGAGAGTACCCTCTCAACCACGGAACCGTCTTCTGGTCCCCACGAATTAACATTACTAGAAAACACATACTCACTTCAATTTATCCAGCCATGGAGTGGGGGGCGGGGGAATGGAACAGAGGCATCATTATAGTCCCCACACCCAACACCTAGTTCATCACAATACAAAAGCTATCAAGGCTGGTGCCCAGGTGCTTCCGATCTAGGGAACTGGGAGAAATTATTTGGCTAGGTCCACGCCAGGGTAAATGAAAGCCCGGAACTTTACCATTGGGATTTGCTCATACTTTGTCCCTAAAGTCACAGATTCCTAAAGACAGCTGTGATTTTCGTGTGTCAAATGCAATAATAACATGATCCTGCCACTCGGTTCTGCTACCGCAGTGGCCTTGCTGTCATAGATCGAAACTGAGCACCAAGCAGCAGACGTTTCTCCTGCTCCTGTTGACTTGTTAGAGTCTACCTTGGCTCGGCTTGTCTAGGCCTGGGGTTTGCACTCAGCATCTGCTCTTTGTCCCATGACTTCCTGGAGAGGCTTTCTGGGAAAATGTCATCGGCGATGATGTTGATTTCCTGTCTTCTCATCACTGGATCTGGGAGGTGGATTCCCTTCACACTGGCTTTTTTTTTTTTCTTTTACTTTTTTTTTTTTTTTTAAATCTGGAGAATGCACAGGAGCCTCTTGCCTTGTAATACACAGTCTGTCTCATTCATAAAATCTTGTCCTGGAAAAAGCCTCATTCATTCCCACAGAAGAGCCGCAGTTGGGAGGGCAAGGGCATTCAAAACCTTGGGAGATAGGAGACAATAGCGGAGTGCTTGGCAGCAGCTCCTGGGCGGCGTTAGCAACATGTACCGACGCCAGGGAGAGGATAAAACGCTGTCGTTATTTACTCGTCTCTTAGGAGCAAAAGAGTCTCTTTGCCTCTAATATAGATGCCAAATCCTCAGGACCCAAGCGAGGAAATGATGAGCTGTGCGGAGGATTGGCACGAAGTCCTGTGCTCCGAGATAGTGAGGCATTTTGCTTGAAAGCAACCGTTGTTTAAAGAGAAAACGAGAATTGTGGGATTTTGTTGTCAATCAAGGGTCAGCAGCTTCCTCTCCCACTGGACGTTCACACACAAGGTCCCCCGGTACCCTCCTCCCCCATCCTGCCAGAAAGCCAGGCTGTCCTGTTCCTTGGCCACCAAAGGCCAAGGCTTCCCTTGCGGAATCTCAACACAGTTTGGTAACTTCAATCTTACCAACGCTTCCCACCGTTAGTAATCACCAAATACTAAACATGACAAAGATTCAGATAAACAGGGCATCCGTCCGGTGTAACTCGGTTTGCGGAGAGTCCTCTAGAATCCAGAGCACAATAGGTCTGTGTTTATTTTTCCACCAGTAGCAAAATGTGACTGCTTTACAAGAGTTTAACTGGAGTGGTAATCTGACAGTGATGAAGGAGCCCCTCACTGGCGCAGTCGCTCACACTATCGTATTAGTTGCCTCCTCTAGCAAGGCAGTGTGGTCGATAATTGGAACGCTTTTATGTCTAGTGGTTCTGACAAACCTCTTCTTCGGGTCACATATGGGCGGTCTAGCTCTCTGCTCAGCCCAACAGTGGCAAATACTTTAGACTGAGAAAGTATTGTTCTCCTCACATTGTGGAGCAACGGCAGTTCAAGGGAAGTGAGGCTGCGTGCCGGCTACCTGCTGGTGTGTAGTAAAATGAAATGGACATGATACCGAGCTGGGAGTACAATTAAATCTATTTTGCACCAATGTGTTGCTGGACAGATGAGTTTCCACATGACAGAACTTTATGATCTTTAAGGTAGACTGAACTAATAGATTGGTGTGGAACGCACTGAAGTTACCAAGGACGGGAAAGCAGGCAGTGGTACATTTGAACTACAGGTTTCTCATATGCCCCGCGTCATGCTGAGTTTTTATAGCTCCTGGCTTTCAAAAAGCCTGTTTCAAAGAGGTTTGCGCTAGACTGGGCATGCAGTTTTGCTCTGCAGATATTGTCGCTGCCGATTTAGTGGAATGCAATTAGGAAGCCTAAATTAAGTGGTAATGGAGAACCAGCTCTTGAAACTGGGGTTTCCACGGCAACCGCTGCTTACAATACAGCCTTCAGTTAGTTTTCCCACTTTATCTGCAAAATGCACAATTGAGCTTTAAAACAGCTCGGTGCTGAAAAACGCACTGTAAACAACTGTTTGCAATGAGAGTTTTACACTGTCTTTAAATACAACAAACCATCACATAAAATTTACTTGCCCGCACTAATAATGTGAAATCCGGGTTGCGGGTCGGGTGAGGAATTTTTTTTTTAAATGTGTTATTCCTCTGCCACCATCGGATTTATTTTAAGGAGAGATGTCATGAGTCATTAGGTCGCTCAACTTTGGTCATCCCTGGACTATTTTCAGCTCCCCTGACAATCTGTGCATCCCAACAGTCGTACATTAACGACACATTTTCTCTCTCCGCACGCAGAGCATTGTCTTAAATAATTGTCTAATGCTCTTTGTCAATATTCCTTTTTCTGTAACAACACTTTGTAGACGCTTCTTGTATTTTCCCCTTTATAGCATACTGTACACCTGCAAGATTTCCATATTTACTAATCTGGACATGTCCCTTTTTCAGATGGGACCAACATTCCATCTCTCCATTTCTCTATACACTTAAAGGTTAACCAACCAGGAAGCTCTTGTTTCATTCTAACAGACAAGACAGTTGAAATATAGCAGGAAAGTAGGTCTATTTTCCAGCACACAGTTCTTTGAAGCAACTATGGGGGATTTGCACCTTTGTAAAATTCATTTTCTTCTGTGGTAGGGAATCCATATTTTATTATACCTAGCTGGCACTTTTGTTCCTGAGTGCCAGGAGTATCCACATACACCCATCCATACTTTTCTCTGCACGGGAGAAAAAAAAATCAAATTGAGTTCTGCAAAGAGGAAAGAAGGATAGAATCAAATTTGGGGTCTCCTAGCTATAACACTCTGTTTAATTGCCAGTCTTAACAGGGTGATCACTGGAACATGTCCGGACAGAGCCAAGCAGCTGGTGGAAACTCGTGAATCCCCCACAGCCCAGAAGGTAATGTTCCCCAACAGTTTGTGTTCTCTCAAGGTTGGCGTATTATACGTGTGTTATTTTCACTGTGAGAACATGCAGAGAGAAAGGCATGGAATAGAGAGACAAAGAGAGAGAGAGAGAGAGAGAGAGAGAGAGAAGAGACAGAGAGAAAATGTGACCTGTTATACATACAGTCTGGGTAGAAGACTACATTCTGATGTCAAGGGTCATATCTGTGTGTTCTGCATGTTAATGTTTCATGTTCTCTGTAGCCTTGGCACATGCCAGGGAGGGTCTCTCCACAGGAAGTAGATCTCTTCAGCCACAGGACCCAACTGTTGGAACCCTGACTTGTTTGCAGGCCTTCCATTTTGACATCAGCTGATTTAAATGGCATGGAGGCTTTGTTAAATACTTTTTCCCCCATTTTCCCATTATTTTCTGACTCTCACAAGTGGTTCCTATTATCTTCACACTTTGAGAATATAAGTGCTGAAGAAAACTATAAAGAACCACATTAAAAAATGGCTTTTTTTTTTTTTAAAGACTCCGGGTATTTAAAAAAAAATTTGTCACAATTTTTTATCACTGCTGTACACTCAACCAAGGCTTTATCGTAGCTCTTTAATATAAAAATACGACTGCTAATGTAGCCTCTTTAAGACTTTAAACTTGGGGAAATACCATGCATCATTTTGTTTATTTAACCATTTTAGCCAACCCCCACCCAGCTATCAATGACTAACGAATGGCTCTTCTGTTTCCAATGCTTTTAGATAAAAGGTTAGTTTCCAAGGGAAGAAACATGAAGTCGTCACATTTGTAAAGATGTCCTCTTTCAACATTTCTGGCTGTTCCCCCAAACCATATAAGATCACACACATATTCTTCTTGTCTGGCCACAATGTGTAAATTGATGTGTCTGCATTCAATTCTTTTTGACAAATCTTTGGGGTAAAGATAAAGTTCCAGGGTAAGAAAATCCGTTGCATATTCCAATAGCACATTCTTTGAGAGCTACATTTTCAGACTAAGCATCTGTTTTGTGATTTACTCTCTCCAGGGAGCCAGTTTGAATTCAGGCACTGGAGGGTAGGGGGCTGCAGTTAGGAAAAGGTTGCAGAAGCAGGGGCATGTAGTATCTTTAAAGTGAACTCTTTTCACTGTGAAAAAAAAAAAATTTGTAAAGAGCAAACATGTACTCAATGTGCCAGGAACAACTGTCAGTGCCCCAAGCACCATGGGCAGGCCATCTCTTAAATGTCTACCGGGGTGCCTGCCCTTCCTCTCTGTACGAAGCAAGACAGGTACACACGCCTGCCATGTCCGTTCCTAATCAGTGGCCTGTCTCCACAAGCCACACCCTAAGAGAAACTGCAGACCACAAAATCCTGGTAAAGGCACAGTCATTTACACCCTTTTTAAATTCTAATTAGACACTCCTCTCAGCTCTCTTCTCAACCCTCAGAAATTGTGTTCATGAAGGTCTCCGAAGGAACCTAGCTGGAAGCTATGTGATGTGCTTGCTCTGACTTCCGTTGGTGTTTAGCAGCTCAAAGTTCAACGTGAGCAGAGGGGATATTGCTCATCGGTCTCCACCTCTGGACGGTAGAGTCCCTGTGTAGACCTGACCCCCAGCCGGTGTTCCATGAACCACAGACATGAATGATCCTTGTGAGGGTAGCACTTAGGCCAGAGTTCTGGAAAGACTGGTGGTTTGCCTCAGTTTTGAGGATTAAACATGGCTGCTTCGTCCTTTAATAAGGACCTGAACCAACGGCACCCTTCCTCGAGCAATCAGTGGTTGACTTATCCTAGGCCGTGCCTGTATTTCATTTTACCTCCAGTGTTGGGAGGTGAGGACAGGTGGGCGGGGCTTGAGTTTGTGGGCGGGGTGTGAGTTTGTTTTCTCGCCAGCAGAGCTAGCTTACACAGGTGAGGTTCCAGAGGTTAATGTGGATTCTGCCTTAAACTACAGCGATGGAAGTAAATGTGGTTCCTGGAGGAAGATGGTCTCTGCTTTGATTACATGGAAGTGCTCCTGGAGCCCTTTCCTTCAGGTGACGCAAACATCTTAAGAATAAGCACAATAAATATGTCTCTAAGCACGGTGTATTGTGATTGTAATTAGCTCTTCCTCCTTTATGGGTTGCATGCGTCAGATTATGCCTAATTACTCCCAGGCAGTTTGCTGGGTTCCTATTTTTGTGAGAAGTCTCACAATACATCTTTACAGCCATAAAGACACTCATTTGCTTATACTGAGGCCTTTATGCACAACTTGCCTCCTCTCTATTTGAAGAGAAAAATTAAAGATGAACATCATTAGGGATTTCTCTTTAAAACCAGCAATCTACACACGCTGCAAAAATCAATGCCTCGTAAGCTGACTAAAATTCTGCAATACATTCTTGCACTTAGAGACTTTTACATGGCCAGGTAACTGGTCATGCCATAGAAACTGGGTATTTCTGATGTTCTTATCTCTGCTTAAAATATTTAATTGCTTTTCTTGCACAGGATTGGACTGGACTTGCTGGATGCTATGTGACTGAGGAAGGAAGTCCCTGAATTGCACAGACTGGGGGCCCATGGTGCAGGGTTCTAGTGTTAGGAAACCTGACCTGAATTGTGTCAAATTCAATTTTGGTAGAATTTAAGGTTATGTTTTAGTAGAGACGGATGCAACTGGGCTTTCTGGGTCTCACACATTTATTTTAATAAAGGTTTTAGAAACCTCTAGGATGTATTCATAGTTTGCATCTTTTGCTTAGATTTTTAAATGTATTCTTTATGAATTCAACATCTCCTAGAACTATTTCTTTCTTTCTATTTTTTTGTTTGATTGCACATGGGGGCATACCTCTTGGATGAGCTTAACAAACGGGCATACCTCTTGGAATTCTATGGAGGAGATTAAATGCCTAACTTTCATGTTTATGCAAATTTTTTATATTATAATATAGTTTCAATATTTCTCCCTTCCCCCTTTCCTCCCTCCAAATCCTCTCACATATCCCTTTCCACTCTCCCTCAAATCAATGGCCTCTTTTCTCATTGTTATCAAATGCATACACACACACACACACACACACTATATATATATATATATATATATATATATATATATATATACACACACACA
>NW_021620443.1:1108898-1110046 GCF_004785775.1 Grammomys surdaster | reverse complement strand
ATATATATATATATACACACACACATATATACATGTATATACATATATATATATATATATATATATATACACATATATATACATATACACACTTTTAGGGTGAGCAGCATGGCTGTAGACAGGGACAGCTTGAATCTCAGCATCTGATATTGCTCTACACATGTGAACAATTTTTATAACATAAAATAAAACCTAAAGATTTGGTTTTTGTAAATATACATCTTCACGTATCTTGGAAGGAGAGAATTTTGCCATTTACCTCATATATTTTAAAATATGTAACTCTTTCTCAGAATTACTCCCTATGACGTGAGCCCTGTCACGTAATGCGTTGCTTGTACAAAGAACAAGGTGCAAATCTTTCTGTTTCAAATATCCATTACAAAGGAAGGAAGGGATCTTTCTCTGCCAATCATTTGATATTGCCCCGGTACACAGTAGGCACTCAGTAGACACCTGTTGAAAAAGAAAGGAGTAAATTTAAAGATCTCTAAAATCACAGAAAGGAAAGGCAGAGTCAGTGTCATGGCTCAGCAGGTGAGGACACTTGCTGCTGAGCTGACGGTCTAGCTAATTTCAAGAACTCATGTGGCAGAAGAAAAGAAAAGAACCAATTCCTACAACTGTCCTCTAAACGCATGTCGTGCTCTTCTCTCTCTCTCTCTCTCTCTCCCTCTCCCTCTCCCTCTCCCTCTCCCCTTCCCTTCTTCCTCTCCCTCTTTCCTTCTCTCTCTCTCTCTTACATATACCACACACAAATTAATAAATGTAAAAAGTTAAATACACAAAGCCACGTTTTATATCATTGTAACAGCCATATTTTTAATATTTAAACACTAGCAAAATTCAAACCCCACCATACCAAACTTCCCTGATCACCAGAAGCCTAGAATTTGTGGATATGTAGGCTCCTTGTACAATCATGACCATATGCTGAACAGTAGACACAATTAGAGGTGGATATGACGTATCGTCTATTTAGCTCCACAATGATGATGATGGTGATGATGGTGATAGTGATGATGATGATAGAGATGGTGGTGATGATGGTGATGATGATGATGGTGATGATGATGAAGGTGATGATGATGGTGATGATGGTGGTGATGATGGTGGTGATGATCATGGTGATGATGGTGGTGATGATC
>NW_021620443.1:1090793-1108888 GCF_004785775.1 Grammomys surdaster | reverse complement strand
TGATGATCATGGTGATGATGGTGGTGATGATCATGATGGTGATGATGATGGTGATGATGATGGTGATGATGATGGTGACGATGATGATGATGACAACATTGAGGATGGTGGCCGTAATAATATGAGCTCAGTGCTTTAAAAAACATAAATGTATTTACTCCATAACATAGTTACCCTGTATGATACAGACTCTTTATAGCCTCAAAAGCACAGTAAAGAAAGATTCAATAACTGGTTCAGGAAAGACATGGGGCCAATGTGTAAGAATGGCAGCAAGCCCCATGGTCTATTACTGTTATTATAAAGATGTGTGTGCTTATTTTACTGTCTTCCTAGTGAACGGTTACCTGTGCTTAGATCATAGCTGGCTCTTGGGGGCTTACTAGTCCAATCTTTACAGAAGCTGAGGATGATGGCCTGTCCATATGTCCCTCCACCCACACTACCTTGACTCTTCAGCCAACCTAAGACCCTTGAGAAATTTCTCTTCTACCATCAATCTCTGCTCCCAAAACTGTCTCCTGATCCCCAGAATATCTCTCCCTTCCTGCCTTCCCCAATGCTCACAGCTTTCAACAGGGAGACACTGCTCCATTTTCTCTCTAAGTCCACATGACAACAACGGAGCTAACATTTGCATGTGTGTGTGTGTGTGTGTGTGTGTGTGTGTGTGTGTATTGACCCCTCTCAAACTATATCTTCATCTTAATTTGGAAAAAAATATGAAATGGTTTTAAAATTAATAAAAGTTATCTCACACCCTAAAATCTGGTCCAGAAAACTGGAATGGTATTTACAGAGCTGACTCTCCTGCATTGGCGCACATCAAGAACTGGAATGCACCTTTCTTCCCAGCTAGATCTGAGAGGAGACTCCACAGGGCGCCTGAAAATGCTGACTTCCTGATTCCACCAACGTTACAAAGAGGCAACCGGACGCATTCTTTGGAGCTCCATGGAAGGTTTCTGCTCCCCTACTCTTCCTTGTGAAGAATTTCATCTTTTTACAGTCAGTCCACATTATTTTCAACACACAAATTAATTCCTTCAAATTTATGCCAGACCTCAGAATACTTCTTTTGCAGTGGCAGGAAGATGGCCTGGCAGGTGAAGGAGCTAGTTCCACAAGCCTGATACCTGAGTTCTAGTCCTGGGACCCATGAAAATCTTGAAGGGGAGGATTAAGTCCCTAAATTGTCCTCTGATCGCCATACACACAAACTACCGCAGATGCACATATGTGTACACATCTCTCTCTCTCTCTCTCTCTCTCTCTCTCTCTCTCTCTCTCTCACACACACACACACACACACACACACACACCAATAATAAATAAAAAGTAAGGTTAAAGTTAATATTCCTCTTTAAGTTTGAGTTTTCCAATAAGCCAGTATGATCACTGGTACGATTAGACCGCCTTCCTTCCCACTGCAGCCTGATGCTAGGAAAAACTGGAAGGAAGATTTGACTGTGCAGAAAGAATCCTGTCCTGACTGTTAAAATTCCTAGCAGATAAACGAGTGGGTGAAATGAATCAGCAGGCAAATATGTCTCTGAGGTCGTTAACCAAAGTAACCCTTATTCTGTATCTATGCCCCTGCGCTAAAGTCTACATGGAAAACCACACATGAGGACACATGTATAGCATGCAAGTCATATGGGTTATAGTAATGTCTACATAGAAAAACACACATGAGGACACATGTATTGCATGCACGTCATACGGGTTATAGTAAGAACGGGTCCCTCACAGTTAGTGAGCCTCCTAGAAAGAGCTCCTTGTGGAAGCTTCTTCCATTAATAATTTTCTACTTGGAAGAAGACTAGAAAAACTTGGCATCTAAAAATGACTCCATGTGTTAGCGCAGAGGAGAAAACACCCTGGATACTTGGGAAAGAACAAGCACCTAGCTGGGGGGATTATTAGAGTGTGATTCCAGAGGAAAATCACGCGCTTACTAAGAGCTGCTAGGTAAAGCCCTTTACTTGTTCATGTGATCAGTGTGTACTGAGCATAGCTGATATCAGGCATGTCAGGACCCTAGGCCAGCAGACAGACTTGGCAATAGCCCTCGGGGAGCCTGCAGTCTAGGATAGATATCATGTCCTCTATATGAGCATTGATCTGACTGTCAACATCTGTACAGTATTACCATGACAGCTCACTTCACTGCTTAAGTGCTCCAAATGTAGACTTTTTTGAACATGTAACCAAATTCGTCAAACATTTAGCATCATATATCCATCTCTTTAAACTAAATTATGTGATGATATGCATCCTATTCTTTAAGAAGGAGGAATGCTCAGGCGTCTCCTCTGCAGAAAAAGAAAGAGGCATGAAGCGTAAGTGTGCTCAGATAGTAGCAACAATAAAAACAAAGTGTGTCCTGCATACAAGATGCGCAGGGACAGAGACAGAGCAGAGGCAGAGGGGATGGCTAACCAATGACTGACCCAAATTAAAAGCCACTCCATGGGCAAGAACCAATCCCTGACACAATTAATGATACTCTGTTGTGCTTGCAGACAAGAGCGTGTTGTCCTCTGAGAGACTCCACCCAGGGGCTGACTCAGACAGATACAGACAACACAGTCAAACAGTGGATGGAGCCTGAGGACTCTTATGGAAGAATAGGAGGATGGATTGCAGAACTCTAAAGGGATAGGAACTCCACAGGAAGACCAACAGAGTACTGATCTGGACCCTTGGGGCTCCCAGAGACTGAATCATCAATCAAAGAACATACATGGGCTGGACTCCTACATATATGTCGCAGATGTGCAGCTTGGTCTTCATGAGGGTCCTCCAACAAGTGGAGCATGGGAAGTCCCTGCATCTGTTGTCTGCCCGTGCTTCCTGTTCCTCTAGCTGGGCTGCCTTGTCTTGTTTCAGTGGGAGAGGATGCGCCTAGTCCTACAGTGATTTGATGTGCAGGAAGGGAGGGGGCGATACCCAAATGGGAGCTCCTCCTTCTTGGAGAAGGAGAGCAAAGAATGGGGGAGGAAGATATGTAAGAGGGGGTATTGGGAGGAGAGGGGGGAGCTGATATTGGAATGTAAAGTGAATTAATTAATTAGTTAATTAATTAAAACTATAAAATAAAAACTGTCAACAAAACTTTTATTTCTGTCCAAATAAAGCCTCTGCGAAGATTTATGGTATCTTAACGTTACTATTGCTGGGGTGAAATACCATAACCAAAGCAGGGAGGAAATGGTTTATTTAACTTACGTTTCCACATCACAGCTTGTCACCAAAGACAGCCAGGACAGGGACTCAAGAAGGGCTGGAACCTGGAAGCAGGAGCTGATGCAGAAACCACACAGGGGGACTGCTTACTGGCTTGCTCCCCTGGCTTGCTCAGTCTTCTTTCTTATAGAACCCAACAGCACTCCTCACAACAGGCTGGGCCTTCTCCTATTGACGGCTACTTAAGAAAATGCCTTACAGCCGGGGCTCATGGAGGCAGTTCCTCAATTGAGTTCTCCTCCTTTCAGATGACTCTAGCTTGTTTCACGCTGACACAAAACTACCCAGAATGTCTGGATCCTGCTTGTTACCTGCACCCGTGTGTCCCTTAACATCCATCAGTTACCTCATGATAACTATAGCATGTCTTTAAAATTTAGGAAGAAAGACACTGAATGTTAGATTGAGCCGTTTCTGTAGGCCTCCTCACAGAGGAAATGCTCAAGACCTGGGTCTGAGAGCTTCCTCACCCCAGGCACACCCTTAGTGATCAGGTAACAGTTCCTTGATTGCTCCTGGATGGGGAGACATTAAAGGTGTGTGGATTTATTCACACTAATTGTTAAGTTTCACTCAAAATACCAATAGGATTTTAAATAGGCTGATCCAAGACTCCGGGATAATGTGTTAACCTGGGATCATCTATTAGTAAAGATATATTTTAAAAATAACAATAATAAAAAAGCTATAGTGTGTAACTGATTTGGAAATAGGGTCATGTGTTCCACACCAGTCAGGTCGTATATGACGTCGTGTGATAATGTCTCATAGTCAATCACGCAGGAAGAAACAGCTCATCCAGAGGCAGCTGATCCTCTGTACTTCTAGCTCTATAGCTGGCAATTCAACAAAATATGGCTTCAAAATGTTTCGAAAGAATTACAACTGCATTCAACTTGTTAAGACGTATTCTCTAAACACCAGTCTAGCACCTGTCCCCGTAACGTCCACATTTTATCAAGCCATCTAGAGACGAGCAGATCTTAATGGTGTGACGTGCATGGGTTACATGTGAACACTATGACCTATTTTGAGACAGCGTCTGTCCTGGCTGCTCAGGTGGTGTGTCGTCAAGGCTCACTTTGAGCTAATGGAGATCGGCTTGCCTCTACCTCTCCAGTGCTGGCTTTAAGGGTAAGGACCACCATGCTGCTTACATGGTTTTATATAAGGACTTGAGCAACCATGGATGTGGATATTTTCTGGAGTTCTGGCATCAGTCTTCCTTGGGTACTTAGACGCCTATGTGGTGTGATAAGGGTTCCTGGACCATCATTCGGAAAACATGAAATTGTGTTCTTGATCCATAGTGCATACCAAAACACAAAGCAGGTAAGTATTTAATGTAAAAATAAAGCTGAAAACCATACCGAAAGTTGCTAAATGTTTACACAGAGTTGCAAAGCAGAAAAATAAAATAAAAATTAAGCTCCAAATGCAGTAGCCATAAGAGGAAAAAGGTAAAATAGCTGTGTGCC
Organism: Grammomys surdaster; assembly: GCF_004785775.1. Classification (NCBI taxonomy): domain Eukaryota; kingdom Metazoa; phylum Chordata; class Mammalia; order Rodentia; family Muridae; genus Grammomys; species Grammomys surdaster. The sequence goes on along the minus strand of NW_021620443.1, from coordinate 1,104,161 downwards.
TCAAATGTTTAAACTTTGCCTGACAATCTTTCAGAAAGATAAGCAGATACTAAAATGCTCTTACAATCCAATAAGGCGAAAATAGGTACATGGATACTAAAACATTGAAAATAAAGAGGTGGTCAAATCTAGGAAGGAATGCCAGAATAGAATTCTTAACAAGAGAAGGATAAAATAGCAAGAACATACCTTCTTCTTCTGGACTTATCAAACTTAGGAGGGTGAGGCGAGACCCCTGAGGAAGCTCATAGTCTCTCTACTCCACAGAGACCATTATTGATTGCCTCATCTGGAGTACAGCCCAATTTTCTCCTAATGTGACTCCCTGTCCTGCCCAGACTGGAAAGCTCAAATATGAACTTTGGACACCATTTAGCATGTGCTACTCATGTATAATAAGCTAGGAAAGAGTGGTGGATACTGCACCATCCTTCTAGCTGCTGAATTCAATGTATTTGAGTAGAAGAAAGACTTTCTTGTGTAGGAGCCATGTGATCCTGGGCCTTACGGTTATTCCTTGACTCTGAGTGACAGCCTGGGTCCCTACTGTTACGTTTCTAGAAGTAACTTAATGCTTAGCAGCAAATATCTCTTTAGTTAATCAACCTGAGGCAAACTTCTTTGTTCTGTGATGATAATATTTCAAGTTACTGCACCCAACTAAGTGTGGGAAGTAGCAAAATCATGAAACTAAGAGTCTGGGTTGAGGAGCTGGAGAGATAGTTCAGAGGTTAAGAACAATCGTGAGTCTTACAGTGGACCCAGGTTTGACTTTCAGGACCCACATGGTAGTTCATACAACCATTTACAAATGATTCCAGGGGATTCAAAGCCCTCTTCTGGTCTTTGTGGATGCTGGACATGCATGCAGTACACATACATAGAGGTTAAACACTCAGATACATAAAATAGAAATAAATAAATCTGTTTTAAATTATCATAAATAAATAACAATTTTAAATAAAGACTCTGTGACTGGATACTGTTAGCAGATGGGGATGGGACATTGTGGTTCACAATACATGATGACACATTACACTTACTGTCTTATCATCTGTGAGCATTGGTGAACGACTCAAGGCAAGGTTCTGCAAAAGAGATGCATGGGTGAGTCACTGCACTGTGAGGAGAGAAGGTCCTGGGTAGTGACTATGTACTGAGCTTACAGAAAGATATGTGACCCATGAAACTTTGACCTCGGTTCTTGGAACAGGTCTTAAATAATGACGTTGAAAGCCTCAGGCTGGTGAGATAGCTTAGTAGGTATAGCACATGCCTGCATGGGTGAGGACCTGAGTTTTACACTCAGAACACATGTGAAAGTGCTAGGCACGGGAACATAGTAATACAGTGACTCCTAAAGACTTCTTGCTTTACTCATAGATGTGTGTCTTACTCAATCTTATCAGAAAAGCTTCTTCTTGCAGTAGATGAGAATTAACACAGAGGTCTACAACGTGACAGTGTGCTCAGTCCAAAGAAGGGTGCTTCCCTCAAATCCTCTTCTCAAGTCTCAGTGTCCTCTCAGGAAGAGGAGGAAGAAATATTGTGAGATTCAGAGGCTGTGGTTGACTCCAAGGAAGCAGTGTCTTCCAGACACAGTAGGACTGATGCTCATATGAACTTACAGGACTGTAGCATCACTCACAGGATCAGTACATGTCCAAACCAGATGGAATCCCAGCACTGAGCGGGAGAAGTAGACACAGCATCTTGCTCCTAACCAAGAAGCTATTTACACCGGATACCTGCTGACAAAGGAACAATCTGTTCCCTCTAATCTAGTATCACTGGCTGTATCAACCACAATCCAGAATAGAGGCCCTGTGTCTTGTACAGGTCGGGGATAGTTTTTGGATTGGGTGTATGTGAGTTGAGTGAGTGAGTGTGTGTCTGTGTGTTGGGGGGGGAGTGCATGTATCTGTATATATATGTGTGTATGTGTTCATGTGTGTTTGAGTATATGTGTGTATGTGTATGTATGCATGTGTGTATGTGTGTGTATGCATGTGTGTATGCATGTGTGTATGTGTATAAGTGTGTGTATGTGTATGTATGTATATTTGTGTATGTGTGTAAATGTGTGTATATTTGTATGTATGTGGGTGTTTGTGTGTACTTTTTATTTCAGTTTGATTTGTTCTGTCATTTTTGTCTTATTGACTTTTTGTTTTGATTTTCATTTTTATTTGTATTGGGAGAGAGAAGGTAAAAAAAAGACAGAGACAGAACATGATATTGAGTGGGTAGGGAAATAGATCTTGGAAGAGTTGGGAAGGGGGAATATTAACAAAATACATTATATGATAAAAAGTTTTAAGCAAAAAAATTTAAAGCTGAGATAAGTCTTTAGAATAATAAAATTTTTAAAATGTTAAGCACAGTGATTTGTGGTTTTAAGGCCTATGTTAGGGAAGCAGAGGCAGACAGGTCCCTGTGGCTCAATAGACAGCCAGGATAGCCCAATCGGTATGCTCCAGACCAATGAGAGACCCTGTCTCAAAGGAAGTCAATGGTATTCCTGACCAGACACTATCCTCTGGCCTCCTCATGCATATGCATATATGTACACATATCATAAGCATACTGATGTCATAACCACACTGTATCAGAAACATAGCCAAACATGTTTGTCTTCATCATTCCATAATGTCAGACTTGTTGAAGAGAAATTCACAAGGTAACAGTTTCAACAGTCGCAGTTTTTTAAATAATCCCACCTAATTTGCTGATCTGACCAAGGCAAACGCGGTTCTTTAATTCCAGTCTTAGTTAGTAATTCTGACTCTGCATCACACACCAAACAGCATGCAGTGAATATAAATATACATGCATGTATGTGGCTTGCAGGAAGAATCCAAGTTAAAGACTCTACAGAGGAGTTCAAGAGATTTTACGTGTAGGTTGATGTAAGTACAGAGTCTATGTACATGCACACCACACACACACACACACATACACACACATACACACACACACACACACAAGAGAGGGGCAAGTATAACGATTTTATATAATCTATATAAAAATTAGAGAATTGGCTACAAATGTGGAAAACCAAGAGTTGGCATAGGGAACTAAAAACATCTGAGTGAACCCAAATTATCTCAATCCCCAAATCTTGCTGATTTATCCTTTCGAAGAGAGGCAGCCTTCCTTCTACTGGGAAATGAAGCTTTCTCTGCCTTGATTGAAGGCCCCAAAATAACCTCTTCTGAGGCTGTTTCTTGGCAGGGAGATGCCCATGTTCTTCATGTCCCTGCCTATGTAGTCATGTACTGCTTACTGACAGGGATGTAGTCTCAGAAATAAATCATTAGGCAATTGCGTTATTGTGCAAACATGATACAACAACTTACACAAACTTAGGTGCCATAGGTCCATCAGTGTGTGTTCTTGGTGTGAACAGAAGGGTAAATTAGATACGGTACCACAGGTTATAATCATATTACTCCACGGCTGAAGGTAGGTGAATTGCAAATTCAAAACTAGACTGAGCTTCAAGACCCTGTCTCAAAATACCAAAGGCAAAGGGTGTAGCTCAGAAGTAGAGTGCTTGCCTAGCAACTGTGAGTCCTGAAGTTCCATTCCCAGCATCACAAACCAGAAAGATAAGGAGGAGAGACCTGTAGCATTGCCACCTCAGTTACAAGACATCCTGCTTCATAGAAAACTATCGTCTACATGAAGTAAAAAAGTATACTCTAAAGTAATAGTTTCAAAATATACAACAGCAACAACCATGTTCATTATGTTTTTATGTGGTATGCATAACTCCACTGCTATAGTTTTATATGAATGGCAGTGCAGTAGGTTTGCACTGATATCACAACAGACATGCAAGTAATGTGATTTGTTTGCTATGATGTCACAATGGTCACAGCACTATTAGGCAGCAGGACTTTGTCAGCTTCACTAACATCTCATAGAATAACCATTATATTATGCAGTCTACTATAGTCTGAAATACCATTATGCAATACATGAATATATCTTTATGTTTTTCAGGATTACAACTAGCTACTGGAGAGGAGGGGGCCTGGGAACAGCAGGGAGATCTTATGTGCCAAAGAATTGTAGGAAGACTATTTGTGGAAAGAATGAAGTGTGTGTCAGTAATAAATCATGTGCTTTGCATATTCAACCCCTTGGTTTGGGTAAGGGGAAAGAAAGGGGGTAAGGGAAGGAGAGGGGGGGGGGGGGGAAGGGGAAGGGAAGGGAAGAGAAGGAAGGGAAGGAAAGGAAGGGAAGGAAGGGAAGGAAGGGAAGGAAGAGAAGGAAGGGAAGGAAGAATGGAAAGAGTTAAAGTGTGCAAGAGTTCCCACTTAGATGGAGAAGTGGATGATAGTGAACTCTTAAACCATAAAGACAACATCAGAACTTGGATTGGCTCAGATTTACTGATAAGTGATTAACTTAGTTAGGGTTTCCATTGCTGTTGGGAGACAACATGACCAAGTTAACTCTTATAAGTATAACATTTAATTGGGGCTGGCTCCAGATTCTGAAGTTCAGTCCATCATCATCAAGGCAGGAAGCATGGCAGCACCCAGGCAAACACGGTGCAGGAGGAGCTGAGAGCTCTGCGTATCATTCTGAAGGCTGCTAGGAGAAGACTACTATCCTGGCAGCTAGGAGGAGGGTCTCGAAGCCCACCCCCAAAGTGACGCACTTCCTCCAACAAGGACACACCTACTCCAACAAAGCTACACCTCCTAATAGTGGCATTCCCTAAGCCAAGCATATTCAAACCACCACAGTGATGTTGTGGTAAATATTTATTTTATTTTTATTTGTTTTGTTTGTCATAAATATTGGTAAAAGTTATCATACTCATTGAGATTATAATATGCAATAAACTTATAAACATCAAAAATATTCAAAAATTCTACATGGTAAATATAAACTATTCGACATATCTCAGCTTTCCTTTTCCAAGAAAGTATCTCTATATTCAAAGCCACACACACATACACATTCTTTTTCCGAAAAATTGAAAAACTGTACCAAATTGTAAGTTTGGACTGATAGTACATTAGTGCTTTCTAAAATTTCTAACATAAGTATATTGCTGTGTTTCAGAAAAATATTCAAACAAATTCTTAAATGAAAGGCTGAGGATACAGCTCAAGAGTAGAACACTTGCCTAGCATAAACAAGACCCATCACTGAAAAAAAAAAAAACAGATGATTCGCCAGAGGTTCACTGTTCTGTCTCAAGTAATTGGGCAGGTTGATTGAATAACATCTGGCGAGAAATATAAAGAACAGTGTTATTGGTGTGATATGAAGAAAATAAGGGAACCTGAGTACACTGGGGAAGGTTCTGTTGAAGTTACACCTTGTTCTTCCTCCCAAGCCCACACTCCCAGAAATAAGACTCAGACTCAAAATATACTTACAAATACCTTGGCCATATAGCTTGACTCTTCTCTGATTAGATCATAACTAAAATAACTCAATTATTTTAACCTACAATTTGCCATGGGGCCAATTACCTGTGCTCAAGTACCAAGCATTCAGCTCCTTACATCTTCTCAGGTGGCTCTCCTGCCTCTGGCTCTATCTCAGAATTCTTTCTCCTCCCAGATGTCCCACCTCTATTTCCTGCCTAAGCTGTAGTCCTTAGGCTTTTTAATTGACAGGTGATGCAACCATACAATACACAAGATATTCCTTCTGCAAGGTTCCTATTAGAATTCATAATATATACTATACATGCTACTCTTGCATTATGTCAAGGAGTCCATGGCTATCAGCATTCAGATATGTGCAGTGAAGACAGGGAGATATCAACCTTTCAGAGATTACTAGATACTGCCTCTAAATGAAGACCATTCCTGGAGATCTACAGCGCCATTGTGGTTCACCAGTGGAGGGATGACTTATGAAAACAAGATGCAAATTGACCTCTGAGCCTCTTCTGTGGCGAACTCGTCCATTCCTGTGGGGATCTCTGGAACAGACTTGCAGAGAAAGGAGCTGGTGCATGAGCTGCATTCCCGTTCCATGCTTCCTGCACAGCAGCAAACCCAAAGCAATCCCACACATCACAGATAAAGTCATGGAGATAAATTTGATCACCATAAATCCAAAGAAACAAGAGAGCTGATACAAGGGCATCCTCGCTTAACCCACCCATGTAGTGTATGCAAAAGAAGGTTAACTCTTGGAAAATGATGTTGGATCTCATAATCAGAGGTGATATCAAATCCCATAGCTGTTTCTAGAATAATTTCATTATTGAAGCAAACCAATAGATCCTAGTGCCTAAGATAAACCTATCAACCTGACAATTTTGGTTTTTCTTTTTCCCAATAACCATAATTCATGTGAACCAACTGGCTCTCACTTGGAAGAACATCTTTGCCATGTGATATCAGGGTTGTGTTGGTTCTCTGACTCTTTCATAATCTATTCCACAGACCCCGATCACCACACCATTAAGTAGAAAAGGATGTTACATAATAGTAGATACCAATATCCTTAGAGCAACAGTAGAGAGAAGTTCAAATTCAAAGATCTTCCCTCTGCCACCATTGAACGTTTAACTCTTCCAGTATCTGTGACCTATAGGCTCAGCTTCCCTAAAGCTCAAGAGAGCCCACAACCCCTCATGAAGCCTCTTTCAATTTCTAGGGCAAAAGCCTCTACGTTCATTTGAGCAGCTTTGTCCAGTTACCAAATATTACACAAAAGTATCATTACATTTCAGGGAAACCCTGAATAGGTTCTCCAGATGGCCCAGTCCCAACAAACATTTTGGCTTTGGACACAGCAGCCCTAGCAAGAGATACAGATTAGAATACCTGTAGAGAGTTCAGGGAAATTCTAATAGGAAAAGAACATCTGTGTTCAGAGGACCTTGAAGCAAGGTTATGTTCTTGTGAACATGTTTATCATCCTTTAGAGACATGGTGCTTGGTGTACTTACAGATCCCCAGATAGACTAAATGCCCAACTGTGAGGCAACAAGTAGCCAGGTGTCCTGAACTGGCCATCAGAAACTGGCTGTTACCTGAACCATGAAGCCATTAAGCCGGATGTACCCAGCACTCAAGCATGCCAGGCTCAAGGCTCATAGGGAGTTCATTATGGACAGTTGGAAATTGGAAAAAAAATTAAGGAACCTGTTTTACAGACTGTTCTGCATGCTAATGCTGGTGGCTCTGGTGAGGTGGTAGTTCAGCCGTCCCACCACCCTCCAGTGAAGACAATGCAGAGGGAACTTCAAATAGCAAGTGTTTATTGGAGTGTTCGTCTGACTGTCTTTTGTTTGACTTCCTTCTTCGCTTTCTGTGGAGAGATGAGTGAATGTGGCAGTGGTTTACCACATGATCAAACATTTAGAGGAGAAGGCTGAAGACAAAGAGTTTGGTGAATAGGCACATGCTCACAGCAGAATGGCCTCGGGTGTGTGAGGAACATATCTTCATAGAAGGATTTTGTGAAGGAGACTAGAAAATGGAGTAAAGAGTATCCTGCCAATGTTTGCCAGGACCTCTCCGCAAGAACCCTAACACTTCCTCACAGGTTCACAGATAGGTGGCCATAGCTGCGTGTGTGGAGAAGACACACAGACTGCCTCTCTTAGCTCTGTTGTCTCTGGACTTATGGCTCAGCAGATCCATCAGATAAGAAAAAAGATGAGTGAGAACTGGACCTCCTTCAAGGAGGCAGAGGCAGTAGTGCCTTCCATGGCCAGGAGCCATGAGGACCTGATGGTTTCACTTCTGCCAGTCTTCCTTAGTTGTTACTGAAACTGAAAAACAGCAACGTAGAAAAATGACGAGTGTATTCCACAGGGGCAATATATCCTCAGAACCAATAATCCGTGTCTGACACTGTTTCCCCCTTGCTGAAAAACATCAGTCAGGCATCCAAGGAAAAGAAATGAGCCTGCCAGTCTCAGGTTTCCCTACAGTAACCCACCCATTACACCTGGGTGCTTCCCACACCTGAGGTACTGGCTCTAGCTTTCCAGAGGTTCCTGGGGAGTAATTCCTTCAGAAGAGATCGAAGCTGTGATAGATGATATGTCACTGGAAACTGCTACCTCTCCACAACTCCAGGATGTCTGTCAAGCATCCTTGGTGGCCCTGACAAAGCTTCCATTTGACGGTACAAATGTTAACAGGGTTACTTGGGTTTCCACTAAAAGCCTTGAAAGCACTGGGCTTCTGAATGACAGTACAGATAATAAAACAGCAGGACTCCTTTTCCACAAGTCCCACCTACAAGAGATGCTCCAGCCTCCCATGGTTGCAATGACTGATCATAAGTTTCTTCCTTCCGTAGCCATTTTGATTCCAGTTGTTTTCAACTGATAACTGATGAAGCAGTAGAAGCTTATTTGGAAACACGTAGCCCAAAACCTCAAATAATCTTTGCTCTTTAACACAGTATTCTTTACCAGAATCATTCCCAAAGAGAAGAAATAAATGCATGAGTCCAGAAAATGAATATACATGTATATATCTTTATTTTAATCTGTAAAAAACGCAAGTTCACATCAACCACTAACAAATGGTGACTGAGCAAGAAATTTCAGAGTATTTTGCCTGTTGATACTCTTACAGAATGTAGTGGGAATTTCTCAAAGAAATTCAATGATTGGAGAGGAGGACAAGGATTGTAGCCTAACATGTCCTGTTCAACAAGTGCAGTTAGGAGAACTGGATACTAACACGTGAATGTGTGAATGAGAGATGAAACTCGGTCAGTATCTCTAACTATGTGTGGTTAAACCCCAGAAGGATGGAAGACCTGAACGTAAGACTGGAGACCCTGAAACTGTTAGGGGACAAGCACTTTAAGATATAGCAAGTAAACAAGGACATTCTGAAAAAAGACCAGTTACTCCAGAGAGGATGCCATTAATTGACAAATGAATTTCATGGGATTAAGAAACATCTATACAGAAAGACAAGTTAAACTAAGCGGGGAGAAAGGATGGGATGGGGGAAATTCTTTGCTAGCTCTACATCAGATAAAAGATTAATATCTAGCATATACAAGGAACTGAGTAAACTAAAACAACCCAATTAATAAATCAGCTAGTAAAATACAGATATTCTAAGAAAAATGGAGTAAAAAAAAAAAACATGTAAAAATGTCCAACACCACTACTCATCAGAAAAATACAAATTAAAACTACATTGAGATTCCCTCTCATCCCAGTAAGAATAGTAGTCATTAAAGAGACAAGCAATCTTTTTTTTTTAACTCATTAGGTCCAATTTGTACTACTTCTGTACTATTGGACGTGGCCATCCACTGAAGCACAGTCAGCATACAGGGGCCACACCATTAAAAAAAAGAACAAAAATAACAAAAACAAAACAAACAAACAAACAAACAACCCTAGCTCCCCTTTTCCCAACAGTAGCTCCTGAACTAGTGATCAGATTTCACTCCCATCTTCTCCTCCCAGTGCTGGAATTTTTGTCTGGCTTGATCATGTACAGGTCTTGTGGGTGCTGTCACACCACTGTAAGTTCTTATGTACAACTGCCCTGTTTTGTCTGAACACTACTGTTTCTGTTATCTGCATCTGCTACCTCTGTGCTTACAGTCCTTCCACCGCATCTTCATCAATGAACCCTGAACCTTGGGAGAGGAGGTAGGCAGGTACAGAATGGTGGAGGTGGATCTAGGAGGGGTTGGGGAAAGAGTGAATGTGATTATGACATAATGAATAGAATACCCAAAAGATTAACAAAATGTCTGTAAAATAATGTAAGGAGGTAACTATTTTATAATAAACTATCTAGATAAAATCTTAACAGAAAATAATGCTGTCAAGGATGGAGTAACTTTCAAAACTAGTTGGGATGTAAATCAGTCAGGTCACTTTGGAAATCAGTTCAGAGGCTCTTAAAAATAATAAAACACAGTCTACCATGACCCAGCTATAATATTCCTGCATATATTCTAAATATATATTTTTTAAAATTATTTACTTATTCACTTTGCATACTACTCACTGCTCCCCTCCCAGTCACCCCCTCTCACAAACCTTCTCCCATCCTCCCTATACATTGGAATGTTTAAGTCAAGAAGAAGAATGAAATTATGTGATTTGTAAGCAAATTGGCACAACTGAAGATACTCGTATTAAGCAAATTAAGTGTGACTTGTAAAGATAAATATTGCATATTTCCTCTCGCTTGGGGCTCCTAGATGTATAGACACATAAAACAGCATATGTCAGTATTTGACTGACTCTGTGACTCTATATCCCAGTAAGAAGAGCCGCCATTGATGTAATGCAGGACACAGAAATATCTGTGGCTGAATGATCATCAGTGGTCCAAGGTTGGGGACCAGGGATCTGGGTCTCAGTTCTGAACACATTTTTTCCATCCCGAAGGAAAAGAACTGCATCTAGTTGAATGCAAACACAGGGGCCAATCCATCACTCTCACTGAATCTGAAATGAAAGAGACAGATATAGTCCAGGTAGGAAGTCAAAACACTTACAACACAATAAGAAGCATGGATTTCCCTATGACTTTTAAAGATCAATCAGACTCCTCCAGAATAGCATTTTTGAGATTTAGACTTTCTTAGGAATTCTGCTCAGCTATAGACGGAGATACGGAAGGAAACCTTAAAGGGAAGGCATCTCCTGCTGGCCATGTCTCCTGTTAGATAGTTAAAACAGAGTCACAGAGCTTGGTGTCCAGCAACAACACTGGTTCACCTCCTCCTACTACTCAGTGGTCTTCACCATCAGGCACAGTATTTCTTCCTCCATCCCTATGGTAATTGCAGGACAGAGGGGCTCAGCCCAAGGCAGCTCTGGGCTCCATAAAACACTCAACTTTTTCTAGACTCCATTTCCAGTGAAAACATCATGGAAGCTCCAACCCCAGTCCTACTGTGAGGGTCCACCCTACCCTGGTCCAGACATGAAAAAAACCCCACACAGATGCATGCTTGCCTTTGATCACTTATTCGTTCTTCCATTGAATCTGAGCTGTGTGTCAGCTGAAAGTCGGCTGAGCAAGAATGAAAAGCCTCTGGCCTTTCTTCATTCCAACACAGCTTGTCGAATGTAACAGGTGTGTTTCTTAAAAGAGGGTAGGGGGTGGAATCATTTTAAAGCACACACTAGTAATTTTAACTCACTAGAGAGTTAGCTATTTAGAGGAACCCTGTTGTAAATCCTTTCACAAACTGAGGAACACTTAAGTAATTACCCCCTAATTTATGTTCTCTGTGAGGTCAGCTATTTAAATGTCTGCCTTTCTTAATTTGAGGCATACCGAATTTATAGTATGTCTTTAGAACTCATTATGGCTAAGAATTGCATTTCTTTTTTTAACAGGGGAAAAAACAGTATTTTGGTGAAAGAAGGAGAAGATACCTATTATTCTGGTAACTGTTGAAATGCTTATTAAAAAGGGGGGGAATTCTTCTGGAATGGATGGGGGCTTGATCCTGGGATCAAACTGTCTTACGTTTTAAAATTTGGTATGAACACATGTGTTTCAGGTTCCTTTAATCAGTATGCAATATTTTAACCCTTCTAATCTATATTCAATCTAGTCATAATTTGTTTAACCATGTGTGTCTTAGTGTTTCTATTTCTAGGATGAAACACCATAACCAAAAGCAAGTTGGGGAGGAAAAAGTTTGTTTGGTTTACTCTTCCACAACTTAGTCTATCACTAAAGGAAGTCAGGACAGAAGCTCAAACAGAGCAGAAGCTGATGCAGAGGCCATGGAGGGGTGCTGCTTACTGGCTTGCTCCTTGTGACTTTCTCAGCCTACTTTCTTGTAGAACCCAGGACCACCAGCTCAGAGATGTCACCACCCACAATGGGCTGGGCCCTCCTCCGTCAATCAGTAAGTAAGATAATGCCTTACTTATGGGTCGGAGATAGATCCTCTGTGTATACCTTACAGTTATGTCGCTTCATGTTTTTGTGGGATTTCTAACAATAGGATGGAGGGACAGTGTCTCTGACTCTTTTGCCTGCACTTGGGACCCTTTTCTCTCTACTAGGTTGTCCAATTCAGCCATGATATGAAGGTTTGTACCCAGTCTTATTGTATCTTGTCAGGCCATGTTCACTAGGAGGCCTGTTCTCTCTCTCTCTCTCTCTCTCTCTCTCTCTCTCTCTCTCTCTCTCTCTCTCTCTCTCTCTCTCTGTGTGTGTGTGTGTGTGTGTGTGTGTATGGAAACTGAGGCAGATTTGATCTAGGAGAGAGAGGAGGTTGGGGAAGGGACTGGGAGGAGTGGAAAGAGAGAGAGGCGACACTGTAGCCTGGATGCAATATATAAGAGAATAAGAGTTTAGAGAAAGAAAGAGGAGGAGGAGGAGGAGGAGCAGGAGGAGGAGCAGGAGCAGAAGAAGAAGCAGAAGAAGAAGCAGAAGAAGAAGCAGCAGAAGAAGAAGAAGAAGAAGAAGAAGAAGAAGAAGAAGAAGAAGAAGAAGAAGAAGAAGAAGAGACCCTACAGCTATATCTTATAAAGGCATTTATTCAATTAAGTTCCCACCTTTCAGATAACTCTAGGTTGTGTCAAGCTGACACAAGACTTTCCAGCACACATGTGGTTTTTTTTTTATCTCATTAAACTTAACAGAAAAACTGTCTATTAGGTTAACAAAAGAAGTATTAGAAAATATTGAGAATCACATTAAAATATTTATTCAGTGATTATCTTTTACACATTCTATAAATCCAAAGTAAAGAGTAAAAATATTGTTCTGTATGTGTGACAACAGAGCTTTCCACTGTAGAACCTTGAGGGAAACTGAGGCACAGATTGATTTTGGACATGAAGAATTTGTCTGGGCTGATTAGAACTACAAGTGGAGAAATGCAAATTTCAGATAGGCTGAAGTGTGCGCCCACGTCCTACAAGTTTCAACTAAGTTATCAGCAAAGACCACAAGTGAGAAGGGGCTGGTGTTGTCTGTTTGTCAAGGACTAGAAGAGAGGAAAGGCCTTGATAACTTGGAGAGGATGCATGGGATAGTTTTCAAAAATGAAGATGGGAGAAAAAAAGGGAGGGAGTCAAGGTTCAGATGACCATCCCAGCCATCTGTGGAGTTAGAAATATTTCAGTGTGTAGCTTATATGGTACACAAGTTACACATTTGACCATAGCCTAGCTGTAGCATAATGTGTCAAGTCTTCTATGCCTGATATTTTATGCTGCATCAAATATGCTTTAATTTGATTTTAATTTATTCCTGCCCAACTTGGTCTTTTTCTGAGGGAAGCTGGGCTGATGTGACAGAATGTACTAGAATGTACATACCCTGAAGGAAGTAAATAGTGTCTCTAATTGGCAACTTGGAAGATGCTACTTGCCCATCGATGAGAAGAGCTGGAAAGAAAAGGACAGGAGGG
>NW_021620443.1:1076369-1088869 GCF_004785775.1 Grammomys surdaster | reverse complement strand
CATTTACGTATATGTATCTACTCAAACAAGAGGTCATGAGGGAACACAGCTATCTACAACCTATAAAGGGTGTCCTCAGCATCAGAAGTTAACCCTAACAGCATCTTAACTTTTGCATTAGGTCTCCGGAGCTGTGAGAAGAAGTGAGGAAATAAAACCAGGTTTGTAAGGGAGCATAATATATTGGGTGCTTGCTAGATCCCAGTCCTGTGCTAAACCGTTTTAAATATGACAATCTATCCCATCATAACCAATGTCAAGAAATCTTGGAAAACACCTTTTGGCATAGAGGAGTCAGAGATGTTATGTAACTGAAGCACTCCACAGCCAGAATTAAAATATGGGTGTGCTTAGCTTCTGCGGCTTCGGCTACATACAGATGTGCTAAATGCAAGTATCAGGCTTAAGCTCATGACGTAGGGACACTAAATTTATTCTGATACCGTCAGGTTCTCTGTCACAATGTGGAATCAAATCTGAATCAATTAAATATCAGCATTTACCTATCTAACCTGAAGATAGATTAAGAGATCAAACTCAAAGGTTTCGTGACTTTCAAATGCCATTTAAGTATAAGACCTTCTGGTAGATACTCATTGCCTACTGGTAAAAGTCAACGCTGCTGAATGAGCTGTTTATTTTTCTGGAAATAAAATGAGGATTTGGTGGGAATTTTTTAAGATTATAATGTAATTGTTAAACTTCTTCCTTTCCTACCTCCAAATGTTCCCATATTTATTTGTCCCCATTCTCTTTCAAGTACGTGTGCTTTCAGGACTGACCATTTGGCACTGGACAACACATTGGTGTGCCCTTTTCTAAGGAAAGAGCCTCTCCCGATCCCAGCTCTCTTTGGCTACTCTTTGCGTAGGGTTGAGCCTTTGTGGGTTTTACCCAATCCACTTTGGCATGCCCGTCAGATACATCTACAGAACACTCCCACACATAAGGCTCCGAAAACATTTTAGGAAAGGGGGGTAGAACGGTAGTAAGAGCCACAGAATCAGGGAGTTTGCTGTGTGATTGTGTCTTCTGGTAATGTTAGAAGCTACACCCATTAAGTCTCGCTAACATGACTGCCCAGACATGAGCTGAGCAAGGATGATACCGAATGAGTTTTAATACCAATCTGTTTAACAGTTAATACATTTGTACAAGATAGTTTGAATTTTACGGCATTCCCCACGATTAATATGCAGAGTTATTACGCTCCATGAGGACAGTATAAGGAGACAGGCCCTTTGGGAAATAATGAGACAGAGAGTGGGGAGCCCTGGGTGAATGCGTGTCCTCCTGAGAAGAAAGCTGGCTGTGAATCTGCTTTTATCTGTGAGAGCACAAAGACGAAGAGTCTGGCCTTCTTCAGGCGTTGACTGTGAGCACCATGATCTTGGATCCCCCTATCCAATCCTGCACAAGAATGAGAAATAAGTCTAAGTTAAGCGGTCTATGATGTATTTATGTTAGCTTTAAACACTATATGTTTACTTCTTGTACTGAGAATCTATTTTTAAAACATTTCTATATAAACTTTGTGAGATAAAAATTGATCTTCAAGCCGCAGTGTTACCACTGCAGTGTTATCTGAAGTGCGAGGATACGGATAAGTAGTTATTTTAAACTGCTGAAAACATATGTGTTAATGCTATATCGGGTTACTTTGTTTATCTCACATGACAAATTATTTTAAATATACATATAATTTTTGTGATAGCTTAATACTAGCTGAGGTATTACCATTGGGTATTTCTGTGAATTATTTGCTTCAATTTGTATCAGACTTGCTTTAGTGAACATCAAAATATATTTGCAGTTGTTCCTTCTGGGGGAAAAAAAAAGAAAAGAAAACTAACCAACCAACACAAAGGCTAACCTAGTCGACATAATTAGTTCTAGGCTAGCTAGGGCTAAGTGGCAAGACCTTGTCTCAAAAATAAAATAAAAATTTAAAAATCTCTAAGATAATGAAGTTTTTCAATATGAAAGCTAGATAAGAAGGATTTAGTTATAAACGAGTTATAGTAAGTTATAAATTTAGTTACAAATAAGGAAGATGAAGTTACAGAGTAGAGCGGCAGGTTCAGATCGGTCAACTGCCACCCAAGCACAAATTCAAAATCAATCCAGATCTTGAGGGTGGCAAGCAGGGAAAGGGAACTGAGTTCACCCTAGCCAACCTCCTTCACGGAGGCCTGGCACTCAAGGAAGAACAGCCCTGGCTCTTGGGAAACCACTGTTAATGGCTGCAGCACTTGCCCAGGGCCTTCCCAGACAGTGAGGCTTGTCTTCCTCGCTCTGCTTGCACACCACACACACAGCAAAGCTTGCATGAGCATTAAGTTCCCAACCTGGTGGAACCAGCTGACATTCTGAACAGGACAGTGAGAACCAGCTAATACACACAGGCTTTCGTGTCGCATGGCCAACCAACTGCAAGTGCAAAGTATGTTTTTTAATGTATCTCTGGTGAGTTTGCAGGGATGTTTCTCCTGGTGGTTCCCTAGCCCTGTGGTCTAACATTATCTGCATGGCATTTACATTGTATCTCTGCTATAAGCAATATAGAGATTACATGACCTGTTCAGCAGAGGTGCATAGGTTATAGACCAGTGCTATCACTTTACACAAGGGGCTATGTAACATATATATTTGTACACACACACACACACACACACACACACACACACGCACGCACACACACTTCATCCAATCCCAACTCTATAACCATTTTCATCCTCCTGAACACACTAAGCCTGAGTCTTTGCACTTTCAGCTCTCTAAGGACCCACATCCCAAGGCAAAGTTGCAAAACCAACTGTTCTCAAAGATTTTTCCATCTTTGCTATAACATTGTTGTACATGCTTCAGGTTGGATGGTTTAGTTCCCAGGATTACCAGCCCAGGGATGGTGCTACCCACAGTGGGCCCTCCCAGCCCTGATCACTAATCAGTTACAGCTGATAACTCCAGATTCTGCCAAGTGGACACAAAACCATCCCCCCCCACACACACACACACCTATATCAAAGAGTTTACTCTTTAGAGGTCAGGCCTCTATCCCCGCCTTTGCAAGATTAGAATTGCCACAGCTTTCCTATACTTAGAGAAGGGAGGAGATGTCAGAGGCAGCCCTGCTTACACAATGTAGGCCTAAAATCAGCCATAGGCCTAAAATCAGCAATAGGCCTGTCATACATGTATACTAACACCAAGTCTTGGGTCTCAGTTGAAAAACATTGAAACAGACGGCTATAAGCTAATGTAAACAGGCAGCTTTTGTGGAAATTTACAAGCCTGAGTAGTCATAGACCTTGTAAATAGGTAGCTTTGGCAGACAGTACCAACTTAGATAAGGACAAGCGAGTCATAGGCAGAGTCATAGTGACTTGTTCCCTGAACCTTCACCCAGCCGATATCTGGTTCTGAAAGATATCTGTATTCCCCCTGAACACCCACACTCCAGTGTCATTCCCTTCCCCACATCCTGCCTTTCTGTGTTTATAACCCCTGTGTGAATGAATTACAATTTGAGAAAAAATAAATTATTTAAAAAAAAAAAGAGTTGACTGTTTAAATGTTGGGGTAAACTGACTGACTTAAAAAATTTACATAAGTTAATCCCTGAGCCCTAGGAATGTGTCCCCTCTGGTGGTTGCAAAGATGCTTCCAGTGTGCTGAAGCTAAGATATCAAGAGGGAGAGTCAAACCTGTATGCAAGAAGTCCAGTGAAGTCACAGAAATCCTTTAAAGGAGCAGGAAAGGGGTCAGATCAGAGACATGGAACCATGGAAATATGTCAATAAGGTAGCTCTGAGCCAAGGACTGTGGGTGGCCCCAAGAAGCTGAAAACATCAAGGGACAAACATTTTCTTGAGATTTCAGGGGAAGCAGTTGTGAGTGCACCAGCTTCCTGTCCTCTGAGATCTACTCCTGACTTCTGACTGACAGTACAATAATAAACCGGTGTTCTTTTCAGCAAACCGTCTCATTACAGCAATTTGTCAAAGTAACTATAGAAATTAACAACTCCTCCTTATGTGATTCTGGGTGCTTCATAGCACAGGGGGTTATGAGTACGTTTTATTCCCCAAAATTCTTAGCTCTGTATTCAGCAAGAAAAAACTAAGTGGAACTCCCTGGGCCACTGGTGTGTGTAGGTGCCTCTGAGTACCTCACTGTCAAGTACAGCATCACCGTCACTGAGGAAAAGTCAGGGCTCTGGTGTGCTTGGCATTGTAGCGAAAGGAGGTGGGATCTTTTTAAAGTGTCCTCTTCCTTAAACTCCTTTTTAAAAACAATCCTCATCCCGTCATTCCAACACACATCTCAGCATTTCGATTTAGGTGAGTGAGTCACTGATAATTGCACAACCCTGGAACGTTACACACCAACCATGTGTGGGGCTTACAGCTAACTTAACTGTAAGGTCTCTGAAATCGGTTTGCTTGCTCTCCCAAAATTCATAGTTTTAGCCATCCATAGGCTAGTGTTTACTAAAACAGCACAATGTTGTGAATGTCATGAGTGGGCGAAAACACAGATTCTGTGATACTGGCCATGCTCCTGGGGCCTGTTCTTATAGAAATGCTTTCCTATCTACTTCCCCAACGTATATCATGTATTTTATTTTACTGTGCCTGCAGTAGAATACCTTTATTTTAAGAAAATAAACAGAGAAGTTTAAAACCTAAGAAATGAGAGTTAAGAAGAAAGTGACCAAGGATTAGGCAGGCAAAGCCCAGCACCACACTGAAGTACACTCCGGTGTTTGGAGTGAAGAAGACTTACTCCCTAATGTTCCACGTGTGTCCAATAGTGGGTTGCTAAGTTCCTCCTGTCATGGAGACTCAGGAGTCAGGGAAGGAAAACTATCTGGCTCAGAAGAAATGGCCCCTGTTGGTGTCTGTCCTGACTGGATCCTAGTCATTGCAGAAGGGATCTGGAAGTACACAGTCACAGTTGTCTCATGGAAACATGTAGTTCTCGGGGGAAAAAAATCAAAAAACCAAGAAGTGTGGCTCATACATGTGGCAGCTTTGCAGAGTGAGATGACTGTCTGAACTGGGACCGAGCTGCCTTGTACATGGGACGACAGTGGTGATGCGTGCAGTGATACAGAGTAAGCACATGTCTGGTAGAGAAAAGAATCATTTCCTGTCCAGGGTTTCCTTTGAACTTGGCCTGCTCAAACTGAACCGGAGGTCACTGCTGCTGTCCAAGAACCAGGCCAACTCAGCTGGCTTGGTTTGTTACATCCTAAGGTGTGAGTAGCTTTTGGTCTGGAAAGCTGGCCTGTCTCCTCATACCCACCCTAGGACATAATCTGAAGTTACGAATTATCGTGTTTTTCCTGAGCTAAGAAGATGTCTTTGATCACTAGAGTTTGTCGGTGTTGTTTCCTCTGTGAGTTTCTTAATACTTTTTGTGCTTCATAATAGGAAAACAACTCAGGTTAAAGACTCCACATGAAATGTTCGTGGCTGAGGCTGTTACATATATTTTACTGTTTATAATTAAAAAAATATCCTCTCTTCCAAAGGAGAAAAAAAAGGCATAATTTTCTGAAAGTCAAAATGAGTGAAAACAGAAATTTTACAGCATATTTGTTCGCATTTTCAACTATTAAATAGAATTCTGCTTCTCTCAAAATTAGCTTGAATCCAAAGGACCTGATGGTCCCTGGAAGTCCCGAGGCCAGCTAAGCCAACTGAGGGAAATGGAGGGGAGATGAGAGAAAGCTCTCAGTTGTCAGAATTAGAAAGATGATTCATCCAATAATGAGAGTCAAGACCCGCATTGAAGACTTTTTGATCTCTTCACACAGTGATTATATCCCATCAGAGTCAAAGAAGCCATTACAGGTGATGTTGTACACATTGTGACAGCCAGATCACAATCGCTGGGATGAGCATGAGCGGTGACCCCACCAGCTGCTGAGCAGTGCGTTTAAGGAGCGCCCTCACTCATTGCTTCTTTCTGGTCTGTGTGTATTACCTTTGTCTTCACACTCACCACACCCACTTTCAACTGAAGTAAAGGCCCCAGAAGGACCAAAATACATGCAACTAGGTTGGGAACAGCCTTCTCAAGGACAACTGGCCCAACATGGCCACAGACTACACCCCAACCAACTATCTGCTGTCATTTGATGTCTGGAAGCCCCTGACCCACCAAAGGCTCATGTATTGAAGTTTCCCCTTGGCAGTACTAAGAAGTAATGCCTAGAGTAACATCATAGACAACTGCAACATGCACCCTCAAACTGGAGCCCTAATCTCCCATATTTTTCTTCATAATAGGTAGCTATGATATGGCTGAAGTTCTTATACAGACTTTCCCACCATGACACATTGTCCTGCCAGACCCTCCTAAACAACAGCCAATCATTCATGGGCCCAGAATAGTGTACAGAAATAAACCTGTTCCCTTTATGAGTTTAATTATCTCAGGTGTATATTAGAGTAATGAGCCTACTAGTAGGCATACCACCACTTAAAGACAGGGTCCTGAACCACACCATCATATATCCTGTCCCTGGAAACTGAGTGGCATGTATTGATCATTTGCTTCCTCTAGGGCCCTGAACTCTACACACTCCCGGAGGCTATAGGGGCATGGGATAAAAATCACACAATAGATCAATGTCATAATTCAACGAGCTATGACATCTGCAGATGACAGGAGATCCACAAAATGAAAGAATGATGCTTCCAGAATACCACAGAGATTCCTGGACAGCAGTAGCCAAGCTGAGGCCCAGCTGATGAAGACACAAGGTGGGGAGAGAGTCAGAAAAGTGAGTAAAAATGGAGTGGCGGTACTAAAATGGGAAGAGAAATTAAAGAAACGAGGCTGGAGAGATCGGTGGGAGTCAGAATGTGCCAAAGCTATGTGTGGAGACCCAGATTTAGCATTTGCTGCAGGGTGTTGAGGAGCATGGCATGCCTAGATGTGTCTCAAAATGTTCATGCTGTTTTAAAAGATGGTAAATGGAGAGGAGGAAAGTAAGGAGGGAGAGAGGAGAGAGAGAGAGAGAGAGAGAGAGAGAGAGAGAGAGAGAGAGAGAGAGGGAGGGAGTGAGAGAGAGAGAAATTTAGACCATGGTCAAAAGGACAGTTCAATCAATTCAAACCCACCCTACAGTTTTGAATAGAACTTCTACTCCTTGAAGGACGATAGGACAACACAAACAAAAAGTGTCTAGTTCAAGCCCTCACTGTTGGTGAATGAAATTAACATAGTTGCAGAAATACATCACTACAAGGCAAGTGCTAAGAAGAAGACAGGTTCTAGGGACATTGGTCAAATTCTCTGTTCATGGGAGATCTGAAAGACAGAAAAGTCAGTTAGGGAATGATGGTGCCTTACAGTAGTGATGCCACTGACAGTGAAGATTTGACTGCCTGGATTGCTTGATGGTAGGTTTGGGGTTGGGGTTGGGGTTGGCAACAGGGTGAAGGAACACTTGCAGGGGTACAGGAATGGAAGGAGAAATGAAGAGCGTGTCACACAATCAGATTTTGACATCTTGAATTTGATGACCATTAGTTAAAAGGGGGGAGAGACGAGGGTACGTGTACACTCCTTGAGGTCCTGATGTGGAGTATAAATGGAGCAAGCATCAGAAATAAAGCAAGAAATGTCTCCAATAGGAGCATTCTATAGACAGCGCTATGCAATGGCTGAATAAGGCTCAAACAAAAACTCACTCACCATTTGAGATGGAGGAGGAAAAGTGACCCTTCCAGCTTCTTCATCACATCAGAATGTTTTCTGTGGACATCACAATAGAAGACTTGAATCATCTTATCTGGAATTATAACAGTGATGCACCATCTTGTTCTCATAGTTATTCTTGACACTTAAGATTCTTGGCCAGAGTTGACAAAATGGATGATGGTCAAGGAGCCAAAAAAAAAAAAAATTGAATTTATACACAGGGTAATCAATCTATAAAGGCTGTCTTGCACATGAATGGACAAGCCACTCTGGACATGAAATATGTTCTCATAGCTTTCCAAATCTGTATAAATGTATTCGTGTTCTCAGATGATTGGAAAATTTTATATACATCATTCATATTACTAGTAGAGTTGGAATTTGGGCTCTATGAATAGAACCTATTCTATTTGTTAGAAACACAATAACTTTACATATGACCATGAAAACAACAAGCCACGGAAGTAAATAATCAATAACTAGGTTGCATGCTGGGCCCTTGTTCTCTTATCAACTTATAAATGGAGACTGATCACTGTAGTAAATAAAGGAGCATTTTCTGACTTGAATCTTACCTGACAAACAATTGTTTTTGAAGATGCTTCAATGATTGCCAAAACTGATCAGTCACCTGGCTTCCTGAAACCAGATAGGGCAATATTCCAAGCCAGACGCAGACTCCTCACATGCTACTATGGTTTAGAGGTACTTTCTCCCCAACAATTTCTTGTGTTAGGATCTTGGTCCTCACTGGGTCACACCAGTCTGCTTTTCCCCAGACCTCCATTGTCCAGCCACTTCTCCTCCTGCCTTCATCATACCTGTGAAGCATGCAGGTTAGAGTCATTCTATGCAACCATTTCCCTGCCCCCTGAGTCCTCTGAGGCACACCCAAAGCAGCTTAATGTCCCCAACAGATCCATAGTACCACCTTCTCTCTGCCCTCCTCCTCCCACTCCTGAGCCACAGTGTCTCTAGAGCTATACCAAACTGTTGGGAGACTTCCACTGCCCACTGAGTTCCATTGTCCAGCCCAAAGATACCCATCAGAGCCCTGCCACACCAGGATTAGAGAGGTTAAGTCCCCTCCCAATACCTCCTTCATCCAGAAACAACTGGATGGCTAAAGGCCAGCATAAGCACACAGTCAACAAAAGCCAGGGCAATATGACAGCTTCAGAGCACAGTTATCCTACTACAGCAACCCCTGCATATCCTAACACAACCAAAACACAAGGAAATGGCCTTAGGTACAATTTTATAAGATGATAGAGGCCTTTAATCTTAATTTATTAAGAGGAAATTAATAAATCCCTTAAAGAAAAATAACAGAAAAATACAAACAGGTAGAGTTCTTTAAAGAGGGAACAAATAAGTCCCTTAAATAAATACAAGAAAATACAATTAAACATGTGAAGGAAATAAATAAAACTGCTCAAGACCTGAAAATGGAAACAGAAGAAATAAAGAAAACACAAGCTGAGGGAATCTTGGAGATGGAAAACCTAGGAAAGAGAACGGGAACAATGGACACAAGCATCACCAACAGAATACAAACGATGGAAGAGAGAACTTCAGGTGTAGAAGATACACTAGAAGAAATTGATACATTTGTCAAAGAAAACATTAAATATAAAACATCTCTGACACAATACATCCAGGAAATCTGGGATACCATGAAAATACCTAACCTAAGAATAATAAGAATAGAAGAAGGTGAAGAGTCCTAACTCCAAGGACCAGAGAATATTCTCAGCAAAATCAT
Organism: Grammomys surdaster; assembly: GCF_004785775.1. Taxonomy (NCBI): domain Eukaryota; kingdom Metazoa; phylum Chordata; class Mammalia; order Rodentia; family Muridae; genus Grammomys; species Grammomys surdaster. The sequence continues at coordinate 1,079,385 of NW_021620443.1, read as the reverse complement.
AGAAGAAAACTTTCCCAACCTATAGAAATATATGCCCATAAATATACAAGAAGCTTATAGAATACCAATTAGTCTGGACTAGAAAAGAAAAATCCTTCTAACACATAATAGTCAAAACACTAAATCTATAGAACAAAGAAAGAATACAAAAGGTTCAAGGTGGAAAGCCAGATAACAGGCAAAGCAGACCTATGAGAATTACACTCAATTTCTCAACAGAGACTTTGAAAGCTAAAAGGGCCTGGACAGATGTCTTGCAGTCTTTAAAAACCCACAGATGCCAACCTAGACATCAAAGCTATCAATCACCATAGGTGGAGAAATCAAGATATTTCAAGACAAAACCAAATTTAAACAATATTCGTCCACAAATCCAGCCCTTCAGAAAATACTAGAAGGAAAACTCCAACCCAAAGAGGATAACTACACCCATGAAAATACAAAAAAATAAGTAATTTCATACCATCAAAAACAAAACAAGGAAAGTGTACGCATGCCCACATTCTTGAGCGTGCACGCACACACACACATACACACACAAACAAACATACACTAACATCACTAACATCAACATAACAGGAAATAACAATCACTGGTCATTAATATCTCTCAACATCAATGGACTCAATTGCCCAATAAAAAGACACAGGCTAATAGAATGCATGCTTAAGCTAGATCCATCACTTGCTACGTACAAGAAACACACCTCAGCAATAAATGTAGACATTATCTCAGAGTAAAGTCCTGGAAAAAAAAGTTTTCCAAGCAAATGAACCCAAGAAGAAATCTGGAGTAGTCATTCTAATATCTGATAAAATAGACTTTCAACCAAAATTAATCAAAAGAGACAGAGAAGGACACTTTATACTCATCAAAGAAAAAGTTTACCAAGTTGATATCTCAATTCTGAATTTCAATGCCCCAAATGCAAGTACACCCACTTTTGTAAAAGAAACACTACTAAAGCTTGAATCACACATCTAATCCCACACATTAACAGGGGAAAGCTTCAACACCCCACTCTCACCAATTGGCAGGTCATCCAGACAAAAATCAAACAGAAAAATAATGAAAGTAATAGACATTATGAATCAAATGAACCTAACAGCTATCTACAGAATATTTTACCCAAACACAAAAGAATTCTTAGCACCTCATGGATCCGTCTCCAAAATTGAGCATATAGTCACTCATAAAGCAAGCCTGAACAGATTTAATAGAATTAAAATAATGACTTGTATCTTATCAGATCGCCATGGAATAAAGCTGGACTTCAACAACAACAGAAACACTGGAAACCCTACACCCTCATGGAAACTGAGTAACTTTCTACTCAGTGATTCCTAGGTCAGGGAAGAAGAAAAGAAAGGATCTGGTCCTCAATGTGGAAATACTGAAACAGAGAGAAAATTCAAGATGTGCATCCTGGTAAAATAACCTGAGGTTATTTGGGGCATACGCCTGAAGACAATCAATCACTGGCCACTCGGAGTGAGTTTTCTCCCAAAAGAAAGTTATTATAAAAACTTGAACCTCATAGACCAGTGTCTACCTCAACCATCATCAGAGATACTTAGCAGCTAATGGGAGCAGATGTAGAGCCCTGCAGTCAAACATTAGTTGGAAACAGCCCAAATTGTACATCTCCATTGCATCCTTCCCCTTAGAGTTCTGGAAACCCTGCAACAGAGAAGGGAGGAATAATCATAGAGCCAGAGTGGTCAAGAACACCAACGGAATATTGCCTAAAGAATCAACTAAGCAGGACTCATGGGAGCTCACAGGGACTAAAGTGGCAATAATGGAGCCTGAATGGGTCTGCACTAGGTCCTCTGCAAATATGTTATAGATGTTAGCTTGGTGTTTCTGTGAGGCTCCCAGCTTTTAACTATAGTTAGAACACAAAGCCAGCAGCGTCAGTCTCATGTTCTTAGTGATAATGTTGAGGATCTTAAAGATAATAATAATCTTAAAATATTTAAAGACCAGGTCAAGTATAGTGTGAGAGTTAGTGGATTTGCCTAATTGCATTTAAAACGTCTGATATTGTTGAAGGTCAAATGAAATATGATACATAAGAATGAGTTATATCAGTTTACTACAAGTTTTTATACAAATGTTTGAGTTTTGTGCCCTATTCCTACTTTTGGGTTGCCTTTCCCAGTCCTGATATAAGGCTTTCTGTCTAGTCTTATTGTAATATGTAACCATGTTTGGTTGCTATCTCTAGGAGGTCTGGTATTTTCTGAAGGGAAATGGATGAGGAGAGGAACTGGGGGAGAGGGGAGAAGGAGATGGTGGCCATTAGGAGGAGTGAATCGAGGTGAAACTACAGTCAGAATGAATTGTATAAAAGAAGAATAAAAAGAAAACAAAAAAGAAGAAGAAAAAAAACCAACATGGATCCTTGAGGAGTTAGTCTAGCATGGCTATAGATGAAGCCATTCATCCATGTCTTGTAGTAGCTAAATCTTGTGATAATTTTCTTGCTGCAAAAATCATAAGTACAGAAGTACAGAGGGACTAAGTAGAAATTCTGTCAAAAATATCAGTATCTTTATTATCATAGCTTACAGTAGTGTCCTGACTATTAAACCATGTGGTGCAAGACAAAGAATCACATAGAATCTACCTTCAGGATATTCACATGTTGCTTCCTCTTTCTCCGTATTAAATATTATTCGGGGTCTTCTGATATGGTTTGGTAGGTAAAATTGCTTGCCCCACATTAGTGAGGACCTGAACACAGATCCCCTGAGCCCATGTAAAGCCAGGAACAGCAGCATGCATCCCAGGGCTCCCACAGGAAGAGGGAGGCCAGGACAGGAGAATCATCAGAAGCTCCTGGGCCAGCTAGATTGCCATATATAACAGCAAAGATGAAAAAGAGATTCTATTTCAGTGAGATGAAAGACAAGGAACAACATCCAAGGATATAATCTTACCTCCATATATGAGGGATGAGAGAAAGGGAGAGAGAGAGAGAGAGAGAGAGAGAGAGAGAGAGAGAGAGAGA
>NW_021620443.1:1030071-1075969 GCF_004785775.1 Grammomys surdaster | reverse complement strand
GAGAGAGAGAGAGAGAGAGAGAGAGAGAGAGAGAGAGAGAGGGAGAGAGAGAGGCAAAACTCGTTTTTAGTCATAGAACTGGTATGGCCCTACATATTCAAATATTCATTTGGACTATGCTCTTGTCAGTCTAATACTAAACATAGAAGAGAATACAAGTCCTAAAATATCACAAAAATGCAAATATATGTAAAGTTATTTTTACTTTTACGTTTAAAAACATTTTAACTTTTTGAGATCTTAAAATACCTTGGCACATCTTGGTGGTTCTTCCCCAACTTGAATAATTAGTGAACAGCCAATCAGAAAGGCTGGTCGCACCTCCTATGTTCCTTTGCACAGTTGATCATCTTTGTCTCCACCCTAGCAAGGTAATCCAGGTAATGTCACTCAGCCATGGGCACCTCCAGCAAGTTGCCATCAGTCCTGGAATAGAGTCACGACACTATGTGTCAAGAGTCATGTAGATAGTATCTGTGTAGTATAACAAATAACGTGTGTCATTCCTACCAATAGGTATTTGAAAAACTTAAAGGCAAGCTGTCAAGTCACAGACTCAAGTTCCATTAAGTGTCACCTTTCAAACCCCAAGGATGGCCCAACTAACTTCTCAGATAAGCTCATGAAAAAAACTTCACTCCCCTTCTTCTTTCACAATAACCTTGGTCTATTTTGTTGCTTATTTTTATCACACACACTAAGAGAAAGTTTTAAACCGATTTCCTCTATCATTAACCTGATTTCCTTCCTAATTTCATGAGCAAAGAGTAAATGACCACCTGGCAAGCAGAGCAGGAGAGCATTTCTGCATACAACAGGTATTAATGATTCTTCTGACTTTAATACCATGAGGTCAAATAACCAAACTGACCAGTCTTTCCCAATCAGATCTTATTACCATCTTTTAAGGCAGAAAACTAGTTTCCATTGAAATCAGTTCCTAACAGCATAGGAATAGCTCTTGATTTTTTGTAGAAACAGAAGAAGGAGTGGCTGTTTCTCTGAGCCCTTCTTCGTGATCTTAGAGAAGAAAGTTAATATTAAGTACAAATGGGTTTTCTCCTCTTTCATACAGTAAGTTGAGGGTAGAAAGGCAGATTGCTCTGCCCCCTAAAGCCATTAGAGGGTTTCATGGTTTACAAGTATCCCTTAAAAGTCCATGTGTTAGAAACTTAATTGCCAAGGTCATATGTTAATGGAATTTGGAGGTGAGGTATTTGGGAAATAATTAAGACTTAATGAGGTCATGAGGGTGGGGCACCCATGATGATGTTAGTGCTTAATAAGAAAAGAGGGTTGCTACACCCTCTCTGCCTACCACGTGATGTCCTCCACCAAGTTAAGAAGCAAGAGGAAGCCCTCAACAGATGCCAACTAGAGCTCTCAGCTTCCAGAGTCATAAGCCAAATAAACTCTTTTTATTTTTTTTATAGTTGCCAGGCTCCAGTAATAACAAAAGAACACAGACTAAGGTGGACCTAAGTTGAATCCATGTGGGATTCTCCACTGTTCTCTGGTGCTCCTACTCAGAGCTTGCTCAGTGGCAAGCATGGACTGTTACAAGTTTTGGCAACAAATATCAAGGAAGGCTATGTGTCACACTAGCCCATGACCCTGATTCTTGCGTTCTTGGTACAGGAGAAGCTGATGACCACACCAGAATGGGGAATAGTAAATCATGGGGAAGAGATGACCTAATGGTTTCAAAAAAACCTATTTTATCTGTGTATGAAATTGTCATCCAGAATTTGCACATATTTTCTTCAGATATCTGTTGTACTTACGACAGCATTCTGAGGAAGAAAGGCCAGAGCAACTTATTAGGCACATGGAAATGAGATTCCCCTTAAGAAGATAGCTATAAGTAACAAATGTACTCTCAGGTGACTCTGAGGGTCAAGGACATCACCAGGATACCTCCAGATCTATCCATGATGCCAAGTTGGAAATCAAAACAAAATCTGAGACTCCCCAAGGCAAAACATAAGGGCCTTAGACACACATATGGTTTCCATCTCGAGCTGAAAAAGCTGGATCTAAACGGAGATGCAAGGCACATATGCAGTTTCATAAATAGAATTAGGTATATCAGGATACCTTCCAAGCCAGAAGTTTAGCAGTGTCCTTTGCACAACTGAAGATCTGCGCTTCTGAAATTTAGTCTTTGCTAAAGCCTGCTGGCTGATCTTGGAGCCTTGTAAGATTCAATTTCCATGTGTGTTGGGTAAGCTTTAAAGATCTGCTTTGAAAGAAGTCTAATGAGAATGCCAATTTTCATTTGAGGGCACAGAATATAAACCAAGCCATCTACAATGTTAGGAAAGTATCTGACCATGTGCATTTGGAGGCTTATCCTTTCAATAGGGTGTTTGACAAATGAACTGGACCAGTAAGACTGTAATCATGGTTAAAACTAGGCCATTTTTTTTTCTAATAAAAAAAACGAACAAATAAACTTGAGGAATTTTAAATTGTAGCTCTTTCATAGGCCATTGTCTGGATACACAACCTAACCATCTATACTGACTAAATATCTTAAAATACCAAATGAATCATCCCTGGGGAAGAGTACTTTTCCCACTCTCTGCATTTCTTACTTGCCTGTAGTCCTCGGTGTAGGACTGAGGTCTTGTGATCTTCTCCAACCACTTTGGCTTGCCTATTATTGTCCTTGTTTGGCTCATGTATAGGCAGTCATGTTAGTGAGATTTTATAAGTGTGGTTTCTGACATAACTAGGAGAAGCAATTTTACAATAAACTTCCTGATCCTTACACCAATTGGTTATCCAATACCAAATAGCTATCCCCAAAAACAAACATACAAGCAACACTATACAGGTTTCTTTAGAAGTCTGTGTGTGTGTGTGTGTGTGTGTGTGTGTGTGTGTGTGTGTGTGTGTGTATGCAATAAGTTATTTTTTTTTAAAAAAAGAGAAGCCATGAATTTGAAAGGGTGCAAAGAGGGGAGAGAGGGAGAGTATGGGAGGGTTTAGAGGAGGGAAAGGGGAAAGGGAAATGATGTAACTGTTATAATCTCAACAAATGAAAGAAGTAATAAGAAGCTAAAACTCTGGACTGAGAATCAAAATTTATTAAGAGACTGAGTAGCTCTTGATTTTATCAAAAAAGATGGCACACATATAGGGAAAGCCCAGTTGAGAGGCTTTGGATACCAGTGTTCTATGGGCTGCCTATCTTCTTTACAACGGATAACACATATGCATACATTATTTCCCAGTAAACCTCTTTGGGGGGGGGGGGCAGTGACTGGGTTTAATGATTTGTTTTTGGATTATATTGGGGTTAGGATTGACCAGCTTATTTGTCCAAGCTTGTGATATAATTCTTTAGGAAAAAAAGTAGAAATCAGAATAAGGCTTGCCCGGCAATGGGCCAGCTTATCATTTTAGATTTATCTCCAACCAGTACAAAATAAGTGTATATTCACTCACCATCTATGAAAAGATTCCATTTAAGAACTCCCAGACAATCATATTACTTATAATTCTTATGTTTAGTAACATATGATTGAAATAATCTACTTTGGTAGGAGAAACTTGGAAGTCAGAACCTGGACAAGTCCTGTGTTTAAGCTTCTGAGTCTGGGTCTGCAGTAACAACTGTAGATAGTAAGGTTGACTCAGAGGTTCAGAATTTTCTAATGAGTCCATAAAGGAATAATGAAGAATATATAAAAATACATATCTACCAGTGTGCATGTTCCTGGGAGTGTGATTTCTCAGGATTTATAGTCTTCGATGATTAGAGGCAAACTTAATCCACCTTCCTTTATAGCAAATTCATGAGAATAAGTTCCAAAGAGATGAAGTAATCAGTCCCAGTTTATACTTTTGACATCCATTTCAGTGTCTCTTCCTCACACAGATCACTTACAAACTTCCCAGTATTGGTCTTGATTAAAGCTAGTCATTACAGGAATGTGAAGGCCACACAGGTGATTCTAACACAACCTTAGTTTCTGATCAAGGCTGACAGGAAGTCTAGTAGATGAGACCATGTGTTGACTTGTGGTTTTTTTGCATGAGGCTAACCTGACTCTTCCACAGACCATCCAGGAGAGCTAACACACCCAGTCTCTCCTTTCTCAGTAGGACAAGAAGAGATCTGACAACTACTCATCTGAAGAAGTGACAGAGTGACCCACAGAGTGACCCTGGCAAGGAACCTTTGAGTATTCACCTTCTAAAGGCAAGTTTCTTGGCACATGTGATGTAACCTGTTAACTCTCTATGGGAGAAACAGACTATACTTCCATCAGAACTGGGAGGGTAAGAACGGTATTCTCTTTCCTCAAAGATACACTACTGCAACCCATTGGGAAACAAGAAACTACTTGGACAGGACTCTGCCTCCTCAGATGGAAGCATTAGAGTGAATGTTTCTTTTTTAACAAAGTACAATATAGCTTCTTGTACCTCAAGATCAGTTTTGTGCTTTCATATAGAGGAATGGAGAGAGCCTGATTTGAGAAAATGCCTTCACAAGATGGAGGGCCATAGGCAAGCCTGTAGGGCGTTTTTCTGAGTGTCACAGGTAGTCTATGGGAAGCAGATTTTCCACATGTACTTTTCACTAGTTGTTTGGATTTATAAAGACCCTTCTACAGGCACAGCTGCTGTTCTCTAACTAGAATAATTACATAAGCAGGAAATCGCTCAGAGAATATAGGACACAGACTTAAACCCCAATCGCCATAGGAAGTCACACCGTATAGGCAGTTTTCATCTCACAGAACTTTTACTAGGTAGTGAGCTTTTCTGGAAAATAGTCTGCTTCACAGTGAGTGTGGTTAGCAAAAGCACTGGAGATGCTTCCTCCTTAGCATGTCTGCATTTTTCTTCACTGATGCATGGGAAGACTAGCTAGTTCTGCCCAGTGGTGTCGCATGGCTTTTCCAGCATGGGAAGACTAGCTAGTTCTGCCCAGTGGTGTCGCATGGCTTTTCCAGCATGGGAAGACTAGCTAGTTCTGCCCAGTGGTGTCGCATGGCTTTTCCAGGATTAACACAAACAAGCAGCTGTTCATACCCAATAGGGAACTGACAACTGAAGAAATGATTCCACTTTAATGAACCAATGAGTTTTTTGAGTTACTTACCAGAGTATAGATGACTCTCTGGCAACTGTTTCACCAAAAAGCCCACCCCAGCATGGGTGATGTATCATGAAAGCTGCATCCCTAGAGACCCTTGCCTAGCTTGTGTCCAGCTCTACAGAAGAGTCTTCTCTTCCCTGTAAATTTCATAGGCTTCCTGAGCTGATCCTTCTGAGTTCCCCTCTTATCCCAAGAAGGATGATTGTAATTCAGAAAAAATACAGAGCAAATGGACTTTGAGTGAAGAAGTGTGTTTTCAGTCAAAGGTAGTTATGAATTGCCCGTATTCTGTCTCCCACTGGGAGCCATATGCTGAGGCGACAACATCTCTGAATGGAAGAAACTCTGATCCCTGAGACATCAGGTAGAGGAAGTTCCTACTGAGCTACAGTGGACAATGTAAAAATGAGGTGTTAAGCATCTGTTAGACTGGGTTCCTGGTACCTTGTCCTTTATTTGTTGCCACAGTACAGCACAATGTGTTCTGATCAGTGCAGGCATTGTATAATCCACTCATTCTTTCTTTAGGACCCAAAATGGGCTTTTAGACACACTCCCTATAGCTGCCTGACATGTCCATGCTTACCTCACAGTGACCAGTGAATTGGTAAATATTTTATGCTTTATGAGATGCAGTCTCAGACACAGTTCCAAGCACAGGATGTGTGGATTTTCAACTATCCAAATGTTCTGCCATCCCTCTCATCCCACCCATCTCATTTTGCCAATGTTCCGGAAAACTTTTAAATCATGGAGAATGGATGTGCAGTACTCCCTAGGGACCGTCTAGATCACTGTGGCTATATTTATTGTAAGGTTTGGTGGTTATCAGTGATGGAAGAGCCTTGGATTCTTGGATATCTGGAAGGCAAGTATTGGCATATGGGCTCGGCACCACTTTCTTCTCTTAATTAACCTGCTAAAGGATGATGCTAAATTTTTCTATGCTATCATATCTATGAGGCCAACAAAGACTCGGAGATGCTAAAGAGAACTTTCTTACCAAATGCTTCTCTCAGATTCTATTAGTGTTTCTATTCACTGTGTTTCTATTCGGTTTTTTTTACCCAATCTCTTTACAGTGGTGAACATGTTAAGAAGAATACAGAAAGTCAAGGTCTGGAGGAACATTCAGTAGATAATATGTTAGGGTCAGGGATCGCAACACCCTGAGAGAAATGTTCTTAACCTTTAATAAAGCTACTGAGTTCAGAAATAGGATGATAGAGGACTATGATCCAGGCCTGATATCCAGCCATCACATGTTACTGTACCATTCCTCATCACTGTGAAGAGCATTCATTTTCCAAGGCTGTGTTGGTAGACGGGGAACAAACTGAGTGGAAAGACTGACAAATAGGAAGTCTTGGCAAATACTGGCTACAACACTAACTATGGCTCCCTACAAAAGAGTGACCAAAAACTTGTATCCTGGATATGATTGGCTCTATTATAAGCTCTTAAGAAATCGGGGGAACATGAGTGAGGAAAGACCCAGAGCAGAAACTGCTCAGGGGCTAGAGGTGGCCATAGCCGAAGCAAGTCTACTTTGACTTGATGGAACACTCTGGGACTTGGGAGAAAACTGAGTATCTGTTCAGTTTTCTGATTAAAAAGCATGAATAGATGAGGAATGTCAGAAGCATTCACAGAGAAACAGAAGTTATGCAAATGGAGAGGCCATCTGTGGTCTCCAGCATGCTCTCCACCTCTTTGTTTGTAGACTGTGGCCAACAGGAGGTGACCATAAAATTATAACTGTAAACTTTGCATGGCCAGTGAGTATAAATGGAAATATGAGTATCCTGACTCTGGAAGTTTCCTTTTAACATAGCAGGTATATGCACCCCTTACTAGATCTGCTCCACCACTCTTTCCTGCTGCCAGGAATCAGGTATGATGGAAGTCCAAGATACCATTGCCTTTTTGGATCACACTGTGGTCCTTGGGAATGCAGGCTCACATGGAAATGGTAGAAAGGAGCAATAAAACACGGAGAACAGCCAACTCTAGAGTCTAGTGTTTTAAACAGGAAAATCACTGTTATCAAAGGAAAGGAAGGTGGTGTCAGCAGAGGTCTTGGATATCTAAGCTAAGATTTTTATGCAGAGAGACAAACATCCACTATGCTGAAGTTACTCTTACTTTTGATATGATTTTACCCATAGTCCCGTTTGATCCCCATGGGTAGAAACTTACTCCACCCATGTGACCACTGATGGAATTTCTACTAACTAGCTGAGCTGTTCATTATAATCCTGTTCAACTCTTCTTGGAGGGTAATGGCTGCTGTAGCATTAATCTTATTTTAACAACATTAAAATCTTCCTCCCATTTAAAGGCTCATCAGAATGAAAATAGAACAGCAGAACTTCCGTTGTCCATCTTGCCTGGGCATGGAAATGTTTTTTTGCAGAACTAGTCAAAAGAAGGAGGAGGGAGGTTGAGAGAAGCACAGCAAAGCCTCACAGATTTTCTAGGCTCTGGCCTAAGTGACACCTTATGCCTTGGGAATACACACCAAGAACTTTTGCTGGAAAAGCCTCTGGGCTCCCTTCACCCAGAAGTGCCATCTCTCACGAACTTGGCATTCTGTATCCAGTGCTCATCAGTCTTCGTTCTGGGTGAGAGTTGATTCGCAAAGATCACCAAATGCAAGGCTGCTCCTTATAAGGGGACAGGTTGGCTGCAGCCACTAGCACATTCAGATGGTTCCTCTGCCTCAGATACCAACTACAGGCACAGCAGATTTGAGCTGCCCACCCAGGCCAGCAAGAGGCTGGGAGAAGGAAAAGGGCAGAAAATGTTTTCAGCCAGGTAGTGCTCAGCACTGGCATACACACTGCCTTCCATGACTGTTTGAGTTCCTTGGACAAGCTCCAGGGCCTTGGCTATCCTCTGGGACTAATGTTACTGTCTGCCTCAGATCCGAATCTATCAATGACACAGTTGGTAGGGATGTTTCTAACACCTGGAGCATTTAGAGTGGTGTATGTTTTCTTCATACTCCCTGGAGTCTTCACATCAGCTTTTTAAAAGTAAGTATAGAAACTGGAGCACTGAGAGTTGCTTCTGATGGCTTCCATAAGAGAAGCTATTATAATATTATTATTATTATCATTATTATTTTATTATTGTTGTTGTTATTATTATTATTGTTAATCTGTTTGCATGGAAAATATGCCCGGGCAGCCAGGTGGGGCCAGGGAAGCTGAAAGCAGTTGACAGAGGAGGTTGGCAGGGCCTCCTGGGCTCTTTACCTTGGCCTGTTCTCAAAACTGACACCCCACAGGCAGCTGGCAGCCCCAACAAGATGTCATCAAAGATTTGCACACCTTCCAACCCATCTAGGATCCTTGACTTTACTTCAGAATCTTACTCTGGCTTTTTTTTTTATTTATGTCAACAGGGAGATGCCATTCATTTTGTTCCTTGATAGCAATTCAAATACACAATGTCACATATTACCAACAAGTAAAAGGCCTACTCCCTCTGCGTTCTATATTAAGCATCTAAGAACTCCTTTGTGAAGGGAAACGAAGAAGACAAACTAGAGAAATAGGTCATGATTTGTGGCTCAAGTTCAGAACTCAACAAGGAGTCATCTGCTGAAGGCTGGAAAACTTCGTGCATGGGTGAAGCTTGAGCCAACGTGGAAGTGTGTAAGCCCACATGTGATGGGTACTGGCTAACTTGGTTGCTCTTTCCATGAGGATGCAAGTGACACAGGTGCCTTTGCTTCTGATTTTGCACAGCCGAAGAGAACTAAATCAGTGTTTGGGGTGTGGTTGCCAGAGTAGAGTGTCTGCTGAGGGGTCAGCCTATGGGACAGAGACAGTCACATAGCACCATCCTGGCTTCACAAGCAGACCTGCAGGTGGAACTCATACAGGTGGTCTTAAAGTCAGTCAATGCAGCAGCACTACCAGAGCATCCCGGAGTTTTCCGGTACACACACATACACACACACACACACACACACACACACACACACAAGAAATAGTAAATTCCTTTTTTCTTGTGTGATGAGAGATGTGTCCTGTGATCTTTAGGGGCTGATAATCTTCTGGGTAATGAAACTACAGAACCAGAACCTTCTTTTTGTCCTTTTGAAAGCAGAGCTGAGAAAGTTAGTTACAAACAAGCATCAGCTCATCTGGATTTGAAAAGAGCAAAATCATTTACTGACCACCTACTACGTGGCAGATGTTTACTCACCCTGGCCAATCAACTTTTTTTTTCCCCATATCAACGTTTTTTCCCCATAGTATCCATAGTATGGTCCATTTTGCAGATAAGGGAAAACTGAGGTCCGGAAAAAATAAAACACTTTCTAGAATGATTTGATGAGTATGACTCAGAGCAAGAACTCATGCATGCTGGCAAAGTTTCCACTTGCAGTGGAGTTCTCTGGCCTCCTCACTGGTAAGAAAATTTTTGCACAGGATAAAGGTATAATGATAGTATTAATACAATAATATAATAACATAATAAACTCCCTGATTGCTCAAGGGGATACCTCCATGTCAACTTTCATTCCCACTGAGAGAGAGTGATTATGTCTGAGAGTTTCCAGGCAGTACTGTTCCTTTCTCGTCCATGCGTTTCTCCAACAACTGTGAAACACACATTTTCATACCCATTGAATAGATAGCAGAAATGAGTTACAGACTGAGCGTGCACACTATTCATCCATCACGGCAAACAGTGCTTAAGCTAGGAGTACCACAAACTCCTTTGAGTCCTGAAGCTCCCAACCCTTGCATTTCACTACATTTATCCTACTGATAGTTAAAAATAAAGAAAATGCCGTTGTGCTTCCTAGACACTGTTATTTACATACTTAAAATACTTAAATACTCAAATCTAGGGTAGGTAGGCGAGCACCCAGACGGGTGGATTCAGCCCAGGTGGTCTGCCACCAAGAAGGAAAACCCACGGTCCAGTGTAGTACCAGGACTGAAGAAGGGAGGCGGTGGCATTTCATTGTGAAAGCCACACGAAATTCAAGGAAGGAAGGTTTAGACAAAAAAAAAAAAAGTCGGACCTTTTGCGTGAAATATGAGCTCACACACATTGAAGAGTAGTAGCTAGGATAGTAAATAATTAATCAAGAGCGGGCTGGTGGCAGTTTGAAATGTAAATGAGGTGATGGCGAAGGTGTGATGCTGTCATCCAGAAGGACAGGCGTGAGTGACACGGTGAGCAGAAGGTACCTGCTTCTGGGGAAAGCAGGGGCACAAAGGCGGTATGAGGCCATGGACAAAGGAGCCCCGAGCCCTCATCCCTGCCGTTGACCCACGCTTCCCTTTCATGTCTCTGTCTCCAAAGAGATTCTGAGAAAAGATGGAGAGCCGCTGAGCCTGAGGGATGGGGAGGGAAGCCATCTGTAGGCATGCCCATGGACAAACCTACACCGGGGTCCCAAAACCTTTTCCTTGTGCTTCCCTACTTCTTGGGGAGGAAAAGCTCCTTTTCTCTCTCCTCCCTCTCGATCCTTAACTAATTCTCTGGAGCTCTTTTTGCCAGCGGTTCTGTGTGAGGCAAAGGCAGAAAACAGCTGCAAGCCAAAGAACAGAACTGACAATGAAAAAGACTCAGGTGAGAAACACCTTATCAGACTGGTGGTTTAGAGAACAAAACCTGTGAGATACAGAATGCAGGTCCCCTTGACTAAACATTGATCAAAACCTGCCACTCTTGGAGGGGGTTGGGGAGAATATGATACCTTGGCCCAAAAAGAAAAAAAACACAGTACCTTAGATCTGAAAGAAACATCGTACTGAACTGAACATAGCCTGATGGCTAGGAAACGCTACATGTATTAGATACTCGTTTGTGACCCCACCCTTCCCTTACTGAATACACCAGCCAGCTCACAGAAGACAGCCTTCGGGCCAAGCTTCAGTGTGTTACTTTGGAAAATGCTGATGCTTCAGTGGCCAATGAGCCTTCAAAGGTGGAGGGCTCAATCCCTGCACGGGATGCATACAAGCTAATGGAGGTGTGGACATTTCTCTTTTCAGGTTTAAGAAATCACACATGGACTGCACAGCGGATGTGGACACTGTCTAGGGAGACTGCAGATCCTTTCTGGGCAGCCAATCACAGCATGGCAGATGGGCGTGGCTGCATCAGGAATCGGTACCTGCTTTATGTTCACAGAGGGGTGGTCTCCCTGAGAGGCAGGAGGAGAAAGAACTGGCATAAAGAGTTTGTGGTCATCTTGGGAAGGCTGGTTAAAGGCAGGTACAGGAAAATTTGGGGGCATGGTACTTCCCTGATCCTGCCTTCAGTGCTGAAGTCCCCACAAAGTGAGTAGTGGGACTGAGCCTACTGAGGACCAAAACCTGCCCAAGGTGGCCCTACCTCTGCTCTTCATTGTGTCCCTGCCCTTCCCGTCCTCTCCAACCTCTCCCTTCTCTCTCTTTCTTTTCTTCCCTTCAGCAACCTGACATTTTGCTCCCTTGGAACAAAATTAAATGTGCTCTTCTCCTGACCAAGACTGTCCACTTCTGGGCCCCTCCTTGTATCCTCTGTTTCCCTTATCTTTCTGCTTTTGGATGGTTGATGATGAGCCAGTGAAGGTGAGTGTAAGAGACAGAATGCTAAGAGGCAGCTAAGCACCGCGAGGACAGTTTTCCCTGACTCTGCCATCCTTCCTGCCTCCCTTCTTAGCTCCGTCCCCACAGCTACCCACACACTAGGTCCTGTCTCCAACATACTGACCAACTGGTAATCACTCATTTACTTGGAAAGCTCTGGTTATGTTCTACATAAGATCTCATGAAACACACAAAGTCATCCACAATAGAAGTAGAACTACAGGGGGCTGGAGAGATGGCTCAGCGGTTAAGAGCACTGACTACACTTCCAGAGGTCCTGAGTTCAAATCCCAGCAACCACATGGTGGCTCACAACCATCCGTAATGAGATTGGATGCCCTCTTCTGGTGTGTCTGAAGACAGCTACAGTGTACTCATCAATAAAATAAATAAACAAATATTTAAAAAAAAAAAAAAAAAAAAAAAGAAGTAGAACTACAACTGAGCAAAGCATAGCACAGCAGCTTCCCCATCGTGTGGTCCCGATGGCTGCTGCACACGTATGTATACTGTTCCGTATTAGGTTTGTTTGCTTCTTCGGTTGGTTTTTACAACAGGGTCTCTGTAAGAACTAGACAAACACTCATAGAGAGGACCAAACATAATCTGCACGATCAATCCCTGCCTTTGTCTCCCAAGATACAGGGACCCAAGGCGTGTACTATCATGTCCCCTGGCTTGTGCCAGATTTTAAAACCACTTCTTGATGTCTTACGATTTGGGATGACAACATTGTATAACTAGGAATCTCCTGGACACTTTTATTTTCTGAGAATTTATTATATGCAGTATGCATGTCTCTAGGAGAGGAGTACAATTAATAAACTTGGGCGAGGGCTCCTAAAACTCAGTCTGAAAACAGCATCTACTATTTCACCGTAAGAAGCACAGTGCGAACTGTTAGGACATTACTTTCCAGGACTTAACAGTTTGTATTTAATCGATGGGATATTTATTTTTATTTTTATGTATTTAGTCCATTTACTTGTTTACAGTTTCACACATTCTTTGATCAAAGTTGCCTCCTCTTCTCTTATCCCCTTCCAATAAATCTCTTCTCCCCAGTCCTCCAACTTTTATGTCCGTTGCTTGCTTGAGAGCAAGTAGCCACTGCTACTCGGATTTATGGACGCATCAGCCATGTCTCATCCGTAAGAAAGCATTCTGCAGGACCAAGTCCGATCCTACAGCTTTTATATTCCCCAAAGATATTCCCTGAGTTCAGATATCCCACATAGGGCTGGGTACCCAAGCATCCCTTGTTCTCAGCGCATGGACCAGTTATGACCCAATGCAAGCAATAGCATCTCTAACCAAGGGTGCAATCTATGGGTATATACATAGAGTATATGGGTATATGTAGATGAACAACATGTCCGTTTAGCAAAACAACAGTAACTGATTCAGCCCCTGCCCGCCTGCCTGACTCCCTGGGTCTATTACCTTCCTAAACATGGGCTTAGAAACCTACACCCAGTTAGCAGTACCAACTATGAGTTCCTCCTTTGGAGTTAAGGGTGAGAGGCAATAATACATATTTCAAAAGAAAAAAAAACACCCAAAAGGTAAGAAATGCTGAGCTTTTCACTGTATGACAGTGAAGGGACGCACAGGACCAGGGTTATGTGGATGTGGGTATGTGTTGCAGGGTGCACACACACATATGTGTGTTTCTTCCCAAAGAACGACGAATTCGTATGCAGAATTTTGTAACCATCTGTTCTTCTCTCTTTTAAGCAGTGGGAAGCTCATGTCTTAAATTTGAGTGAGAAGGATTTAGAAGCAATAGGCTAATGAGGTGACTCAGCGGGTGATGAGGTGACTCAGCGGGTGGTGAGGTGACTCAGCAGGTGATGAAGAGACTTAGCAGGTTATGAGGTGACTAAGCAGAAGATGAGATGACTCAGCGGGTGATGAGGTGACTCAGCGGGTGATGAGGTGACTCAGCGGGTGATGAGGTGACTCAGCAGGAGATGAGGTGACTCAGCAGGTGATGAGGTGACTCAGCAGGTGATGAGGTGACTCAGCAGGAGATGAGGTGACTCAGCAGGAGATGAGGTGACTAAGCAGGTGGTGAGGTGACTCAGGAGGTGATGAGGTGACTCAGCAGGAGATGAGGTGACTAAGCAGGTGGTGAGGTGACTTAGCAGGAGATGAGCTGACTCAGCAGATGGTGAGCTGACTCAGTAGGTGGTGAGCTGACTCAGCAGGTGGTGAGGTGACCCAGCAGGTGGTGAGCTGACTCAGCAAGTGCTGAGCTGACTCAGCAGGTGGTGAGCTGACTCAGCTGGTGGTGAGCTGACTCAGCTGGTGGTGAGCTGACTCAGTAGGTAGTGAGATGACTCAGCAGGTGGTGAGCTGACTCAGCAGGTGGCAGTGCTTAAGACCAAGTGTAAAGACTTGAGCTTAATTCCCCAGGCCCCACAAAGTGGAAGAAGAGAACCAACTGCTATCAATTGTCCTGTGGCCTTTATACACACACACACACACACACACTCAATCAATTAATAAATAATTTTTTAAAAAATTAAAAGCAATGTGGAAAGTCATTCTTGACTATGAAGGTCATTAGGGTAGTGGGATGGGTTGTCAATTAGGATGACAGTCCTTCATGGTGGGAGTCCTTCCCTGGTGGCTTTAGAACTCTGTTTCCAGTAGAGAAGAAAGGGGGAGGGGTCAGCAAACTGATCAGAAGGTAAAGGTACTTACCATCAAGCCTGATGATGGGACTTTGATCCCCAGAACCACGTGGTAGAAGAAAAGAGCTGACTCCTACAAGTGTTTCTCTGACATTTACACATGTGTTATATTATGGGATATATGCCCAAAAATAAATAAATATAAAGAAGAAAAGCAGCCAAACAGCTTCCAAATTTGCTCATCTACATATCTTCCCTGGGATACCTTCAATTAATGGGCAAGATGACAGAAGCGGCATGTTTCAGGCCGAGGCCAGCTCTACACTGGCTATCACAGGGTCTCAAATACCCTTTGAGAGTTGAGCAACTCACATACAGCCTCTGGTTTACAGCTTCACAGTAAACATAGTGATGACCATGCACCTCTTCCAAGCTGGTGGCAAAAGTAAGTGGAGGCTGTGGAAGGACCTACTGGGGTGCTCCCTACTACAACTGTGGGTGCCCATTAAGTGCTACATGAGATACAAATGGGTAAGCATGCTCCCTGCACCCTGAATGGTTACAAGAAAGCTCCAGAGATGCTGATGATACTCTCAGGTGTTTGGATTTACATGGCAGAGATTTCCCCCATGAATAAGATATGTGAACAAAGGTAATTTGCTTACAGAAGCAAGTCAAAGGTCAGAGGAGTGTAAGTGACAAAAGAGAAGACAAGAGAAATTTCATACTTTCTTCGACCCATGCCCTTAGTAAATGTCCCATCTAACCATAGACCAGTGTCTGCCCATGCAAAGGGTCGAGGGCCCCATAGTGCCATTTATTCCATGAGTCACGTGTCTTCAGAGAATTACTGACATCACAGTCTTCATGCCTGGAAGGGTTAGGGCTTCATGAGTTCTTGGTTCCCATGACAATGCTAACACATCAACCTAAGGCCAAGCCAAGCCAAGCCAGCATGCAGAGCTCCTGAGGAAGCTTTGCCAATGGCTTGGCTTTCACTCATATCCATCATATCCAGATGCTATCCATCTTCCTGGTGCTGGCGATCCAACTTGTTCTTTCAATGCATTTACTGTCTCTCCTCAATGCTAAGGTTGGCTCACCAAGGCCACAGTCACTGCGGAAATAAGAGCTGGGTGGCTTTGGTTGCTGTTTCACCATCCACAGAGTTGACTTAATAGCAGGCCCATGTAATTATGCTGGAGGTGTCAGAAATTAAAAAAAAACAGTAGAAGTCACATCAAGATATTCTCAGAGACTACAAACTTAGAGTCAAGTATCTAGAAGAGGGTACATGATTTAAAGGGAGAAGCCTGGCTTTGTCAATACTAAGGAATGTTCTAAAAGAGGTTGTATACACCGACTCCATCACTATCACCACACACCTGCACCGAACTAGCAAGAAACTGGCAATACATACCCACTCATAGGGGTCTCAGACACACCTCCAGTGTCGGAAAGGATAAGCAGTTGCCTTCCATTTCCCAGTCCATGAACACAAACAGGCCTTAGTTTCTATAATCCGAGCATACTTAGCCTCTATACACAGCTTCTACATCCTCAGATTTAACCATTTGGGATTAAAAATGCTTAAAAGCCAAATCATTCCCATAACCAAAATGTAAACTATCTTCTGATTAAATGCTATGGTGCAATACAGGGCTTATCGTGTGTTTTGAGTCATCTGAAGTTGATTTAAAATGTATGGATGAATTTATGCTTTTTACTTTTTATTTCTGTGTATGTATGAGTCTATGTATCTATGGGTACACATTTATGTCTAAGCGAGCAAGCATGTATATGCACATGTATGGAGACCAGATGGACTACCACCTCAAATTGTTCAGGTGCCATCCACCTTAGTTTCTTTTGAAGATTTTTTATTTTTCTCATTTTAAATTATGTGAACATAGTATGTGCATGTGAATACTGTTGTTAGATTGCCCTGGAGGTAGAGTTATAGGCAATTGGGAATCACCTGACATGGGTACTGAGAACGGAACCCATATCTTCTTCAAGAACAGTAAATGCTCTTAACCACTGAGCAATCCCTTCAACCACCATCAATTTTTAAACAAGGTCTCTCATTGGCCTGGAACTCATTGACTAGCATACAGTTAGCCAGTGAGCCCAAAGGATAGTTCAGTCTCCACATGGCCAGGTCTGGGATTATAGGCTTTCTTAGTCATAGTTCTGTTACTGTGGAAAACAAAAAATAAACCATGATCAAGGCTACTTATAAATGTATAATTATATTTATAATTAAATATAAACAATTAACAGCTTGCTTACAGTTTCAGACAGTGAGTCCATTTATCATCACAGTGGGAAATGTGGTGGCAGGCAGGCAGGCACAGTGCTGCAGCAGTAGCTGAGAGCTTACATCCCAATCAGCAGGCAGGACGAGACAGAGAGAGAAAAACTGGGCTTGGTGTGGGCTTTTGAAACCTTAAAGCCTACCCGCAGTCATATAACTCCTCCAGTAAGACCACACCTCCTAATCCTTCCCAAAATGTCCACCAACTCAGAACCAAGCATTCAAATATATGAGCCTCTGAGGGGTCTCATTCTCATTCAAATCACTACACGTGCACACACTACTAACTCTGGCTTTTTCCATGTAATTCCTGGGTAGCAAATTCAGGTCACAAATTTATCTAAGTGAGCTATCTTCTCGGGGTTCAAATGTTTAAATATGAGAAAATGGGTGTGTGTTATATGCAAGTATCATTTCATTTTGTGTAAGAGACTTGAGTTTCTGCAGGCTTGGTGGCCCAATCGGAGGCAACCTTGGAACCAACCCAACCACAATAGTGAGACAAAACTATGCTATGGCCTGCAGCATGTGCCAAAGCTAGTGATCAATTAAAATGATGTTTTCCTTCATTCTTATCAGTTTATGTTCAAACTATGTCTCTTTTTTTGCATAAACATGATTCAGAAAAAAAAATCAACCCTTGTCTGTTGAAATATCAACTGAGGCCCATTAAGTATACAGCTAATATATCTTACTGAAAATAAGGTATTTTACATGTTTATGCCTGTTGTGTAGCAGTTTCCTCTGAGACCAAAACATTCCATCCCATAGGGAAGCTCCTAAAGACAGAAAGTAAACAACTCAAAAGGCTTCAGGAAGTCCCTGAAGCTGACTAGATTCACTAGGACCCTGTCTTGTTATACA
Source organism: Grammomys surdaster (assembly GCF_004785775.1). NCBI lineage: Eukaryota > Metazoa > Chordata > Mammalia > Rodentia > Muridae > Grammomys > Grammomys surdaster. The sequence goes on along the minus strand of NW_021620443.1, from coordinate 1,058,428 downwards.
ATAATAAATACAGCTGAGAGTTACTCTCAGACAAGACAAGGAAGACACTGCAACCAGCAGAGCATCTTGAAAGAGGTTTAGACAAACCAAGTCACTTGGAAAGGACACTTCACAACTTATTGAGCTACCTGCAGGCTGTGCAGAATGCTCCAAGTTGAGCTGTCACTCAACCTGGGGTGGACTTCGGTGGTTATACAATTGTCTTTGAATATTTCTGATCCTATAGGTAACCCCTCACCCATAATTCTGTAAGTAACTCCAATAAAACTAATCAGTTCACCAAATTGGACTTCCGTAGTATCAGTAATTTGTTCTGTTGTAGAAAAACTTGCTTCCTCTCGTGTGTGTGTGTCTGTGTGTGTGTGTGTGTTGCACCTTCCCGGAAAAAACTCTGTCACACAACGTCCTATATATTTCACAAATTTTAATAAAACACACAGATACAGAGTGTTCTGAGCACATGGACAGAAAAAGTTGCAAAATTCCTTCTAGAAGAGATTTCTTTCTTTGCTAGCCACTCATGAAAAGGGGAAAAGTCTTTGATCACTCCTTTTTGAGGATGAGTGGGAAGGACGGGCAACCTGACCTTTGCTCTTTAATTCAAGACACCAGTGGCATGTACCTGACCTCAGATGCCATATCACTAGGCCATCTTCTGTGCGTCCCAGGCTGTCAGGCATCTCCATAGCCCCAGTCCAGCAAGTCAGTCACAGCTGGAGGGCTCACTGTGGCTTGAACTGAGTGTGTGTTCAGTGGGCTTCTGCTTCTGAACTGAGCCTTTTGCTCCTAGATCAAGGGCTGTTCCTGAAGCTGAAGACTCCATATCACTCATCACTGTTTTGAGGAAAAGATTTCCCAGATGCATGGCACAGTCTGCTGAGTTATACAATGACCGATTTGCAATACACCAAGGGAACAGCCAGGCCTCTCTTTCTACTTCATCTGGAAATATCACCAAAACTCTCTTCAATCACAGATCCTTCAGTGGGGCTAGTTACATCATGGAATCAAGAACTATGAAGAGGCCATAAGCCTCTTATAAGTGTGCTCTACTTAGAACCCAACAATGAGGGTTCAAAAACTGTACCCACTCAGGATTATCCCGGGGTTGTAAACTAGTCATTTAATCTTTGACACCTAGATGCACTCCATCCAAAGATCAGGTGGGAAGACTTGAGAAAGGTCCAGCAGTTTCAAGCCTCAGGCCCCGACCCTGTGCACAGCCTTCAGAGAAATTTGATTACAAATTCATAAGGAGATTATAGAAATCAGGCCTGCGCTACTGAAATGCCTAAACAGAACTAGACTTTCTGTGTGGGGATTGTGAGTGGAGGCCATGCCCTCTATATGGCCTCAGAACATGGTTTTTGGCAATGGTGAAGTTAGTCTGAAATAGGGCCACCATGGGGTCTCTTAAGTTAGTGGCTCAAGCAAGCACTACCAAAGGGCAGGGAAACTGTGATTCCCATTTGGATGAGTTCATTGTCCTCAGAACTGAACCTGCTGCCTTCCTAGAAAGCTACCAGCAAGAGGTCACAGCTAGACAAAGGGTATGACTGGAAGTGTCCCTGAAGGGGAGGCTCAGGGTCCCTCCTATTGGTCCCACCATTGTCTGCCCTGGAACAAAACACAGCATGAAGAACCATTTGCTAAGGGCTGCCCAAGTAGTAAATCCATGAAAGTAAGTCAGGCAGCATGTGCCTACCTCAGGGCACTGAGGTAAAGCCATAACGATGGAAGTGACCAAGATTACATAATGCAACTGTCCAGAAGGAACCAGCTAGAAGTGGAGGGATAAGAGCCTTGAAAGATCTCCCGCCACAGAGCTGCTGAGCACCAAAGACATGCTTTGTGTGCCTATAGTCCACAGCCAGTTCAGCACTCCACCTCCTCTGACACATTATGAAGCAGGCAGGCCCAACCAAAGTACCAACTGAAGCCACAAGCTTCTCCCATGTTCACACTTAGGTGAACCTCAACTACACATACTTCTGTTGTGGGGCAGTGGAGACAAGCCATTTGCCTCCTTTCCATGTTGTTCTGACGTAGGTCTGTGACAGAGAAATCAATACCATTGAGTGGGTGTTGAAGGGGTCCAAAGTGGTGGTGGGAGGTGGAAAATGGGACCCATCCTAGCCATCCCTTTCTTCATGGAAGTTCACACATGACTTCAGTGTATTTGTCATTTTCATGGAGGCCATTCTTTTTCTGTAGGAAGTCTCCTTTGCCTGTTTCCCTGATTGTTACAATCATTGATTGTATTGATACAATGTATTGATACGTTGTATTGTATTGATACATTGTATTGATATAATGTCGTAGTCATCATCATCCTTACCGTGCCATTCTGTCCTGTTTTTTTTTTCTTCCTTCTCCCCCTCTCCCTCTCTCCTCCCCTTCCCTTCCTTTCTCATTCCTGCCCTTATCTCTAATACATCCCCCTCTCTCTCCAGCACAGAACAGACCTCTCAGCTCTTCACTGATCTAAAACCTGCAAGTCAATGCCATTCCTTCTTGTATTTCACTGACCAAAATGCCTCCAAAGTATTCTGCTTGGAACCTTGGGAGAACACTAGACCAGAGAGTCATCCTACTGCTGAACACGACTTAAGACCCCGCAGCCCAGCTCTGAGGCAGCCCTACTCCTCCCAAGTTCTTCCCACCCAGAACCTTCTGAGCACTGGGAGTTCCAGGGACCTGTTAAACTCTGTCATGAAGTTCCTATCCAGTTCCAACAGTGACAGCAGCAGCAAGAGGGAGAACTGAACCTCTCCCTAAGGTGTGGGGAGTCTCAGGGTTAAAGGCCTTTATATGCTAACAAATGAGTAAGGGGCCCAGCAGTACCCTAAGCAGTAGCCAGCCCAGAAGTCAGCACCTCCCAGCCCCATTCAGTTCTCAAGGTCACCCAGAAGTGTTGAGTCCCTCTCGAATAAGCCTTGTCTGGTGCACCTTTTCTGAGCACAGAGCAGGTTTCAAAAGAGTTCATTGAGTAAATTTACGGTCAGCTAAACCAGTGAATAAACAAACAAATGTCACAGCTTTGAATGGTGGCAAGTTTTGTGTCTTCTTGGCTGCAATTGGACATACCTTCAGTGAGTCTGAGGTTATGCTGCAATTCCAGAACCAAGTGCATGGTGGCTCTTCCTTTGTAGGTGGCAGGGCCTTTGATAAAAGCACTCTGTTCTATTGTCACAGTGACTACTGCTGTTTGCTGTGGACTATCACCATGCTTGGGATTTACGCAGATGGGTTCTGGCTCCATTCATAATTCCTTTGATTTAGGAAAGGTCACCACCACAGAAGGGAACTCAGCAACTGCCAAGCACCAGGAACCAAAGCAGCTTTGGTCTTGGCACAGGTAGATGTGATCTTATTCACTGGTGATCTTGTGCAGGTCTGTCCCTTGCATGTCCTGGGCAAAGGAAGGAGCCAGGGCTCACCCTCCCAAGAGGGACATTGAGATTCCTGGGCAGCAGACCAACTCAGCCATATGTCACCCCAGAAAGTAACTGCTTTTCCCATATATGATCATAGCTAACGCTGCAAAGCCTGCTTCGCCTGGATCCTTTCACGGAACCTATGCAAAGCATGCTGTGTGCTCTCACTCGGTGCCTCATCCCAGGGATGAGTGAGGCTGAGCTCCCGGGGAAGCAATTCCATTCTGCTCAGCAGGAGTGATCATGGGTCTGTAGGTTTGCTCTGTGTGTTTGTTATGGGAGTGACACCCTGGCTCAGAAACAGTGGCTGAGGGAAACAAAGATCCTATTGGGCAAATGCATCCCAATTCTCCTATCAATTCAACACCCCCCTCCTTTACCTTTTAGAAAATGTTAATGTATTCCTGATGAATTCAGTGTGAAAAAAAATATGTTTATCAGCTTGGGTTTAAATTTTTTATTCATAATAAGAAAGATAGTGGCACCGATGAGCCTTCAGCCCTCACCTCATTGCCAGTTCTTTGGGGGCATTACTAAGATGACCAGAGGGGAGAACATGGTGCCAAGATGACAAACAAGCTCACTTACACCAGGTGTGAGTGCCATGTATGGAGCTGAGGGAGGCAAGCTCTTGTGGCAGATAACCCCGAAAGTTGTCATTTGGTAGCTACATAAGTTGTGTCTTTAGTTGGGGCCAAACGGATGAGAAGTTTGTCGCTGTTCACAGGCACTCGGTACTTGGAGCAAGTCACTCCTTTTCCAAGTACACTCCCTGTCTTGGAACTCTAGCTGGGAAGACTGGGTGCCTGTGCCCTGCGGCACAGAAGGGTGAATGAAGTTCACAACAGCTTATCATGGGTTGCACAAGGAGCTAGAAGACAGAGGATCAGAGTCCCTAAAATGCAGAATAGTCACTGTTTAAGCAGATGGAAATGTGATTTGTGTTGATTTGATCTTTGTAAGATGTGTAGAATGGTCACACTACCCCATTCCTACAGACTATCCTATATGTTGGTCAAATTTTCCTGAAGAAAACAAAAAAGAAAATGAAGGTTGGGAAGGGAAGTGTCTTCCCATGCAGCATTCTATCATTAAGACTTGTATTTCTGCCACACACCTCCGATGTCACTCCAGCGTGTGATGTCCATGTCCCCTAGCCTAGACTGGCTACCGTTGTGCTTCACACACATACAGCCCACCGTGGCAACCTCCCACTCTCCCATTCCCAAAAGCCAGCTGATCTGTGAACTGCAGCCGGCACCAGGGTCTTCAGGTTGTTGTGAAAGAACTTCAGTGTCGCATAGCTGAAGCATCCATTGTGAGATGTGTACCATAGAACTGAGCACAGCTACAGTCTCAGGACTACTCCAGATGGTCATGTGCAGGAACAGGGGAGTTGCTTGAGTTCCCTGAGGGGGAAGAGGAGGAGGAATAGGAGGAAGGATAGGAGGGGGAGGAGGAAGAAGAGGAGGAAGGGGGAGGGGGAGGGATGCTTGAACAGCATAAAGATTATTCAAGCACCAGGGAAATGGAAAAATGGGAGAAAACACTTATCTAAAAGTCACGCAGCCAGAGAGAGGGAGGCCTAAGGCCCAGACCTGTTACCTCAGATCCTCTTCTCTCTCCAGTAAACAGAGCAGGCCGGTGGGAATCATGGGGCTCAGAACTCAGTCCTTGCCACTGGGAAGACTCCAAGGCCTCAGGGCATGTACAGCAAACAGTGCTGCCTGCTCTTCGGTCAGATGGGGCCAGCCAGCCCTCCAGTTGTTTGATTTCTAAACCTGCCTCTACCTCCCTGAGGCCTCAGAGAGCTCAGGGCTTGTGAATCAACACAACATTTAATTAACTGCACATTAAAGTTTCCATCTTTCAACGAAGGGAATTAGGGACAGTGCACTTTCCAAAGCATTCGTTAATGAAAAGACAAATTCTAAAGTCTCCCGAGTGTGGAATGGTCCTCAGCACACCAGGCCGCCGCCTGTCTTGCTTTTGGGGGTTGGCCATTGGCTTCAACTGAGCTGCAGTCTTCAGAGTCCCTTTCCAGCCAACTGCTTGCACCTTGAGGCTTCCTAAACAATACTTAAGAGCTTTTGAACAATACTCAAAAATACTTCCGATTATATTGAACTGTGAAATTGTTGTATTAAATACAAAAGGCAGAGAACTATCTTTTTAAGACATGCATGAACAACATAATTGAAATAAATAGCTGGGTTGCCTAAAAGGATGGCATATGGGTTGACATTCTTGAGGGACAAAGCAGTCAGCGTGACATGTAGAGGAGCAGAGACTGCACAAGACAGGGCAAGAGAAGGACCAGGATATAGCCAGCCAGACTTACAGCCAACAGGCTGACTCTTCAATCATCCCCACACATCCTGCCAGGTCTGGACATCTGGTCTGGGTATCAAAGCCCATCGTGAGTAGAGAGAACATGGTTCATAAAGCCACAAATGAAGGTCATGCTTCTGTCTCAGCCCACTCTGCTTCACTGCATCTCTTCCTCCTCCTCCTCCTCCTCCTCCTCCTCCTCCTCCTCCTCCTGCTTCACTGCATCTCTTCCTCCTCTTCCTCCTCCTCCTCCTCTCCCTCCCCTCCTTTTTCTCCTCCCTTTTTTCCTTCCTTTCCTCCTCCCCTCTCCTCCTCCCCCTCTTTCTCTTTCTCCTCCTTCCCTCCTCCTCCCCCAACTCCTTCCTCCTTCTCTTCCTCCTCCTCCCCCTTCCTCTTCTTCTTCCTCCTCCTCCCCCTTCCTCTTCTTCTTCCTCCTCTTCCACCTCTTCTCCCTCAGTAAAGTCAAGGAACTACCCTGTTACTGCAAATGGCCACCTGCAGTAGTCCTGAGATTGCAGCTGCATTCAGCTCTAAGGTACACATCTCATAATGGATGTCTTAGGATATTTCTGTCTGAATGCATGGCTTCTCCAACCTTGAAGAATAGATAATCCCCAGTGTATTAGTTAGGGTTTTACTGCTGTGAACAGACACCATGACCAAGGCTAGTCTTATAAAGGACAACATTTAATTGGGGCTGGCTTACAGGTTCAGAGGTTCAGTCCATTATCATCAAGACGGGAGCATGACAGTGTCCAGGCAGTCACAGTGCAGGAGGAACTGAGAGTTCTACATCTTCATCTGAAGGCTACTTTTGGAAGAGTAACTTCCAGGCAGCTAGGACTAGGGTATTGATGCCCACTCCCACAATGACACACCTACTCCAACAAGGCTATGCCTCCAAACAGTGCCACTCCCTGGGCTGAGCATATACAAATCATCACACCCAGTTAGTGATTCTTGACTTGCTGATAAAAGTTTACCAGATAAACCTTTGTTTCTGGGTGATTTAATACGTTCAAGTCATAGATTGAGTATCCCTACTCCAAAAGTCTGAAGCCAGAAATGCTGCAAAACTCAAAATGTTATGAGGGCTGACATAATGCCATAGATGGAAAATTCTACTCCTGACTTCCTGTGAAGAGTGAAAACACGGGTAATCTAAAAATACTGCCCCAAAAGAGCCTTCAGCCTTTGTCTATAAAGTGTACATGAAATATAAATAATTTTTTTTTTTTGGTTTCCAGACTTGGACCCCATGCTCAAGTTATCTTATATGAACATGCAAATATTCCAGAATTCTTACAAGTTTGCAACTCTTCTGCTCCCAGGAATTTTGAGTAAGAGCTACTCAACTTGTATTAAGAGAACTGAGCTAACACATGCTTGTACAGAGAGAAAGCAATCGAGTTTCTCACTTCCCAGGGGTTGGAATTGTCTAGGGAAGGAAAGGACACATTTCCTGGTGACCTCTCCAAGACTCTGAAACATTGAATGCTCAGTGCACCCTCAGCTACCTGGATCCTGTTCCTTGTTGCCTCCTCTCAGCCTCCAGTACACGCTGAGACACCAACAGGACCACAGAGGATCCAGGCTCTCATCTGTAACTCTTCAATACTTCTGGCTAGTCTGTAGATTTTTCTCACCACCATGGCATCCTGGTAGAAGCCACATCCAGGGTTCTTACACGTTTTCCTTGAAATCATCGTCTGTCACAAGAAGGCAGAGCAGAGGGTAGGAAAGCTCGTGCTGGCAGCTGGCTTTGGGTCACTGACATGTGTATCGCATCTTGCGACAGGAGAATGGGGGCGTGTCCAGATTGATGAGCCAGTTGGCCATCACTGCCAGGGTGCTACAGACTCCGGGCTTTCTGCTGGAATATGCCAAGGGGGTAACTTGGGTGAGGTTTGCAAAAATAGGAAGTACCTCTTCTGCAAGGATCTAAGAGGGGGCAGTTTTTGATTCCTTGCTCAGAGGATGAGTGCTTCTATTGCTTAGTAAGAACTGCTTCCCACGTGCCTAGGATCCTGTGCGGTGACCCTCATAAATGGAGAGGAAACAGATAGAGACAAGAATGTCATAGATGTGCCACCCAATAGACACAGCATCAAGAGGCTGAAAGATGTTCCTCCAGTTCCCGCTGTTCTACCTGGTTCTACTGTTCTCTCTCCCTTCCTCTCCCATTCCCTCTTTTTTCCCCTCTCTTCCCTTCATCAACAGTTCTATGAGCCACAGGTAATGCTGAACCTGGCAGACCTTACTTTTCATATCTAAACCTGCCGTAGATCCAGGAGGCAGAGGCTCCAGAACAACTTGGCAAAGAAGATGGAGAAGAGACAGAAGATGGTCCTGTCACTCAGCCTGGGGTTATATTAGGAAGGTTTCCCAGAGATGGAAAGGCCAGAGTCACCTTTTTATTTGATCCAGAGTAAGCCACAGGAAGATTTAGGTGAGCTTTCACAGGCCCGTTCAGTAACGTCTGTAATCCTTGTCTGTGGCTCTCATGCAGGCATATGTGTGAGTGGAAAGGATTGTGGGGTGGTATCAAAATCATGATAGGTCTATCTCACCTGAGAGCTAATTCAGTAAGTCTGGTTGGGGATCCAGAATTTAGGATATGTAGTATAGGTTCATTTAGTTGATTCATACAACAGTTCTTTGCAAGCGTTAGTCAAACCAATGAAAACCAGTCACTGGGACCCAGGAACCTCATGATGAAAACCCAAAAGGCTTAGCCAAATACTTCTGCTACGATACATCTGCTTCGACTGCATGATGTTCCTTTAGACCGGGCTGAGATTTAATCTGGGTTAGGTGGAACACTTTCCATCACCAGTAATAAAAGGCGGAGTCTTCAATACTCTGGGAGAATAAGCTTCAAAGGTTCTGCGTCATTTTTTTTTAAGGCATCTCAGCTTATTTTGACATGGCAGCAAAGTTTTGCATGCATCCCAGCATCTACTGTTGTGACAGCTGCATTTAATGAGTGCAAAATGATCAGAAAAACATCCTTCGCCTTGAGTTGCCAGTTGGTGACAGGGGAGAGGTGACGCTGTAATCAGAGCTCTAAAGTCCTGCACACATCTGGGGAGGTGGGATGCTCGCACGTCTGGCCTGTACCAGGTGGTTCCAAGCATGGTCTTGAAACCAAATAAGACCCCCAGACCCATATCCCATGGAACCCTTCTTCAAACAGCAGGTCGAGGACTGGGCTGGCCCCCTCAGGCTGTTTTGTAAAAGGTTCATTCAAAATCAAGCTCTTCTTAAAAATTCTACATAGCTACCTTACTGAGAAAAGATTTTTCTAGCTAATCTAACATACTGATAATTAACAAACTCAGGAGAAACCAAAGGAAATAAAGGGGAAAGCACGCTAAATAATTCATGTGTAAATGCTTAAATTTGTAAATAAAGGACTTCCATTAAATATTGATAATCATGATAGATTGAATTATTTTTCAGCATACATTCAAGGCTCCTATCTTGACACATAAACACAGGTCTCCATGGGAAGGGGTTGGTTTTGTACCAGTGCAGTTAACCTTGAGCCTGAGTCTTATTCTGCCAATGAGAAGGCAGATAACCAGGTGCCAATATGGAGCCTTGATCCCACTACAAGGTTTTACTTGCATTTCAAAGAATCATAAGCCAAGGACTGGGAAAGCTACATGAGAAAAAAACCACAAGGACCTGAATCCCCACCAAGCATGTTAAAAAGCCAGACATGGGGTTATATTTGTAATCTCCATGCTGGACAGGGCAAAAACAGAAAAATCTCTAGGGCTTATTGGTCAGGTGGTGAGTTCCAGGTTCAGTGACAAGGCCTCTCTTTAAAAATAAATTAGGTACTGGTGAAGGAAGATGCCAGATGTCAGCCTCTGGGCCCCACACACATGTATACATTGGCACATGTATCTACACATGTGAACATGTACACACAACACACATGTACACATATAACTCTCATACAAACACACACACACACCCATAAACACACACACATATCACACCGATACTCATATACACACACAATAACACACACGCATACCCACATACACAGTAACACATCTACACATGCATACACACACACAGTAACACATATACACATGCATACACACACAATAACACTTATACACATGCACACACACACAAACACACGCATACTCACTCACTCACACATACTTATAAGCTAGACAGCCGTAGGCCCTCTGAGAAGCAGGTGAAACAGACCTGAGCTCAAACCTGCAGTGGAAGCAGAGTTGTCCACACTGCACATGTGCACTGAAGAGCAGAGCATCCTGGGAAGAAAGCTGCCTAGCTGAGCCCAGCCTCCACCCACCAGCCTCCAGCTGACCTGCAGCCCAGGAAGCAAGAGCATAGAAGATGCTTAATTGAAGTCCCTGAGATTTGGGGTTGTTTGTTATTCAGTATCATTGTGTTGTTTCATAAGCTTTTGATGGAGATCGCCAACAATGTGTGCTTGATTACGTGACAAAGAAATGATTCCAGCTGTGCTGAATGCCTCCTGCAGTTCTGTGGACACAGATTGAGGCTGCTGTTGACTGAATATGTGTCTCCTTGAAATGCATGTTAAAGCCCTAACTGCCAACAGGGCAGTTTCTGGTGGAGTGTTTAGGAAGCGATTAGGTCTTCCTACCATGTAAGGACAAAGGAAGCCAGCTGTTGACAAACCAGGATGAAAGCCCTCACCAGGAACTTTGATCAGATGGTACCTTGATCTTGGACTGCTGGGCCTGCAAACTCTTGAGAAACAAATTGTCTTGTGAACTTTCTGTTCTATGGTATATTTATAGCACCCTGAATGTACGGAGGGGAGACAGATGGGGCAGATGTGCCATCCAATCTATTGTATTTACAGAAAGCTGGGTAAATGCACACCACTCTGAATTACATTTGCTGCTTTTCTAGTTCCATTTTGAAGCCATGGAATCACACGTAACAAAAGGACAGGTATAACTTTAGTCTTTCCAGCCAGCTCCTGGGTCCCCACTCTCTCCAATGACCTAACCTCTCACAGACTGTATTAGTCATCTTTTCATTGCTTAGACCAAAACATCTGACAAAAACAACAGAAAGGAGGGAGGGAGGGATGGACAGACAAACAGACAGACAGGCTGCCTTCCAGCTGCAGAGAAACACTCCAGTGGGGACGGTATGGTGGAGGATCCATGGTCTGTACTCCTGAGTGCACTGGGAGCTGATAAGGGCATAGGGACCAAGGGTCAGACTGAATTTTCAAAGGCCTCCTGCTAGTGACAAACTCCTGAGAGCCAGACCCCACCTCCTGAAAGTTCCACAGTTCCTAAGATCGCCTCACTCACCTGCCGGAGAACAGCATTCTAAACATGAATCTGTCAAACCATAAGGCAAGTGGAAATCAACCCCTACTTGTGCATGGCCCTTTGCCCCAGCATGTGTGCAGTCCTTCCCCCACACCTGTGTGCAGCCCTTTCCCCAACATGTGTGAAGCTCTTACACACACACACACACACACACACACACACACCTGTGTGCAGCCCTTCTCCCCACCTGTGTGCAGCCCTTTCCCCAATGTGTGTGAAGCTTTTACACACACACACACACACCAGTGTGCAGCCCTTTGTCCCAGCATGTGTGCAGCCCTTCCCCCACCTGTATGAAGCCCTTCCGCCCCACACACACACTTGTGTGCAACCCTTCCCCACACACACCTGTGTGCAGCCCTTCTCCCCTACTTGTGTGAAGCCTTCCCCCACACACATACCTGTGTACAGCCCTTCCCACCTCTTGTGGGAAGCCTTCCCAACCCCCAACACACACCTGTGTGCAGCCCCTCCCCCCAGACCCATGTACCACCCTTCCCCTGGAGTCTGATTCATTTCCACATGGCTCTAGCCCCAGCATCTACCTTTCTTCAGTCCCAGAAAGACAACAAAAGCCAAGAGTCTCATGAGGCACGATGACAATCAACTCTCCAGAGGAGAATCCTCTGGGTGTCTAAAAGCTTACTCTAAGTTGTATTTATTTAATTTATGCTCTACTGATGAATAATTAGGGCAGGAATTAATTTTGAAATGCAAATGTGCCATGGGTCTCCCTGTTTTGTCTTGGGTACCCCCTGTCCTCACTTCTACTTCTGTTCGAGTCTTAATGGATTTAGTTAAGCAAAGGGATGAAATTATTTTTTCTAATGCTTTATTTACTTGATTGAGTCAGACTTTTTGTCAAATATTGACAACAAATGTTTGTTTCGAGATCATATGCCACGGAATTTAATAGAAATAAAAACCTGAAGTACAGAGCCGTCATCGGTTTCATGTGGTGTGGGTGATCTATCCAAATGACGGTTGGTTGCCAGGAAGGTAGTGTCTAGTCATAAGCCTGTCTATAAGAACTGTTCATTTATTAATCAGCATAGAAACTCCTTATCTCTGAAAATGTTGCAGAAATAGTCTCTGAGAAAGCTTTCCAACTATACAAACAAGCAAAATCGCCTTTCCTGTCTTTTGCCTCAAGTGCCAAGGACTGGGAACACAGTACAGAGTCCAGTAAACATTCCCTCCATGGATGATTCACCAGACAGTGACTGACACCTTGTCTAAAGAGGTGTGCTTTTCTATACAAGATTTGTACCGTACACGTCTATACTGAGTGAAAAGTCAAGCAAGAAAACCTCTGTTGTATTTTAGTCATGACTTGCCTTGGCCTCCTCATCCCTGGTGTGTGCTTGATGGTGTGTGCTTGATGGTTCTCTGCTCTCACAGAAAGCAGGCTCCATGAAGACAAGCTCTTTGCCAGCTGAGGAAGATGAAGTGTCTGTTGATAGCAGGGAAGTGATATTTTAGAGAAGAAATGGAAATCCAAAGGAGAGATGCCTTCTTCAGTACGGGTATGGTGAAAGTGGATTAACGGGAAAGGAAGAAGTTGAAGCAGCGTTCAGAACTGGACTGTGTCCTATGAGGGATACACACAGGGATGCTCAGGATGTCAGGTATGAGTTCCAGGAGCTACAAGCTACCCAGACAGATCGAGAATGCCCAGGTACATCCCAGAACATAGATCACGAAGGGAGAGGCAGCAACTGGGGATGGGGCTGGTAACAAGACCCAAGTAGATGTCTTTCACCCAAGGTGAAGAATTTTCACTTTCTGTATTCACCTAAGGGAAACAGTTGTTTGCTTGGACAGAGTGCTGAAGCACCCCTTCTTTTCAAAGCACAGTGTATAACCTGGCTAAAGGATACTGCCAAAGCTCCATCCACAAGTCGTAATGGAAACCGTGGTCACTGTCTTAGTTAGCACTGTCAATGTGACACAACCTGGAGTCACTTGAAAAGGGTTTGAGCTGAACAGTTGGTTGCCTTTGTCGCATTGGACTGGGGGCATAGCTGTGAAGAATCTGTCTTGACTGTGAATTGATGTACAAGAGTCACACCCACTGTGGGCCAATGCTCCACCCTGGGTAAGTAGTTCAGGGCTGTATAAACAAGCTAACTGAGCATGAGCCTATAAGAATTCCAGCAAGCAACATTCATCCTGGGGCCTTCCTCCAGTTCCTGACTGCCCCAGGTTGCCTTAGGTCAGTATTTTATCACAATAGTTGGATGAAACTAGGGTATTCCCAGACACGTAAGTCACTTGTAGTGGTGACTTTATCCTATTGTCTTAACTATGTGATGGAAATCAGCATTCAGATCCAGATTGCTTGAGTTTTCTCACAATTCTCCACCGGCTAATCATAGATATAGAGAAAGAAAAGTAAGAACAGTGGTGGGTGCCTATAATGCCAGGCAGTATTCCTCCAGAGGATGGAGACTCAGGAGGCCAGCCTGAACCCAGAGTGAAGCAAGGAAGGAAAGAAAGTGGGAGAAGAGGAAATGTGAAGGAAAGAGTGTAGGAAAAGAAAATAGCTTTCTCATAAGTACAGCCCAAAGTCAATCATCGAATGTAGAGGAAAAAGGGGGCGGGGCTAGAGAGATGACTCCTCAGGAAAAGCTCTCATTGCACCAGGGTGAGGCCCTGAGTTTGGATCCCCAGAACCCACATAAAAGCCAAGAGGAGAATCCCTGGAGAAGACCCTGCTTCCATATATAAGAGAGACATCAACTAATGAAGTCACCCAGCGTCAACTCAGATCTCCATCTGCATACACACACACACACACACACACACACACACACACAAACAAAAACTGAGATGGTTTAAACTGCACCAAAACTATTTGTCTCTGTTTTCACCCAGGTAAGGAAATAATATAATTCACCAAAGAACTAATAAAAGACAGTAATGGAGGCTGGGTTTTGCAGGGGGCAGGTGGGAGTATTGTTCTCTTTTGTTTCGTGGACTTTTCTGTTGTATTAGAGGAGAAAAAAAAACTACACATTAGTTGGAGCATATATGCAGAATCCAGTCCCTGGCTTCTGCTGGTTGCAGGTTGAGGTCATCAGTAAGTGCTAATAGGCTACTTCTATCTAATTGTGGATTCTTCTCATGTGGAGACAGACTCAGCTATGGTGACAAGGATTTTTGAACAAGGAAAGGGAGGGAGAGGGAGAGCAGGAGGGGAAGGAGGAAAGGGAGGGGGAGAAAAGAGAGAGGGAGAGGGAGAGGGAGAGGGAGAGGGAGAGGGAGAGGGACAGGGAGAGGGATAGTGAGATGGAGAGGGAGCGGGAGAGGGAGAGGGAGAGGGAGAGGGAGAGGGAGAGGGAGAGAGAGACTGGAGTGACTATCCATTGTGTAGTTAACTCAATTTATAAAGGCTGATCCTCTCCTCCATGCAGAGACTGCTACCAGACATTCCAAGAGCTTCCTTTTCCAACCAAACTATAACCATAATACAGAAAGGCACCCTGGCACCTGCAGCCTAGATGGCCAGCTTCCAGTGTGGGCATAGGGAGAGAAGGTTATACCCAGTGTGAGAGAGACCAAATATCACTCATTCCACCTCTGATCTCTTTACTGGCTTCTGGGCAGGGTTTGCTGGCCAGTGATTGGAGGAACTTTACTAGGCTGGAGTTTATCACCAGTTCTGAGTTCAGATTCTGAAAGAATATGTGGATATATTATTCCTAAGGTACCGTAACGCATGTCCAGCATCATCTCTGAAAAGAAGCCAGCTGAAGGGTATCAGGCAAGAACAGGACACCCATGTCTAGGGCCCTCCATATAGGCTACAGCTCTCTCAGCCAATTTTCTTTCTGATGGCCACAATTTTCAATGACATCTTTTTTCGTTTTGAGTTCTCTATTGTTTAGATAATGGAAGGAATTCATATGGTGTGAATGTGATCGTGTTACATTCAGCTTGGTATCTACAGAGGCTGGTTTCGAAATTCCCAGAGATGCCAAAACCTGAGGATGTTCAAGTACCTTATATAAAATGACAAGAGTTTTCACACAACCACACAAGTCCTCCAGTATATCTGAGCTCGTGTGTAGATTGCTGCCATGCAAATACCTGCTACACTGCACTGTTTAAGAACAGAAGTACAGTTGACAGTCGTTTACAGCACAGTCTATGATGGGTCCTCTAGGGTATGGAATCAAGAAAACAGGAAGCCAATAGCAGGGACAGTGTAGCTTTATTTCATGAAGCTTGCTACATTCGGCATACTACATTGCATAACTACTCTGAGATAAAAGTTATTCTTCCATTTTGAATCACATGCTGCAATTTTCTTGATCCTGGAAGTCTGAAAGCAACCTGGATCCCCTGGATGAACCACAGTGGTCGTACCACAGCATACACACTTGACACTGAAGACCCTGGACCTGTGTGAAATCAAACAAAACCCTTGGGTGGGGTTATCTGCTGCAAAGTGCTTTGAGAGGGGAACAGCCAACTAAAAAAATGCTTCCAAGGGCCGCTCGCTGGGAATTCTTGTTTGCTTTTTAACTGTAAAGTCAAACGTGTGGCTGACAACTTAGTACACCTGTTGCTGGGCTGTGGCACTAGAGGCCCAGCAGAGGTCCTGCAACTATGGCTGGAGATCTACCTCACTGAGAACCTAGTCCGAGTCACGCACAGGGCCTCGGCATATTCACACTGGGCCTGTTAGCTTGACAGTCTCAGGAAGGATTGGGAACGTGGGGTCATCTGATTTCCCCCCCCCCAGTCGACTCTTAAGACTTCAGCCTTCACAGGAGCTGTCCACACCAGGCTAACCAGGGGTCCTCTATCAGCAGTCAAATCCGTGTCCTTACAGACAGTTGCCTGCGCACTCTACCAGTAATGAAGAAAACATGCTCTTGATTTAGAAAAAAAAATGTGGAAGAAAATCCAATTGTCAATTTACTTAACTGGAACATTTTCAAACTGAAAGGTTTGAAGGATTTTTTTTGACTATTCTTTGTGTCCCCCTCCCCCACCCTAAGTAAGCTTCATGTCAGTGTCTTCTCACGGGCTGTCATTCTCTTTGCTGTCCTGACAGCCACACTTGGCAGACTCTGTTTTAATTTCATACCCACCTCACCCTTTCATCTCACCTGAGGAATCAGAACACAGGGATCACAAATATGAGGAAGGTCTCTGCACTCTTTTCTGCCACATTTCATACTGGGCTTCCTTCACTTACAACCCAATTCTTCCATGTTTGTTTCTGTGTGGAGCTCACCTTTCTATCGGAAAGTATGACAAATGGCCATCAGTTCTAAACTTGAGGCCTAACTTTCAAAATCAGGTCCTACGTGTCCTAACACCTCTCAGGGTCCTTCTGTTCCACCTGTTGTTAGTTTTTTGTCAGGCTTCTTCATTTGTACCAGTAGCCAAACTCACTGCAAAGATCCTCACCATTTTCTGTTGGTTTTCTCTTGGATCTGGTTTTATTTTGAAACTTTCATGTAGCCCAGGCTAGCCTTGCACACATGACCCTCCTTTCTCAGCTCGATGAGTGTTTGGGTGACAGATGTGTGCCACCATTTGCAGAAAGACCCACACCTTAACTTTTGTAGACTCTTGAAGTGTCAAAGTGCAAAGGTAGTATTTCGATGCCTGGGGTATGGATTCAGTAACTGTGTTATAATATTGTTTCCCTGTGTTGTCTGACTAAACCGTTCCATGGAGTAGAAAACAGCTTCATAGGAAATTTGCTGGAGAGGAATGGGAGAGGTTACTTGGGGATTTGAAAGGAGATTAAAGAGAACAAATAACAAAAACCAAGATAAAGGGAGAAAGTTTTGTAAAATAAAGTATGAAATAAAGTCTTAATGGTTATAAAAGAACATGACTGCATCTTCTTGAGGCTAATGATGGTGGATGTGAAAATTATATCACAACTTACAACATATTGATTAACAAAGACAATCCAGTTTTACTAGATGTTGGAGTTAATGTCAAGGATGAATTCCAAGGATCTCTATCAGGATCCTGAAACTACAAAACAAATGCCAGAGCATTAACAGAGTGAAGAGTAAAAAGAATACCCAATTCCTCGTTTTTTTTTTAATGTCATAAAGCAACCAATAAAATAAAAATAGATCCCAACCACCCCCACATCACAAAGAACACAGGAGACACACAGTCAACATGATGCTCAAGGAGAAAATACTGAAATATCCTCTTCTCAGATAGGGAAGATGGTTCTTAATATCTTTATGCAACACTATGCTACACTTCCAGCCAGAGCAACTAAGCAAGAAAATTGCATTGAAGACATTCAAGTTAAAAACAAGGAATGGAATGTGTTGGTGTTTGTAGGTGACAGTTTTTTGTACAATGAAAGTAACCTAAAAGTCTACCACATTTCTATAGAGTATAGCAATAAGCAGCCCCAAAACAGAAATTAAGAAATTAGTTCCATTTGTAATAACATAAAAATATAAGATATCTGGGAATAATCAAAGCACGGAAATTTCTGTAAACTGATCTGGAAAAGCCATCAAGGAAGGACACCAAACAAAGATAACTGGAAAGGTACTTTGTGATGGTGGATTGGAAGACTTAATACATCAATAACACCCAGAGAAATCTACAGATTCAATGTGATGTCTGTAAAAATCCAAGTGGCAATTGTTTAAAGAAATAGAAAAGACTCACCCTAGCATTCATACATAGTCACAAGGAGCCCCCAAAATAAATGAAATATTTTTAGGGAAGGAAGAACAAAATTGGTTCATGTTTCCTGGTATCAAGACATACTACCAAACTACAAAAATTAAAGCAATGTGCTTGTGTGAAGACACAAACCAGTGAAATAGGGTTTTGTTTCACGGAGATAGGATTTCATCAGTTAAATGACCTTCCCCATGAAGAGGGTCATTTGATGGGGAAAGGACTTTCTGTCTATCAGATGGTGGTAAGAAGACTGAATTTACCTTACATCATGTAGAAAAAAAATAACTAAAATGAATACATAGGCACACACACACACAGAGAGAGAAAAGGTGTTAAAGATGATTTAATCATCATATGATTATAAAAGTAAATCAAAACCACAAGAAAATGTCATTTCACATCTTCTAGGATGGTGATTACCAAAACTAGAAACAAGAAAGTAAGGCAGCAAGCTGCTATGTTGACAGGAGTCCTTGGGGAGTGTTGTTGAGATTGTAAAATGGAGACTCCACCGTAGAAAACCATATATCCGTTCCTCATAGAAACAGAATTTCCATGTGACACAGGATTACACTTCTGAGTACACATCCAGGCTTCGAACTTCAGAGCAATGTTCATTTGACAGCTGTGCACTACAACCAAGAGGAAGCATCATCCTAAATATTCGTCAAAACATGTGTGCACATAGACAAGGTGGTTTGTTCATACAATAAAACATTGTGCAGTAGTTTGAAATGTGTGAAATCCTCAAGTCAGTGTGCTAGGTGAAATAAGCAGTCACCAAAAGACACTACTGTGTAATTCCAGTTATTTGGGGGATATAGATTAGTCAGCCCCTTAGGAACACAAAATACAATGGCGGCTACCAGAAGCTTGGAAGGGAGAAAGAAGAGTGTCAGATATTTGAATTGAAAAGTTCTGGAGGGTTTTCACAGACTGGTATAATTGACATTGTTGGATTATGTAGGCTTCAAACTGATTTAGTTTGTGTGGTACGGTGTACAGTGTGTGTGTGTGTGTGTGTGTGTGTGTGTGTGTGTGTGTGTGTGTTGTACCTATGCCATAATGCAGGAATAGAAAGGTCAGAAGACAACTTTGTGGTGTTCTCCACTTCCACCTTTAGATGGATTCTAGGGATTGAAGTCATGTCACCAGCTGTAATGGCCGTTTCTTTTGTAACGGCTGGTTCTGCTACTTTGTAAAGGCGGCTGATTCTGCTGCTCTGGTCCGCAGGTCAGGGTCTAGGAAGACAGAGAGTGGGGACAGAGGAAGGGCGGAAAAGGGGCAAGAGATACAAAAGATAGATACAAGACAGAGTCTGGTCGAGTCTCTTCAAGTCTCTTGTTTATTCTCCTCTCTTCTTCTATATTCTCCTCACACTTATACTATATTCTCCTCACTCCTTTGGTCTCCTCACTCCTCCCACACATAGAAAGGAAATCCTGGGTATTTATACCCTTTACCACGTGACTTGCCCTCCTGGACAAGCTCAACTGAAGGCACTATGTCACGTGCCTTGTAGCCATGGATATCAGGAGCACCTTGCAGCTGGGGGCACTAAACAGTGTAACAAGATGTTTATCAGAGTGTGCTGAGCTGTTGCAGGCTGTTGAAAACAAGTCTCTTGTCAGGGGTATATGGCTCGAGATGGCTGTAAAGATGATAGCCACTTTCGGCTAAGAGTCGGCTCCCAACAACCAGCCTTGCATGGAAAATTCCTTTACTCACTGTGCCATCTCAACAGCTTCCAATTCTCTTCTATTAAAAGGAAGAAGACCAAAGCAGGGGAGGGTTCCTTTGTGGTAGGAAAAGGGGACCTGAGAATGAAGATCTGAGGAGAAAACAATCAGGAAGAAGCGTGTCTGGCAATGAAAAAGCACAACAATCAAACTGAATCTCAAGAGAACATGACCTGGCGTGGCAAGTAGACCAGTGGAGGAATACTTTCTTAGCACATGAAGGTGCTACCCTCAGTCTCTAGCACCAGGATTATCAGGGCCCCAAGCCCAATTTGGAGAGAAACTGTTGGAGAGGACATGAGCATGTCTTGCCCAGTAGTCTAGCTTTCAGCAAAATCAAGTAAAGAATTTTCCCACAAAAGCTAAGCGGTGGCTTCCTTGCATCATGTGTCCCACTTGGAAAGAAAGCAAACCAGTGTGTTTGGCCAGAGCCCACACCAAAGCAAATCAAAGAAAGGTCTTATCCAATCCACGGCAGCTCTTGAATCTCTCATCCATCCAGAGGGCTATTCCTCTATGCTAGGCACTGTCGTAGGGGCCTCGTCTATGGAACTTGGTACAAGTTTTGCCCCAGGCACTCACCAAGTATGCTTTGCTGCTCATGTGTTTCTGAAGTGTACATACACTTCATCCCAGCATATGAGGCTTGCATTCTCTTGCTTTTCTGTTAAGAGTTAGTAAACTGCTTGGTATGTGGTCTTTTTTCTCCCCACAGCAATAAGAAAATAGTTTGCGTATTTGTGGGAGAGAAGACCAACCCTAAAATAACTGAGGAAGCCATGCAGTCCATTCAGCACTTGGTCAGCCATGTCTAAATACACACACACACACACACAAACACACACACACACACACACACACACAAAACACAACGTGCATAAGGACAAACACAAAAAAGAAGAGAAAGTAACCAGGGCACAGACGAAAAAGCAATAGGAAAACTTCCCAGGTCATTTGCAGCAATATCATGTTCCCTGAGGTTCATGGAAGCCCATGGAGACAGCTGAATGGCAGAAGATATGAAAGGACCCCTAGCCCATGAGGGAGGACAGAGTTTCATGTCCATATCTAATCTACTGGTCACCAAAGGACCTATACATGGTACAGGGAGATCATGAGGAGCACAAAGCCACACAGTAAATTTTTTAGGGGGCTGGGGTATGGATGTTCCAGAATCTTTACACTATCATGCACATGCATACACTTGTGCACACACAAACAAGCACACATGTACTCATGCATACACACACACACATGCATGCACACAAGCACACATGCACAGATGCATGCATGCACAGAGTCTATGACACTGAGCATAACATTAAATCTATAGCCGTAACTATATCTTCACCTAATAAAAATAAGCAAGGTTTTATTATAATTTAATTAACTAAAATGTCACTGTGTCATTTCTATCACAACCTCTCTTCCCTGTAATCTCCTCCAGCTCTCTCCCTCTCTCAAGCCCAGGGTCTTTTTCAATTGTTATTGTTGTACATACATAAGTAAAGATATAAATGCAACCTGCTGAGCTTGTTCAGTGTTGCCCTTTGCATATGTTTTAAGGGCTGACTGCTTGGTATTGGATACCCCATTTAGGGTTCTCATTCCTGGAGATCAATAATTCTTCCTTTCTCAGCCCTCTTTAATTACCTATAGCTCTTCATCTAGGGTTGGTGCCTTATGAGATTTCCTCATCCACATTGGCATGTCAACTGGTGTTGTCATTGTTTGGGTCTTGTTTAAGGAGCCACACATTGAGGTTTCATAGTGTAGCTTCTAGAAAATGCAATCTGAAGCATGCATTCTTCAAGGTGTGCAATGTCTATCACTCTCACCAAGATGCCAAATAGACGGATTTATTGTACCTTAAAGATACAGGGAATCTTACCATTTGTTTCAGAATGTGTAAGTTTATGTGACATGTATGCATGTATGTATGTTTGTTTGCATGTGTGTGTTTGAATGTGTGTGCCTGCACCTGTGTTCATGTGTGTCTGTGTGTATGCATGATATAGGATACCTTCCTAAAATTCTCCCTACCTCATTTTTCTAAGTCCAGATCCCTCACTGAACCCAGAGCTTGCCAATTCTGCCTAATCTTTCCATCTAGCTTCCACAGGGGATGGGAATCTCTATCTCTTGCCTTCCAAATTATATTATTATTATCTGATTAATAAAAGTGATGGAATTACAGGTGGCCTCAACCCCTGACCTGTTATGGTTTCTCGGAATCCAAATTCTAGTCCTCACACTTGAATGCCAAGCTTTTTTTACCCATTAAGCCAGATCAAAGTGTTCCTAAAGTAGAAGCTGAAGACAAGCATAACAGCAAGCCTGGTGAAGAGCAGGAGGGGATTTACAATTGCCATCAGTGTGGACATATCCAGTGCATTAGCACGAGCTTCCTAGAGGTCCTTTGTCTGGATAAGCCACAGTTTAATTGATGAGACTTATTGACGGGCATTGAGATGGCCGGAGTCCAAACTTTCAATGCAGCAAGGAACGACTTTAATCTGCAGTCTAGAAGTCAGGTATCCATGATGTAGATGTGGCATCAGAAAGCATGTATGTTTCAGAATGTGATCTGAGTATGATCTCTTCTAAACCACTGAATGAATCATCTGAAAGAGGCCTTTCTTCTATGTAGTCACACCAAGAATCCAACACCAAGTGGTTACTTACCATGACCTTTTCATGGAAAATCTGTAGGGTTTGCACCCACCACAATATGCTTGTGGACACTGGCATTCACTGTGTTGTCCACAGTTTATGCAGCATCTTCTGATCTAAGCTGAACTGTTTAGACCCAAATTCATTTATATGAATTAGTTTTACTGTTGAAGACATTAACTCCTCAGGTTTTATTCCATCTTTTTAGAATTGCAGATGGAATTTCCCACACACACCCCCACCCATGAAAGTTTTACATTTGAGAACATCTTATTGAATGTTAGTGTCTTAATTAGGGTTTCTCTTGCTACAATGAAACGCCATGAGCAAAAACCACATTGGGAAGGAGAGAGTTCAGGTGACTTATACTTCCACATTGCTGTTCATCACCAAAGGAAATCAGGACAGGAACTCAAGCAGAAACCTGGAGGCAGGAGCTGATGCAGAGGCCATGAAAATGTGCTGCTTAGTAGCCCATGGCTTGCTCAGTATGCTTTCTTATAGATTCCAGAACCACCAGCCCAGGGATGACACCACTCACAACAGCCTGAGCCCTCCCTCATTGATCATTAATTAAGAAGATGCCTTATAGCTGGATCTCATGGAGGTATTTTCTCAATTGAGGCTCCTTCCTCTTTGATGATTCTAGCTCGTATCAAGTTAACATAAAACCAGACAGTACAGTTAGCCACCAATTAAGTTGTTGCTTTATGTTCTCTGGTTTCTGAAAAGTTCAAAAAAAAATCTATTCCAAGATTTTCTATGTAATGTTTTATGCTGGTGTGTTCCCAGCTTCCTTTGCACATCCTTACATTCTTCTGGAATTTACTTTAGAGTAGGATGCTCATCCAGCTTCTTCTTCTATATAGCTAGTGACATAGTTCCACCAAGAACTTTCTTTAAGTCCCTGGCTGCATTTCTGTCCCTTCCTGTCTTCCTGGTCATTTCTGTGACCCAGCTGCTGCTGGGACCACAGGACCACTTATGTCTGTGACTGTAGCTCCACAATATGCTTTACCACCCCACAAGGCAAGTCCTCCCCAGTGACTCAGGCTTTTCAGAGTTTGTGCAATCTCTCCTTTATATTTATTTGTCCAGATGAGCCTTTTGATCAGATCATAATTTTAAAAATCAAATAGACTGAGACTAAACTTTCTATGTGCAGTATCGACAGTAACATTTCCCATACGTGGTTTCAAAGATAGGAATTAACAAATATTTTCTGTCTAAGACCAGACAGTGAATATTTTGGTATTTGCAAGCTGTATATTTTCTCTGTGTTACAACCATGGATGTCTGCCAGCAGCATGCATTAAATTGCCTGACTGAGTGTAAAATAATGATCATGCTCAGGAAAATCTTAAGAAAACAACGAGAAAAACAATGGAATATTCCTTTTCCATAAAAAGAAATGGAGACAAGCTTGAAAATATTACACCAAGTAGGAAAATCACATACAAAGGATCATATAAAATATGTGAATTAAAATACTTGAAATATCCAGAAGAGATCAGTCCAGTAGATATAAGGCAGAATGGTGTTGACCAAGAGGAAGAAAGAGGAAGAAGTAACTATTTTACAAATAAAGTCAGGCAGTAGTGGTACATGCCTTTAGTCCCAGCAGAAGGCAGAAGCAGGAGGATCTCTGTGAGTTCAAGGCCTCTAGTTTAATCCAAGCGTGATAAAAATTAAATAAACAAGTAAATGCCAGGATGAATGAGTCAGGGTAGGCTTGGCTGAGTAACAAACACCCCTCCAAGTCTTGAGCGATCAACACACAAATTAGTTCCTGTCTATCTAACAGTACAATCAAGCTAGAGGAACAGTTCCTTGCAGAAATCTTTCTGTTGGGGAACTGACTCCAGCATGCTCTTTGACTAGCTTATTTCAAATTGTAAGGTGTTTATAGTTTAAAAAGCAGAAAAACAATCAGAAGGTCTGCATGGGACCTTCTCTGGCAAGGAGAACCCAGTACTGATGGCTCTGGTCTGAGAACTAAGGGACTCTCAGGGCTGAGGATTCTTCAGGGACCGTCTGGATAGGATATTATAGCCAGGTACAGAGGAATGCTAGGAGGAGATGCAGCTGCTGTTCTTTGAAGCACATCCTCGTGATGGTGACAATTCCTTCTGTATTCCCTCTGCCCATCTTCATGGACTCATCTAACAGCAAGAGACACAGAGCAGCTGGTCAACGTTGCTCTGTTATGGGAAGGAAGAACTGATTGGGATGCACAGTCAGAGTTTTTACATATTTTAAATGCAGCTGCCTCTCAGTATCCAAGAGGGTTGATTTTAAAACCACCACACCTCCCCCTATAGATATAAAAACCTAAATATGTTCAAGTACCTTACATGAAATTGCATAGCACAGAATTTCCATATGTCCTCCTAAATACACGGATCATGTCTGAATGACTTACAAGGCTCAGTACAAGCAGACCCTGTGAAAATGATGGATTCGACATTTTACTTAAGGGAAGGGAATATGGGAAAGCCTGTTACCTAGGGGACAGTGATGTGGAAAAGTCTACATGTGTTTTACACTGATACAGGTTGTTTTTTTTTTTTCCTCAAGTAGTTTTAATACCAGGCTGTTAAATCAAGGTTGTAGAGTTCATGAATAGAAAGCTGACCATACATTAAAAGGTGACACAACGGGGTTACTTGTATATTCTATCAAACTATGACCTTTTCAGAGTTACAAGAGCCTAAGGAAGTGCAAATTAGACCTTTTTCTATGTAGAAAAAATATCAAAATAAAAATTGCATGGTCAAGATACATATTATATTCAGTGAAGGGCTTTAGAAGATATTTTTGTTTTGTTTGACTTGCTTCTAAAGAAAATTTGGTTTAAGTAAGGCAAGGCAAGTTGATCCATAAGTAAGAATTTTTAATGAGGAGTTTCAAGGAAATACCCAAAAATGAGTAAATGGCCAGTGAGCATTAGGGAAGAAACTGAAGATGAATTGATAAGAAGATTTCCATGAGTGGAATCCAGAAGGTATCAGTCAAACAGTTTAGAGGTCCTTGGGTGGCTAAGAATGTTCCTTCAACAAGAAAGAAGATCATTATTTAAACAAGAAGAAACCATGATCAAAAAGATGTCTGAACCACACAATGGGAACAAGGATGGTTTTATCCAAAGACAGTGCTTCCAAAAGTGTATGTCTGCATGCAACCATGTACAGAACTCTGCCTGACTTTATACATAACTGACACAGAATCCCATTCCCCATTCTTGGCTTTGACCCCAAGCAATGAGAGCAAAAATAGTCACGTAGAACCACATCATACAAAAATTCTGCACAGCATAAAGAAGATGATCCGCACAGCACAGAGACAATATGTAGACTGATTGAAAAAGAGACCTTCAAGGCATATATTTAGTCAGAAATTATTACGAAGAACATGAAAACTACAATGCAGTAACAACAACAAGGGTTAGGGGTATAGCTCATAAGTTGCCTGGAAATTCAGAAGCCCTGGGTTCTATCACCAACACTATACAAGTCCAAGCATGGTGGCACATGCTACATGCGAGGCACAGTTAGGGAATCAGAAGTTCAAGGTCATCTTCAATTATATAGTAAATTTGAGGCCAATTATATAATAATATTGAGGCTACGTGACACCATGTCTAAAATAATAATAATTAATGATGGTGATCATGATGATGATAATGATAATAAACCTGACTGAGGAATAAGCAAATACCTTGAGTTAAGAGTTCCCTCTATACAGATGACTGATGAACACAGGGAAAGATACATCAGTTAGTCATCAGAGATATGCAAATCAAAACTGCATACCCACAACAGAATGACCCTGTGAAGAAAAAGAGAAGGCAGGGTGACAAGGATGTGTAGAATCTAGGATCTTGTGGATCATCAACAGGACTTCAAAATAGTGTGGCACCTCCATAAGACAGGATGGTGACTACTCAAAAGATTCAAAAATGAATGATCATAAGCCCTGCTTCTCGCTTCTGGGTGCACATGCAAGAGCTAGAATTGTGATCTTAAAGAGACAGTTTATTCCTGTGGTCAATGAATATCCTTTTCAAGAGCCTTGAAATATAAGCCGCCAATGTTAGTTAGAAGACAAATGATCAAGCCTGACAGAAACCTGTGATGGAACACCGCACGGACTTTAGATGGAAGATCTCAGTGCATGGTACAACGTGAATTAGCCTTGAGGCAACTACGCTATGTGAAGAACAAACGCACAAATACTAAATGGCTCAAATAACACTGAAAATTATAAAACGCGGAGACAGAAAGTCAACAGGGGTAGGGGGAGAGCTGGTGACAAAATAAAGTAGAAAGTTGAATGGAGTGGAATTATTTTGTTGCCAGTGAAATTTATGTACCCTGAGGTCATCTCATTCACAGCTCCCCTCTCCATTCCCAGGCTGCCAGTTGCCAGGACTTGAGACAGGAAGGTGTTAGCAGGATGCACCTCTGTACAGATGTGTTTGATCTATTGTCTTTTAAGATATCAGGAGGGGAAAAAAATCTATGTTTCCAAAGTGCCAAATCTCACCTTGTCTGGTAAATATTCTTTCTTATCCCATTCTGTATCTGGAGTTTGTGATCCTTGAAACTGCCAGTGGCTTATTCTTCAGTCATGGTTCCCTCACGATGAAGAAACTGTTACTCTGTAGATGGCCCTGGGCACCAAGGACAGTTCTTCTAGATCAGTGTCAACAGGTGAGGAAGAGAATCACCAGGGTGGACTCTTGGGAAGACTTCTGTAGAGCCTAGAAAGGAAGAGACCACAAAAAAAAAGAGGGTGAAACCATCATTTCTTCAATGAAATGTGTAGTTTTGGATTGTTCAAAACTTACTTTGATATGGGCTCTTAACACTTCAACCTCTCTTCTAACCTATCACCCACCAGAGATAAGGAACATAAATGGCTAATAGGACAAAGGGGATATGGACCTGTTTAGACCAGTCTTTGTTGTCACTATCAAAACTGAAGTGGAAATGTCTGGTTTCCTTTAGAAACTCAGTTATGTCATATGATGTTTTATTGGGGCAGAGAAGTGAAAGGATGTTTTGCTGAAGCAGACACAGGTGAAGGGATGTTTTGCTGAAGCAGACATGTGAAAGAATATTGAAGCAGACACACTAAAGAATGTTTTGCTCGAGCAGACACAGGTGAGAGAATGTTTTGCTGAAGCAGACGTGTGAAAGGATATATAATGTTTAAAAAGAATATAAATATGACCCCACAGACAGTGGGAGGAGACTTTTGCATTGCTCTGCCTCACTGGTCTTCCGCTGATGACGCCCTGTTATTGGTTCACCTTCCATCATGTCGCTGATCTTAGCTTGTGGTAACTTCATAAACAGTAACTCACCAAAGAACTTCACATGATATTTCTGCAGCTTCTTGTTGCCTCCATAGATTTGTGCTGATTGGTAGAGCCTTGCTGTTTCTTCTGGATTGAACTGCCATTGTTGATTTGTGAGGGGTGATCACCGACTGGACTGGACTGCAGCTGCTGATTTTGTTGGTGTTTTACTAGAGGATTGGATGGCTGGCAAGGAAGACTGGAATAGCCCCAAAGAATGATTTCTAAACAGGTCCGCCCCCTGCCCTGTTTACTATTAACCTTTTTTTTTTACTACCTCTAGTGGGTAGTGGGCTAGAATGGAAGTTGAAACATTTAAGAACCCTTATTAAATCAGGTTTTGAAAAATCTAAGCCAACACAAAACAACCACGAGACTTTGCCAATCAGAATGAGTCAGCTAAAGCATCAAGGAGCAGCTGAAACACCACCAGAAGTTCTTTGGTACATTTCTGTCTACGAAGTCATGACAAGCAATGCTTGGCAAAGAAAGCAAGGTGAATCCAGAGTATCCTCAGAGAAGATCAGCAAGATGAACCAATGCCAGAGCATCATCCACTGTCTGTTGGGTTATATTTATATACTTTCCAAACATCACATGTCCTCTCAAGCATCCACTCCAACAAAATATTACATGCCCTTTCATCAGGCAGCTTCCAAAAACACAACATGCCTTTTCTCAACAAAACATCCTCTCATAAGACAGCTTCCAGAAAAACATCATATGACACAACTGAGTTTCCAACAATACCAGGAATTCTCACAG